>NC_077227.1:674718646-675042844 GCF_027887165.1 Monodelphis domestica
TTACATATAATACAACAATATACATTGTTCCACATCATGATGTCAGTCAAATAGAAATATCTATTGATCTTTCTATTTGCCTAAGACCTTATGGAACTAACTATATACATATTTACATTTTGCATAAATACAATTTCAGACACTTGTTTATATAAACAAGGTCCCTCAATATGTTAGTGATTTTGTGTTTTGTGTCTAATTGTGTTGTGTTAAATTAATACTTATCAAGTTTCTTCAGATTTCCACTTCTCATGTTGACTGATGGATCTCTTCTTTCTTCCATGTTATGTAGTGATGCATGCTATTTCCCTAATACGTGAAATTACTTTTGTTTTATTATTTCAACACACTCAATCTTACATATAAGTCTCGTTTTCCATCTGTCCTCTAATATAAACAAATTTACAAGTTCAAAGTCTTAGCTGTCCATTTCAGCTTTTCCTCTTTGTTTCTTGTCTCTAGCATCTTTTCTTTATGCTTTTCCTCTGAGTTGGTTTAAAATCTTTTCCTCTGGGATGCTTTCCTCTGGGATGCTTTTCCTCTGGGTTGCTTTTCCTCTGGGATGCTTTTCCTCTGGGTTGCTTTTCCTCTGGGCTAGAAAGTTGTCTCAAACATTACGTGTCACTATTATTTCTTTGTGTTGTACTTCTTATGTTAATCAGTTTTTTGTTTTCATTTCTCAGCACTATCTGTTGTCTAATTATCTTTGATGTCTGTTACAATGGTGTTGAACTTTTTCTGGTTTCACATGGGAACAGTGAAACCATGAGTCTTTCCCTGCAACTTTTATAGCTGTTGGGGTAGTAAGCAATACTTCATGTGGTCCAGTCCATTTTATGTCTGTATCCAATTTTCTATTGAAATTTTTTAAGTATACAATGTCTCCTGGTTTGATGTTGTGCAAATTGTAATCCAGGGGTACTGTTTGTTGTATCAAGCCCATTTCATGCAATTCTGCTATTCTTATCTGTAAAGCTTGTATATATTTTGTTAATTGACAGTCTAGTTTGTGAGAAGCTCTATGTCAGAGAAAGGAAGATGTGATAGGAGCATTACATTGTTTGCTTCTTCTTCCTTTTGTTTTGGATCAGGTATATGATTTTCTTGTACTGCAAATTTAGTGTCTCTATCCACTTTATCCACTTCCACATACTTTTCACAAAGTTCTTCATACTTCTTGACTCCCAGTGCTGCCAGCATTTCTTCCAATGTGATTGTGTAGTTTATTTCCTTAACTAACTCTTCTGACTGGATTGTTTGTTCTTGATTTGAGTTGTTAATGAATTCATGCGTCTCCTCCCCTTGTAAAGCTTTGTGATCTTGATTGTAAGGTTTGATATATTCATAAGGTTCTTGGTCTTCTTCATTTTCTGAATCAAACATTATTGAATATAGTGATTCTGTGTGATTCGTATCTTGCATTGACTCTTGCTTGGTGATCTCTATTTTCCTCAAGTCTTTTGCAAGCTCCTTAACTTGGACGTAACTTGTGATTTGGCTGTCTTCAGGAGGTGTTTTTAAAACAGATTTAGTTGCTCCTGTCTGAATAAGAGCTGGATAGATCTCATTACCCACTTTTATCATGACCCTTGGTTCTGTGTTCTCATTTTGTTGGCACACTTGGACCATAGGTGCCTCTATTTCTATTTTGTTCAAATCACAGTTTTGTTCTTCTTCTACAGACTTTTCTTGTTGCTTTGAACATTCATTTTGCAATTCATCATCAGTTTGCAATGGAATTGCATTATCATGGAGACTTAAGGTTGTCATGACAATGTTTGTGTTTGCTTTTTCTTGTGCATTTACTATTGGTTGAAATTCTTCTGCATAAGGATTTAAAGTTGACTTTTCTATTATATCATTGGTATTTTCTTTTGTAATAGCATCCCTGCTTTCCATGCCATTGTCTCCAGGAGGTCTGCTAATTTGAATGTTTTCTGTTATTGCATTTTTCTCTCCATTGGACCCTTCTATTGTTAGTTCATATGCTTCAATACATTCATTTACAGTTTGTGTATTACAGACTGTTGCCAGTTCTGTTTCTTCTTTCTTTGTAGGTTGTTCTAGTGTTCCAAAAATGTTCTCTTTAATTTCTGTTACATCATTATCTAATTGGATTTCTTCTTCTATCTGTTCTTTAGTTTTATTTTGTGCTTTTGGCACCCCACATTCTATATGCATGGAGTGTCCTTCCTTTTCATTTTTCCCTTTTCCTTTTCCCTTTTTCCTTTTTGATGTTACCCCATGCACCTGGCTTCATAACTGACTTTGTTTGGCAGCACCTGAGACTACTTGCGAATAATGTGGCTTTGCTCCTTGTTGGATGTACCTCTCCATGGTTTCAAAATTTGGTGCTTGCAATGATTTCTTGCAATTACAATCACAACATTTTGCATTTGTTTGTGTATTATTGCTGCTATACTTTACATTGCTTTTCCAAGACCTCGGTTTGTTATTAGCTTGGAATAATTGTGCCTTTAAATAACAGTCTCAAACCATGTGACCTATTTTTCCACAGAGGAAACATCTGGGTAAATTTCTCCTTTGATTGCTTTGTGTGTAATTTCTTGTGGGTTTGTATGATTGCAGAGTGGCTAGATTTTTTATTTCTTCAATTTCTTTATATTGACTTGTGCTATTTGCCTCCTTGAGCTTGGCTTTAAGCTCTTTTATTATTTCGTCCTTTTCCTCTAGTATTTCTTTATGACCTGAAAATATGTAAGTTGCAGTTTTTCTTAAATCTTCCAGACTTAGTGTTTCCCAATCTGGGCATTGAAGTTTAAAATATGATCTAATAGGTGTGTTACTGCCTTTCACAAATTGTCTCCTTATGTGTTGGAGATTTTGTTCAGTAAAATTTTCAAATCCAAGCACATCCTCTGCTACTTCAATCACTCTATCGAGGAACTTTGATGGATGTTCCCCACTCTCCTGTCTCAATCTCTCAAATTTTCCCCAAGTATCTGGTCTTTTTGAAAAACTTTTCATTGCCTCTAATAGATCTTCTCTGGCCTTTCTTAGGTAACGTAGATTTTCATTATTAGATAACTCTAAGTCCGTTCCTTCCTCTGGCCATGATGTTAAATTTGGATTTTTTCTAGTTTCATCAAGGAATTGTTGTTTTTCCCTTTTTGAAAATAATTCTGAGAGAAGAATTTCAGTGTCTTGGAACTTCGGATCATAAAGCCTAATTGCTCTTTTAAATTCTTTTAAACATCTCATCAGTTCTGAAAACCAGGAAGGCATCCATCTTTTCAGACTTTCAAGGTCAGCTGTTGTAAATGGTTTATGTGTTTTAATATGAATTATGCCGCTATCTGGTTGTAGGCTTGTTTGATCTCTTAGTGGCAATATTGGTATTCCACCTTCAGCCCCATCTGTATTTTCTTGCTGAACTACATTGTTATTTTTAGGTATGTCTTGTTGTGTGTTAATACCTTTGCCACATTGTTTTTCTTCAGTCAATTGCTTCATCATTTCCTTTATTTGCATTATCTCCTCCTTCATGGCTAAAATCATCACAGCAATTTCATTATCTTTTGCTTTTTTCCCAAAAATTAGATGCACACCTATTTTTAGGGCAGAGTATAATTTGGTTAAGAAGAATACTGCTCCGGCATATGTGGGAATGAATGAAATCAAGTGATACATACTTATATTCAGCCATTGCAGAGTTTCATAGATGCTAAGCAGAAAATAAATATAATCCGGAATCGTGACAAACAATAAGTCATAAAACATATACAAGAAATATGCAATCCAGGCTAGATAACCCATGGCAAGTAATAGTTTCTTTGCCGTCTTGTATCTTGAAAAGCCTTTTGCAACAGAAAAATATTTTAAGTCTGGCCCTTTAAGAGTCACCTCCTCCCTTCTGGAGGAGTGGTTTCTTTTGGGTGTGGTATCACTAGGCAGATTAGTTGCACTCAGCACTGCTCTCAAAATGGTTACTTTTCACAGTCACACAGGCTTTTGAAATGTATGCAGGCCCAACTTCTCTGAAACCTCCAGTTGCTTCCTTTTCCCAAATTCTTAACAAAAATAGGTTGGAAAACCTAGCTGGCTCTGCCAAAAAACTCCCAGTTGGCCCTCCCCCACACAAACTGTTAGTCTAGTTTCCTTTGCACAGGGTTTATCATAGATTGTACTGCTGAGGTATTTACCCCAAGTCTATTCCACTGATCCTCCTTTCTGTCTCTTAGCCAGTACCAAATTGTTTTGATAACCTTTGCATTTTTTTTCTCATGATTTCCCTGGATATCCTTGATCTTTTGTTCTTCCAAATGAACTTTGTTATGTTTTTTTCTAATTCAGTAAAGACGTTTTTTGGTAGTTCAATGGGTATGGCACTAAATAAGTAAATTAATTTGGGTAGGATTGTCACTTTTATTATGTTAGCTCATCCAACCCATGAGCAATCAATTTTTTTCCAATTGTTTAGATCTAGTTTTAATTGTGTGCAGAGTGTTTTGTAGTTGTGTTCATATAGTGTCTGTGTTTGTCTCAGCAGATAGATTCCTAGGTGTGATTGTCTAGGGTGATTTTAATTGGAATTTCTCTTTCTAATTATTACTGCTGAAATGTGTTGGAGATATATAGAGATGCTGATAACTTATGTGTGTTTATTTTGTATCCTGTAACTTTGCTAAAGTTGTTGATTATTTCGACTAGCTTTTTGGTTGATTCTCTAGGATTCTTTAAGTAAATCATCGTATCATCCACAAAGAGTGATAGCTTGGTCTCCTCCTTCCCTATTTTAATACTTTTGATTTCTTTTTCTTCTCTAATTGCTACTGCTAGAGTTTCTAGTACAATGTTAAATAATAGAGGTGATAATGGGCATCCTTGTTTCATTCCTCATCTTATTGGGAAGGCTTCTAGTTTATCCCCATTGCAGATGATGTTTGCTGATGGTTTTAGATATATACTGTTTATTATTTTTAGGAAAGGCCCTTCTATTCCTATACTTTCTAGTGCTTTCAATAGGAATGGGTGTTGTATTTTATCAAAGGCTTTTTCTGTGTCTATTGAGATAATCGTGTGATTTTTGTTGGTTTGCTTGTTAATATGGTCAATTATGTGGATGGTTTTCCTAATATTGAACCATCCTTGCATTCCTGGTGTGAATCCTACCTGGTCATAGTGAATAACCCTTGTGATGACTGTCTGGGGTCTTTTTGCTAGTATCCTATTTAAGATTTTTACATCTATATTCATTAGGGAGATTTGTCTATAGTTTTCTTTCTCTGTTTTTGTCCTGCCTGGCTTTGGGATCAGTACCATGTTTGTGTCATAAAATGAATTTGGTAGAACTTCTTGGCTTATACTGTCAAATAGTTTGAATAATATCAGGATTAGTTGTTCTTTGAATGTTTGATAGAATTCATTTATGAATCCAATTTGACCTTAGGGATTTTTTCTTAGGGAGTTCTTTGATGGCTTGTTCAATTCTTTTTCTGATACGGGATTGTTTAGGTGATTTATTTCATCCTCTGTTAGTCTAGGCAATTTATATTTTTGGAAGTATTCATCCATATAAATTATATTGCCATATTTGTTGCCATATAATTGGGCATAGTAGTTTTTAATGATTGCCTTAATTTCCTCTTCATTAGAGGTGAGGTCTCCTTTTTCATCTTGTATACTGTCAATTTGGTTTATTTCTTTCCTTTTTTTAATTAGACTGACTAGTACTTTGTCTATTTTATTTGTTTTTTTCAAAGTACCAGCTTCTAGTCTTATTTATTAAATCAATAGTTCTTTTACTTTCAATTTTATTAATTTTTCCTTTGATTTTTAGGATCTCTAATTTAGTCTTCATCTGAGGATTTTTAATTTGTTCACTTTCTAGTTTTTTAATTTGCATGCCCAATTTATTGACTTTTGCCCTTCAAATTTGTTAATATATGAACTCAAGGATATAAATTTCCCCCTGAGTACTGCTTTGGTGGCATTCCATAGGTTTTGAAAGGATGTCTCATCATTGTCATTTTCTTTAATGAAGTTATTAATTGTTTCTATGATTTGTTCTTTAACTATCTAGTTTTGGAGAATCATATTGTTTAATTTCCAATTAATTTTTGATTTACCTCTCCATGTACTCTTACTAATTATTATTTTCATTGCATTGTGGTCTGAGAAGGTTGAATTAATTATTTCTGCTCTTTTGCACTTGTTTGCAATGTTTTTATGCCCTAATACATGGTCAATTTTTGTGAATGTGCCATGTGCTGCTGAAAAGAAGGTATATTCCTTTTTGTCCCCATTTATTTTTCTCCACATGTCTACTAACTCTAATTTTTCTAAGATTTCATTCTCTTCTCTCACCTCTTTCCTATTTATTTTTAGGTTCGATTTATCTAGTTCAGATAGAGGGAGGTTCAGATCTCCCACTAGTATAATTTTTCTGTCTATTTCATCCTTGAGCTTCACTAGTTTCTCATTTAGAAATTTCTGACCCCCACCTGACACCCAGCTCTCACTTGTGGCTCCCAGTAGCTGGTAGCATGTGGCAGCGGCCACACCCTGGGCAACGGCTTCAACAGGCCGGCCAAACCTTGTGAGGGTAGCCATCGGGTCATCGACCCATGGTGAACCAGGGCTTTGCTCACCCAGCATGTGAAGACTGCTTCGGCTGAACAGACAGAAGAAACCAACAAGAAGGTTCAACGGCTGAGAGGGTGACGCAGTAAAGCACTGTGGAGTGCTCAGGGCATGTTGGAGCACAAAGGACAACACGGCCATCCAATGCAGCTGAGGAAGTCTCCAGACGTAACAATTTTTTGTGCCACTGGACCCAGGCTTCCAACGCCGAGAGAGTGGGACTGTCTCTGTACATCGGCTTTTCCACTTAAATCTCTTTCACGCACAAGTGTCTTTGTGCACACTCATCTATCCTAACCCTGTCCACCCTCTTCAAGGCCTGTGGTGATGGGGGAGTGACGACACAACAGATGGAGGTGACCACTGGCAGTTGTAGTCACGATCCTGCATGTAGGCGGCCCACGGACCAGTGGTCGCTCGGCCCTGTGGGCAGCAGGGACGTTCAGCAGCATCCTGGGCGACTGAGCAGCCCTCTCTAGGACAGCACTGCTCACCCTAATCAAGGGAGGGGACTAGAAAAGGTGTCCCAAACATTGCCTGCCCTACAAACACCCGGTCAGCACACCGCGGCTGACGGGTCATCCCCTTTAAACAGTCGAAATAAAAGGAAAAATACAAAGAAACTCCTACTAGGAGCATGGAACATCAGGACATTACTTGATAGAGAGAATACCCCAAGACCTGAGAGAAGAACAGCTCTAATCAGTAAAGAACTGGCGTGATATAACATCGACATCGCAGCCTTAAGCAAAACACGCTTACCAGAAGAGGGATCACTCAGCGAACCCACCACTGGATACACCTTCTTCTGGAAAGGTAGAGCCTCAAATGAAGACAGAATCCACGGTGTTGGCCTGGCCATCAAGACCAGTTTGCTCAAACAGCTGCCAGACTTGCCTGTGGGCATCAGCAAGAAGCTCATGAAGATCCGTTTGCCTCTCAGCAAAGACCTGTATGCCACAATGATCAGCGCATATGCCCCAACACTGACCAGCACAGAGGAGACCATCGAGCAGTTCTACTCTGACCTGAGTGCCGTCCTGCACTCAGGGCCCACCAATGACAAGCTGATACTACTGGGAGACTTCAACGCCCACATTGGCCAGGACCATGAAAGATGGAAAGGAGTGCTCGGCAAACACGGCGTGGGCAAAATGAACAACAGAGGCCTACTGCTACTCAGAAAATGCTCAGAGTTCAAACTCACCCTCATGAACACTGTGTTCAGAATGGCGAACAAATATAAAACAACATTGATGCACCCACAATCAAAACAGTGGCATCTCATTGACTACATCATTGTACGCCGGCGAGACATCCAGGATGTAGAGATCACCGGAGCCATGAGAGGAGCTGAATGCTGGACAGACCACCGATTGGTTAGAGCGACTCTTCAAATGCGCATTGCGCCTCGCCATCCAAAACATGCCCAGACAGTTCACGCATTTTACAACATGAGTCCTCTTAGAGATCCATCTTATTTGCAAACATTCTAGTCCTGCCTGGACGACAAGCTGTCTGCCAAGGGACCACTCACTGGAAGCTCAACCGAGAAATGGAACCAGTTCAGAGATGCCGTGAAGGAAACATCAAAAGCAGTCCTAGGCCCAAAACAACGCAACCACCAGGACTGGTTTGACGAGAACAACACTGCTATTGAAGACCTATTGAGCAAGAAGAACAAAGCCTTTATGGAGTGGCAAAATCACCCAAACTCTGCTCCTAAAATGGACAGATTCAAGTCTCTCCAAGCCATGGCGCAATGTGAGATCAGGAAGATGCAAGACTGATGGTGGGAAAAAAAGGCAGAAGAAATCCAGTGGTTTGCTGATATGAAAAACTACAAACAATTTTTCAGTGCCCTCAAGACTGTCTATGGGCATCAAAACCCACCACCACTCCCTTGCTATCCTCTGATGGTGACACTCTCATAAAAGATAAAAAAGGCATCAGCAACAGGTGCAAAGAACACTTCAGTCAGCTTCTCAATCGACCCTCTTCAGTTGACCAAAGAGCCCTTGACCAGATGCCCCAAAACCGCTCCATTGAACAACTTGATGTCCCTCCTTCAATAGAGGAAGTCCAAAAAGCCATCAAACAAATGAGTGCAGGCAAGGCACCCAGTAAAGACGGGATCCCAACCGAGGTGTACAAGGCCTTAAATGGAAAGGCTCTCCAGGCATTCCACATAGTACTGACCAGCATTTGGGAAGAGGAAGACATGCCCCCAGAACTCAGAGATGCCTCCATCGTAGCCCTATACAAGAACAAAGGCTCACAAGCAGCCTGTGACAACTACAGAGGCATCTCACTACTCTCCACTGCCGGAAAGATCCTCGCCCATGTTATACTCAACAGACTCCTGTCATCTGTCTCAGAGCAGAACCTGCCTCGACGTCTTGCCGCTGCGCGTGAACGCAGACACCAGGCCACAACCGCACCTCCCATAACAACTGGAGTCCCATGCCTCATGTGCCACAAAATTTGCGCCTCAGCCTTTGGACTCCAAAGCCACATGAGGGTACACGATAGATGAAACTGCACAAATACAATAGTCATTCTCGATCACTGAGAGACTACTATATATAGCATACATATTGGGTACAGATATTTCCTTGTTGTTTATACTGCCTTTTATCAGGATGTAATTACCTTCCCTATCTCTTTTAACTAGATTTATTTTTACTTTGGCTTTGTCGGATATCATGATTGCGACTCCTGCCTTTTTGTCAGTTGATGCCCAATAGATTTGGCTCCACCCTCTTACTTTCATCCTATGTGTGTCTACCTTCCTCATGTGTGTTTCTTGCAGATGGCATATGGTAGGGTTTTGGATTCTAATCCATTCTGCTATTTACTTGCGTTTTATGGGTGAGTTCATTCCATTCACATGTAGAGTTACAATTACTAGCTGTGTATTTCCCAGCATTTTGATTTCTACTCCTGGTCCTGCCTTTTCTTCTTTCACTATTTCCTTCTACACCAATGTTTTTTATAATCAGTCCCCCTAGTTCCCACCCTTATTTTACTTCCCTTTCTACCCCCTCCCTTCTTATTCCCCCCCTTATTTTCCCCTGTAGTCTTTTTAAAATCACCCCCCTCCCCCTCCCTTGTACTCCTTCCCTCCCCACCAGTCCGTTTTTACCCTTCTACTCCCCTATAGGGTGCAAATCTATTCTCTGCCCCAATGGATTGGATTGTTCTTCCCTCTTTGGGTCAGTTTCAAAGCACATAAGAGTTGAGTATTTCCTATCTCCAACCTCTTTACCCTTCCAGTGTATCGATGTTCTCCCCCCTCCTGCCATGAGCTTCTTTGTGACATATAAATTTACCCCCATTTGTTTCTTTTCCCATTTCTTTTAGTATTAAACTCTTTTTTAGCTCTAGTTGTGCATATATATATATATATTATTTATATATATGCACACACATGTATATTTATTTACACATGCATATATCTACATACCTATTTGCGTCTTGTCCTTTCATCCTGTACAGTTTGTCACTGTTCCCTCTAAATGTAATTCTTCTAGCTGCCCAGGTGATAACAACAGTTTTTAAGAGTTACCAATGACCTCTTTTCTTATAGGGATACATATCATTTTAACTTATTGAGTCTCTTAAAAATTATTTTTGTTGTTGTTTAGTTTGTTTTTCTTTTTTCCCTCTTTTTTAATTACCTTGTTATGATTTTCTTGAGTTCTGTACTTGGACATCAAATTTTCTGTTCAGGTCTGGTCTTTTCTTTACAAATTCTTGGAATTCTTCTATTTTGTTGAATGACCATATTTCCCCTGTACAAATATAGTCAGTTTTGTTGGGTAGTTGATTCTTGGTTGTAGACCAAGTTCCCCTGCTTTCTGGAATATCATATTCCATGTCTTTTGGTCCTTCAGTGTGGATGCAGCCAGATCCTGCATTTTCCTCACTGTGGTTCCATGGTATCTGAATGATTTCTTCTTGGCAGCTTGTAATATCTTTTCTTTGGTCTGATAGTTCTTGCATTTGGCTATAACATTCCTGGGTGTTTTCAGTTGGGGATTAAGTACAGGAGGTGATCTGTGGATTCTTTCAATCTCCACTTTTCCCTCTTGTTCTAGGATATTGGGGCAGTTTTCTTGAAAATTTTCCTTTAACATTATGCCCAGGCTTTTCCTTTTGTCATGATCTTCTGGTAGAACAATGATTCTTAAATTGTCTCTCCTCAAACGATTTTCTAAATCTTCTGTTTTGTGAATGAGATGCTTCATATTTTCCTCAATTTTTTTCATTCTTTTGGTTTTGTTATATAATATCCTGCTTCCTTGTTAGGTCACTTGATTCCAGTCTTTTATTCTGGTTCTTAACGACTGGATTTCATCCCTGGCTTTTTGGTTATCCTTTTCCTTCTGGTCTGATTTTCTTTGGTGGTCATCTTTCATCCTCTTTACCTTGTCTTTCATCTCCTTTGCCTCATTTTCCAGCTGGTTGATTTTGGCTTTCAAGACACTATTTTCTCATTTTAATTCAAGTGTCTCTGTTTCCAGATGACTTATCTTAGTTTTTAAGTTATTTTCCCAATTGTCTTCAGCCTCTCTTAATTGTATTTTGAATTCTTCCACAGCCTGTATCCAATTCGCTGGGAATTCTGATCCATCATTTGCTGATCTCTCCCCCTCTGTTCCATTTGCTGAATAGAAGCTATTGTAATTTCTTTCTTCTTTTTTTTTTGTTTGATCACATTTACCCCTTCTTTGCTCCCCATATTTGTCTGTGCTCTTACTCCTCTTATTTTTTTTTTTGTTTTGGGGGATTTCTGTCAGTCTCCCCTCTTGGAGATTTGTCAGATCTCTCAGTGCAGTCTCTGGGGGAGGAGTGTTGGGGTTGAGCTTCCCTGTCCTCTGGAGCCTTTTGATTGGATTAAAGTCCAGCAGTTAGGAAGGGAAAGTGTTGTAGCTTGGACTTTCCTGAGCTCTGAATACTTTTGATGGGATTAAGTTCAGCTGGGTTGAGCTGGATGTGCCTGAGGCCAAAGCCTCCTGGAAGGCTAGAGCCAAATGGAAGGTCTCAGCCACCCAGGCTGCCAGCTCTTCAATCTCTCTCTGGCTGCTTCCCCACCACCTGTGTTCAAAGCTCTGAGCCTGGCACAGCCCTGCCCACAAGGTACACCCTCTGGACCGGTGCCTTTGCCCACCTAGAGGTTCCTGATTATGCTGGAGTATTAGCACTCTGGGGGGATGGGGGGGCCTGGATTCCCTGAGCTCTGAAGACTTTTGATGGGATTAAGTTCAGCTGGGTTGGGCTGGGTGTGCTCTGAGGCCAAAACCTCCTGGAAGGCTGGAGCCAAATGGAAGGTCTCAGCTGCCCAGGCTACCAGCTCTTCAGTTTCTCTCTGCCTGCTTCCCCACCACCTGTGGTTGATGCTCTGAGCCTAGTACAGCCCTGCCCACAAGGTACAACCTCTAGAGCAGCACCTTTGCCCTCCCAGAAGTTCCTGCTGGGAGTTCAGCACTCTGTGGGCAGGGGGAGGGGTCCTGGGATCTTCCTTCTGCCTTCCCCTTGAACCAGAGTATTCTCAAATTCTGGCTTTTGGGGGGCCATACCTTTTGAATTGAGTCCAGCAGGAGGGTTCCCAGATTCTGTCTTGTTGTTAGGTTTGATTTTCAGATCCCTAGGAGCATTCAGTTTGTGATCAGTAAGGAAGGGTTTGCAGAGGTCTGAACTATTGCTGCTCCTAAGCTGCTATCTTGACTCTGCCTCGAACTGTTAGTTTTTAGATGAAGAAATTAAAGCTATCCATTGTCATATGAAAAAATGCTCTCAATCACTATTGCTTAGAGAAATGCAAATTAAAATAACTCTGAGGTACTTCCTCATACCTATCAGTTCACCAATATGACAGAAAAGGAAAATGATAAATGTTGTAGATGATATGGGAAAATAAAGACACTAATATAAAGTTGGTGGAACTTTAAATTGATACAACCATTCTGGAGAGTCATTTGCAATTATGCCCAAGAGAGTGAATGGTTGTTCATCAGTTGGGGAATGGCTGAACAAATTGTGGCATATGATTGTAGTGAAATTCTTTTGTGCTGTAAAAAATAATGAGCGAGAAGATTTCAGAAAAACCTGGAAAGACATATTAATGGCTTCAAAGTGATATGAGCAGAGCCAGAAGAACATTGTACACAAGAACCAGTATTTCACAATCATCAACTCTGAATGACTTGGCTATTCTCAGCAATACCATGATCCAACACATCTCCAAAGGACTTATGATGAAAAAATGCTATCCACTGCTAGAGAAAGCACTGATGGAGTTTCAATGAAGATCAAAGTTTACCACTTTTCACTTTATTTTCAAGGGTGACTTACTGATATATGTCTTCTACAACATGGCAGTTACAGAAATATGTATTATATGATAGCACATATATGACATATTAAATTGCTTGTCATCTCAGAGTTGGGAAGAGAAGGAAGGAGAGCATTTAAAACTCAAAATATGAATAAATAAATATTAAAAATTTTCTAAATATAAATAATGAAAAAAATATAAAAACAGGGAATCAAACAAGAAGGATGATGAAACTCTCAAGAAATACTGAAGACACAAAGAAAAATGTATTTGGAGGGAAAAACAAATTCTGTTTTGGACATATTGAGTTTGTACAATGATTCAGTTCTGATGAGGTAGAAAAAAAGAAGTTGTCAAAAGAGATTGATATGGGTGTATAGCAGCATGAATTTTGATTTTAAAATATATTTATAGAAAATTTAAAAAATACAAGCTGATATAGAATGAATACAAAACTTGTATGGCCTATAAAAATAGTATCAGCAGTACTACAAACTCAAAATGAGCTGAAACTGTTAAGGAAGATGAAGGACAAAAGAATAGTGATAAGAAAATGATATTGGGGTTAAAGAGTATCAAGCAAGCTATTACCTGATTGACTGCTGCTCAGAGTGAATGAGACACTGATATTCATCAATAGAAAGAAGGTAGAACTATTCAGTTTTTAATTTGCTTTTAATTCTTAAAATCAATGCCTTCACATTTGTAATACAAAACAGTGAAAAGCACTATCTCAGGTATCACTGGAGGTTTGGTCCTGGATTTGGTAATCAGCTGGGAAAATGTTGAAATGCATATTATTTAAATCTGTTTTTGATTAACATTCATATTTAATTCAAAATATTCTATTTTACTTAAGATATGTGGTCCCTTCCAGAAAATAGTTTTTAAAGAAATATCATTGGCTATAAATCAACTACACCTGGAAACAGTAGGGTCTTATGTAAGTAAATAAATTCAATATGTACCCCGTTCCAGGTAAAGAAATAATTTATGGGAAAGGAAATTAACAAGCCAAATCTAGAACTGTACTTCTTACATAGGGGATAAAAGACCTAGGATTAATATTGTTGGTAAGATTCTGTGTTGCTGTGCATCTTTTGTATTTTGCAATAAAGAGAAAGAAGTCAAACTCTGAAACCTGGGAGGCTGGAAAGCCTAAGGAGGGCTTCACTGTGATTGTCCCTAACAGGGTGGATAAACTGTCTGAGATAGAGATAGATGGTTGATAGTTGGTTCCTGACAGGTAAAGAGCCCAAAGGTCCTTGATGCCAAGCAAACCTGAACACTTAACACAAACCAGTATATTTGGCAGCCAAGTTTCACTGTTATAGCTCCAAAATACCATTCATGCTCTCCTTCATAGTGATACCACCACTATTACCATCCTGCTTCAGGTCCTCATTAAATGTCACCTATTCTGTTGATTTTTGTTTTGTTTATTTATTTTCAGACTGAGTGTCCTTATCTTGTCCTGGTTCATAGATTAGCTCAGTTCTTGTAAAGCATTAGTCTTACCAAGTTCCATGTCTAAAATGCTCTGGTATCTGCTCCCAGCTTCTCAGTTTCCTTGCTGGGTTGGCAGCAACATCAGGTCTAGAATCTTGGCTCCAATGTCCCCAGGACTCAAACTCTTGGGTCCAGAGACTCTACTCTCTGCACCTGAAAAGGACAAGTGAAACAAACCAGTACCCTAAGCCCATTTTTTAAAGCCATGGGGCTTAAGAAGAAAAGGAACATGACTCTTCCCTCTGCCAGTTTATGTTACACATGTGTGGGTAAACAAGATAGTCATAGCTGGACACTACTAAAAAGAAATATCAAATCTCCATCAAATAGATTTAAAGATAAATTGTTTTAGTTCCCCAGCAAATGGAAAGAACCTATTGCCTTTCAAGGGAATGGAGAATATCTTCTTCTAGAAGCAGGTCCCTGGAAAATACCATCTAAAGTAATGGCCATGCATCAAAGCCCTGTTACCCATATAAAAAATCATTCTGCAACTTAAAGAGTTTCTCAGAGCTTTGAGATGCTGTGTGACTAAGCCAGTTTATTTATTTATTTATTGGCTGCTTCCTTATTACCTTAAAAGGTGCCCAAATTTCCACTGTCCTTAAAAATAAAAGCTTCACTGAATCCTAACTCCCCCTCAAGTCTCAAGTTATAATCATGTATCTCTCCTCTCTTACTGAGATAAACTCTTTTTTTTAAAGCTGTCTACAATAATCTTGTATACTTTCTCTACTTCCACTGACTCCTTAACCTTTTGCAATGTGACTTTGGATTTCATCACTTAACTGAAATTGCTCTCTTTAAAATTACAAGTAATAACTAAAATGGTGAATATTGTTGGTGTTTCCTCAGTTATTCTTTTTTGGCCTCACATTTTTTAATTTAATTAATTAATTTTGAATATTTTCCCATGGTTACATGATTCATGTTCTTTCTCTCCCTTCCTCCCACCCCCTTCCCATAACCAGTGCACAATTCCACTGTGTTTTACATATGTCATTGAACAAAACCTATTTCCATGTTATTAATATGAGACCTGCCCTTTGATCCAGCCATACCACTGCTGGGTTTATACCCCAAAGACACCATAAGGAAAAAGACTTGTACAAAAATATTTATAGCTGTGCTCTTTGTGGTGGCAAAAAACTGGAAAATGAGGTGATGCTCTTCGATTGGGGAATGGCTGAACAAATTGTGGTGACGGAATTTGTGATGGAATACTATTGTGCTAAAAGGAATAATGAACTGGAGGAATTTCATGTAAACTGGAAAAACCGACAGGAATTGATGCATAGTGAAAGGAGCAGAACCAGGAGAACCTTATACACAGAGACAGACATATTGTGGCACAATTGAATGTAATGGACTTCTCTACTGGCAGCATTGCAAGGATCCAGGACAATTCTGAGGGACTTTTGAGAAAGAACACTATTCACATTCAAAGAAATAACTGTAGGAGCAGAAATACAGAAGAAAGACAACTGCTTGACTACATGGGTCCGTAAATCTTGAAATCTCTCAGACTTGTGAATGTTAAAAATTTCCCCATCAGGGAATTCTTAATTGGAACAAATTCCCTACTGAGAAACATTCCCCATTTTGATGTGAGAAATTGCCAGGATCAGAAATGGGAGGACCTCTACTCCAACTGTACTTAAGACTGCTTTAGGGGAAAAAAATCCTTGCTAAACAAAGAAAGTACTTGGATCCATACTTATGGTGGGGCAAGAAGTTCTTTGAGCCAGGCATGTTTTTAGAATTGATACAATGGGATGCTAGGTACCTAAAAGGGTTGGGCAAGTTTTCTCTTGATGATATTAGTTGATTCAGCTGTGTTTTCTCTCGTTCAGACTTGCTGAGGATCTTGGTCGACTTAGCAGGAATTCAGATGGGCAGTCCTTTGGAAAGCGTCTGCAGTGATTAGTAGATATAGAGACTTAGGGGAGGTGACATGGGAGAAAAACCCCTATATAAGAAAAAGCAGAATCTCTTGAGGAGAGATATCCTTTTGGAGAAATCCTTTTGGAGGATCTCTGATGAGGATCTCTTGGGAAAAATCTCTTGAGAGAGGCTCTGGAGAAAGGCCCTTTGGAACAGTCTCTGGCTGGAAGGCTCTCTGGTGAAGTCAGCTGAGATGGAGCTGGGCTGGTGTTACTAGAATCCTTGTTTAGTCAGACCTTGTGGTGAGTGTTAAAAAACTGACTGATTTCTCTCTTAAGACTCAGGTCTAGGCCATATTGGCTTGAGGCCCTTCATACTTATTCCTTTTTTACTCTCTCTTTCTTTCTTTGATTACTCATTGTATTGTTAATTAAAAATCTCTATAAAACCCAATTGACTTGGGTATTTGAATAATTGGGAATATTTCCCTGGTGACCACCTTATATTTGATTTAAAACTCAAGACACTGTAGTGAAACATATTTCTGCAGTCAAATTTTACTCACCCTCTCTTATATCTAACACAATTTATATCTTCCACCATTTTAACTCACTACAGTTTAAGACCTCAACCATTTTTAAGTCTCACAGGTCAATGGAGATATGATTGGGGATGCAGACTCTAAGGGATCACCCTAATACAAATATTAAAAATATGAAAATAGGTCTTGATCAATGGCACATGTAAAAGCCAGTGGAATTGCTCATTGGCTATGGGAGGGGAGTGGCAGAAGGGAAGGGAAAGAACATGAATCATAAAACCATGGAAAAATATTCTAAATTAATTAATTAAATAAAAAGTTTCAAATAAAAAAAAGGGCAGATGTCTTTTAAAATCCTTTGGGCACAGTTCCAAATTGCCATCCAGAATGGTTGGATCAATTCACAACTCCAACAGCAATGCAATAATGTCCCAATTTTGCCACATCCCCTCCAACATTTACTACTTTTCTTTGCTTTCATGTTAGCCAATCTGCTAGGTGTGAAGTGGTACCTCAGAGTTGTTTTGATTTGCATTTCTCTAATTATAAGAGATTTAAAACACTTTTTTTCATGTGATTATTGATAGTTTTGATTTCTTTATCTGAAAATTACCAACATATGTCTCTTGCCCACTGATCAATTGGGAAATGACTTTTTTTTAGCTCTTTATAAATTTGAGCAATTAGACCTTTGTCAGAGGTTTTTGTTATAAAGATTTTTTCCCAATGTGTTGCTTCCTTCTAATTTTGATTGCATTGGTTTTGTTTGTACAAAACCTTTTTAATTTAATGTAATAAAATTATTTATTTCATATTTTGTAATATTTTCTAATTCTTCTTTGGTCTTAAAATCTTTCCTTTTTCATAGACCTGACAGGTATGCTATTTTATGCTCATCTAATTTACTTATAGTTTCCTTCTTTATATTCAAGTCATTCACCCATTCTGAATTTATCTTGGTGTAGAGTGTGAGATGTTAATCGAAAAGCAATCTCTCCCATACTGTTTTCCACTTTCCCCAGCAATTCTTGTCAGATAGTGGATTTTTGTCCCCAAAGCTGGAATTTTTATGTTTATTATACACTGTCTTGCTCAGGTAATTTACTCCAAGTCAATTCCACTGATCCTCCCTTCTATCTCTTAACCAGTACCATATTGTTTTGATGACCACTGCTTTATAGTACAGTTTAAGATCTGGTACCGCTAGCCCCCACCCCCTTCACATTTTTTTCATTATTTCTCTTTATATTCTTGATCATTTGTTCTTCCAAATGAACTTTGTTGTAGTTTTTTCTAATTCAGTAAAAAAATTTCTTGATAGATTGATAGATATGGCACTAAATCAGTGAATTAATTTGTTTAGGATTGTAATTTTTATTATGTTAGCTCATCATACCTATGAGCAATTAATGCTTTTCCAATTATTTAGATCTAGTTTTAATTGTGTGGAAAGTGTTTTGTAGTTATGTTCATGTAGTCCCTGTGTTTGTCTTGGCAGATAAATTCCTAAATATTTTATATTGTCTAGAGTGAGATGTGTCAGAAATATATAGAAATACTGGTGATTTGTGTGGGTTTATTTTGTATCCTGCAACTTTGCTAAAGTTGTTGATTATTTCCACTAGCTCTTTGATTGATTCTCTAGGATTTTTTAGTAGACCATCCTTTCATCTACAAAGAGTGATAGCTTGGCCTTTTCATTGAATTTCTTTTTCTTCTCTGATTGCTACTGCTAGTGTTTTTAGTACAATTTTAAATAACGGGCATCCTTGTTTCCCTCCTGATTTTATTGGGAAGGTTTCTAATTTATCCCTATGGCAGATGATGCTTGCTGATAGTTTTAGATATATACTGTTCATTATTTTTAGGAAAGGCCTTTCTATTCCTAATACTTTCTAATGTTTTCAGTAGGAATGACTGTTGTATTTTGACAAAGGCTTTTTCTGTATCTATTGAGGTAATCATGTGGTTTTTGTTGGTTTGCTTGTTGTTATGGTCAATTATGTGGATGGTTTTCCTAATATTGAACCATTCCTGCATTAGTGGTATAAATCCCACCATTTTATCATAGTGAATAACTCCTGTGATCACTTGCTGGAGTCTTTTTCCTAGTATTCTATTTAAGATCGTTTTAATTTGTTCTCCTTCTAGTTTTTAAATTTGCATGCCCAATTCATTGATCTCTGCCCTCCCTCGTATGTTACTATATGCACTTAAGAATATAAATTTCCCCCTTAGTACTCCTTTGGCTGCATCCCATAGATTATGATATGATGTCTCATCATTGTCATTCTCTTCAATAAAATTATTAATTGTTTCTATGATTTGTTCTTTAACTGGTTTTGGAGAATCCTATTATTTAATTTTTCAATTACCTTTTGATTTGACTCTCCATGTATCTTTGCTAATTATTATTTTTATTGCATGATTATCTGGAAAATTTGCATTTATTATGTCTGCTTTTTTTCATTTGTTTGCCATGTTTTTATAATCTAGTACATAGTCAATCTTTGTGAATGTACCATGAGGGGCTGAAAAGAAGGTATATTCCTGTTTGTTCCTATTTATTTTTCTCCATTTGTCTATTAACTCTATTTTTCCTAAGATTTCATTCACATCTCTTATTTCTTTCTTGTTTCTTTTTTGGTTTGATTTAATCTAGATTTGATAGAGGCAAGTTCAGGTTTCCTATTAGTTTAGTTTTACTATCTATTTCCTCCTTAAACTACAATAGTTTCTCCTTTAAAAATTTGGGTGTGATACCATTTGGTGCATACATGTTGAGTACTGATATTTTTTCACTATCTATTCTGCCTTTTATCAGGATGTATCCTCCCTATCTTTTTTCAGATCCATTTTTACTTTGGCTTTGTCAGATATCATGATTATGCCTCCTGCCTTCTTTTTTTCAATTGATGCTCAATAGATTTTGCTCCAGCCTTTTAACTTTACTCTGTCTGTATCTACCTGCCTCATGTGTGTTTCTTGTAGACAACATATAATAGGATTTGGGTTCCTAATCCACTGTTATTTACTTCCATTTTTGGAGTGAGTTTATCCCATTCACATTCAGAGTTATGATTACCATCTGTGTATACCCCATCATTTTTATTTCCTCTCATAGTCCTACCCTTTCTTCTTTCACTATTTCCTTCTACACCAGTGTTTTGCTTTTAATCAGTACCCCTAATCCCCACCCTAGTTTTACTTGCTTTCCACCTCTTCCTTTCTTATTCCTCTCTTACTTTTCTTTAGAGTCTATTAAATTCCCTCGCTTCCCTCTTTCCCTCCTTTTTGTACTCCCCACCATATTCCCCACCTTGGTTTTTTCCTCTCAATTCGCCTGTAGGGTAAGATAGATGTTGATATCCCAATGCATCTTCTGCAGGTGTAAAATTTGCTACACCTGAGCTACATTCCCAGCATCCTTTTAAGTTACACCTTAATTTTATGTAAGGATGCATGGTAGATAAACATAACTGAGACCCACTGTGGGACTCTTTTTTTCAGAGTTTGTGCTTTTGGTAAAGTGCTACAGGGGTGAGTCTCTGTCTCTCTTTGTTCTGCTCACTTGACTGAAAGAACCTTTTTTTCTTTCCCCCCTCTTTTTGATCATTATTACAAATCCTACAAAATTTTGACTGACCATGAAGGGACCAACAACTAGAGGCACCATATTTCTTTTTCTTCTATGGTTTCCCCTCTCCCCTCTCTCTTTTTCCTTCTCCCCTCTCCCTCCTGAAAACCTTTCAAAGCCTTCTCAGGCTTATTGCCTACACCTGCCCAGCAGGAGAGCTGGGCAAACAGGTCTCTCCCCCAAAGATGCTGTTCCTGTTAACTCCTTCTGCTGTCACTGCTGATTGCTGTTCCTGATACTGGTAAGCTTTGAATTATCTGCTTCCTCCAAGCCCCAGTCTAGTGGAGGGGGATTCATTGTCCATTTTCAGGGGGGTACTAGTCCTCTCTCCTAACTAAATCTTGTTCCCCCCCAAAAAAAACAACACCCAGCTTCCTATACTCCCTCTAAAAAACAAACAAAAAAACCTCTTCCCACTCCCTCTAAAAGGAGTCCTCACCCTTAAAACCAGCCCATAATCCTTGATTTAAATCTCACCTCTGCCAGGAGAGGCTAATATTGAGCACACAGTTTTTTGTTTTGTTTTGTTTCCCCCCCTTTTCTGCTGACCTTCAGTACTACCTTTCTGCCCCTTAAAGGCAGAACCAGTTATATATATATATATATATATATATATATATATATATATATATATATATATATATATATATATATATATATATATAAACTAAAAAATCCAGTTGCAGCCACACTATATCATTGTAGAGAATAAAAACAGAACAAAATGATTACTTCTCTACAAGAAAGCCTTTTTGCTTTTGTCAAGTTGGAAACCATTAAGGTTCCAGAATGGCTACTTTTCCTAATGCTACTAGGAATTCTTCTTTTACTACTTATTAATATTAAGATGCAAAAGGCTGAAAATCAGAAATGGCAAGCAAAAATACAAGCAGTAGAAATTCAATTAGAAAAATTTAAATACTCTTCACATGATCCAATAAAAAAGGATGATCCCATTTCTCTTGAAATACAGACAGACTCTTCTCATGTCTCAGATGGAAAACATTCTCTCTCGTTTTGAGCAACTACTGGCTAAGACTCTCTCTCCTGTTCCTTCTCCTGATGCCACTTCCTGCCTTGTGCCTTCTCCCACCCCACTACCAATTCCAGCCCCCCAAAAAGTCTTGTCTCCCTCCCTTACAGGTTCCTCCTTGTATTATCTCAGTATCCCCACAGACATCTCCTAGAAAACCAAAAGCACTGACTGATTCCTATACATATCTTGTCCCCTTAAGAGTAGTGTCCACATCAGTACCAAATGGGGATGTCTTAACATTAAGACAACATAGACCTTTCACACCACAGGATATTAAAGAATTTAAACAAGATGTTCCTAGTTATGAAGATAAACATATCCTTGTCACAAAAAAGATGACCGATATATTCTTTCATTTTGATCCTTCTTATAAGGATGTTGAACAATTCCTTCATGCCTTTTTGACAGAACGTGAGAGGGATAAGCTCATCTTGCATTTTAATAAGGCCAGAGGGTACAATGCATCACACTGGCCACCTGTAGATCCTCAATGGGACTATAACGATTGCAATGAACAAATGCAACTACAACATGCTAGGGACACCATTTTAAAAGCAATGAGGTAGTGTTCAGAAAGACATGATGGTTGGATTAAATTTGAATGCTTGAAACAATCTGATAATGAGACACCCTCCCAAGTTATGGATAGGTTCATTGAACTGGGAGGTAGGTACCTAGATTTTGTATTTCTACAGAAAGTGGTATTAGACATATAAAAAGACATTTTGTACTGTTCCATAGTCCTCCAAGATTATTTTAAAACAAATTGCCTAAAGTTGACTGAAATGGACATTGATGAATTAAGGTGAACTAATGCTTATGTATTCAAAGGCAATGAAGAAAACAATAAAAAAAAAACTAATGATCTATTAGAAAAGATTCAGAAAAAAATGAAAATCTTTAGCTGAAAGAATTGATAAGCAAGAAAAATGGCCTGATACTCAACCAATGCCACTTGCCCCTCTCCAAGAACCTAATTATTGATCCCTTACCTGCCACTTCTGTGGAAAGAAGGGCCACATAATGATGAATTGTAGAAATGTCTTCCAAGTAATCAGAAATAATAATCAATGGAATAATATATATAGAAATTATAATTATAATAATGAATTTAGAAATCATAATTTCAGAACTGATAGTTTTTCTAGAAATTTAAATAAAATAACAGATAAATTAGCCCAAATGACACCACAACAATATCTCTAAAGTGAAGCTCATCCACAAACTGCTCAGGGTGCTAATGCCCCTCCACATGGAGCAGAAGGTGGTGCCCTAAAATTCTATTGCTTTTGTTGGTTTGTTGCTATTAACTCTTTTCAGGTTTGTCTCCCCTTAAACATAGCAAAGAAAAAGAACCTGTCTACCTCCTTACTTTATTTGTTCTGTCCTGTATTTGACCCCCTCATCTTAATTTGGGTCTTTATGGAAATCTATAACAACTTGAATTTGGAAAACTTATATTTTATAAATTTTGAATATTTGGTAGTTTCTTTGTACCTATATTACCTCCCAGAAAAAAAATGTATTAGTGACTTGTACTGACTTGATTTTCATTTTGTACTTTTTTGATGAAAATTTTGTATCTTTTTCAATGCATTATTGATTTTATACCTCATTTGCACTCACACTGTGGAATATGGCTAAGGTAAGAGAAAATGCATCTAAATTCTTAGGTAAGATCCTTTATATTATACCCCTCCTTAAGTGACACTGATTCTAAGATATATATATATATATATATTTATATATATATATATACACACATATATATGTATGTATATATATACATACACATATATATGTATGTATATATATGTTATTTTCACTGATTATAAGATGTATATTTTTAATTTTTAGCACATTTTAAAATAATTTCATGTGCAATTTAATTTTCCTAAACACATCATCTCCCTAAATTGAAAGATTTTAGATTATTAAATTAGTGTAGATTGTCTATATCCATTAGTTCTAACTGTAACTACCTGCTCAAAAAGCTTTAGATTACTGAAACTACCTTTAGTAATTAAATATTATGGAACTTAGTATATATGTATGAATCGAGGAAATGGGAAGAAAAAGGAGCACAGATCTGATCTACACAGTGCCACAGAAGCACGTATTTAACCTGAATGATGCCAAAAGAACAGGTTGAAAAGAGAGAGAGAGAGAGAAAGAAACCAATCCTGCTAGGATTCTTGAGACTTGTTGAGACTTCTACACCAAAAGAACAAAAACAAAAACAAAAAATCCTAGTGTGAAACTCAAAGTTGCAGCTCTTTATATATATTAAGACACAGGATTCCTTGTACCACACTCCTTGTGAAATTTATATTAAGTAACTAACAATTGACTATTCTGGCTTTATCTTTGATTGCTGAGAAGAAATAATGAATGAAGAAATATATCAGACCAAAAACCAAAATCTAGTCCTTTTCTTAACTTTCTTGTTGTGGTGGTTGACTGCTCATGACTGCTGAGTGGGTAAGTGCATGCTCTTGGACATGGATTACTTTAATTGGGCATTACTCAAAGTTTTGTGGTAATTTTGTATTTAGAATTTCTTTCATATAAAATTTAGGATTGAATGTTTAGAAATTTCATCCAAAAGTTATTTAGCTTTCTTTTTGGCTATGTTTTCTGATGATTTTAATTGGCAGTGATTCATATGCCTCATGTCTGAGACATGTTTCCCTGTGTGATTTCCTTGTTTTCTTGATATGCTCCTTAGAGGGAATGTGTTTTTATTTTGTCATGAAAAGTTTTAAGTTCCTTTTGAAAAAACAAATTTAAGGAAAAGAAATTTTCTAACTAATGGAATTCAGAGAATGATTTCCTTGTGGAAGGTGCCATGGAGATACCCAAGGGCACCACACACTGCTCCAGGAGTTCCTGAGTAAAACTGAATGTGCAGAACTAAAATTTGGGAGATTGAATACATTTGTTTATATGTACTTTGTTGTACCAAAGGGTACTTCCCCTTAATTTGTTTTCTTGATTTACTTTTGTCTTCTTATCCCCAAGTTGTATTTTCCCTGTGTAAAATTGTATATACTTTAGTTAATTATGTTTAAAATGGTCCATCGGGGAGACTGGTCTCCCAAAGGATCACAGGGGGATTAAGTGCAGGTGGAAAATTGGCCACACTTGAGCTACATTTCCAGCATCCTTTTTAGTTATGTCCTCATTTTATGTAAGGGTGTTTAAGACATAAACTTAGCTGAGAACCACACTTTGGGGCTTTTTTTCAGAGCTTGTGCTTTTGGTAAAGTGCTGCAGGTGTGAGTCTCTGTCTCTTTTTGCTCTGCTCACTTGACTGAAAGAACCTTTTTTATTTCCCCTTTCTTTTTCTTTATTGTTAAAAATCCTACAATCTAGATCCTCTTCCCTCTCAAGATTTATTCCATTGAGAGTAAGGTTTGAGTATTGCCTATTAGTACTCTCTTCCTCTCCTTTTTATAGTAGTATTCTTCCCTTCCCTCTCCCATCCTCCTCTCTCTGTGGTACAGATTATCCTATTTTTCTTATTCCTTCAAGTTTCCCTTGGTACCATTTTCTATTCCCCACCCTTTTTCTTTTTATGCATATAATCTTGAAACACTTGGAACCCCAACCTCTACCTGTGAATAATTCTTCTAACTACTGTAATAGTGAATACAATTTTTGACAGTTACAAATGACATTTTTCCATATAGTAATATCAATAATTTGACCTTATTGAAGCCCTTAAAAAAGAAAAAAAGAAATAAATCCCTCCCTATTTATTATTTACCTTTTCATGTTTCTCTTGACTTTTGTATTTGGACATCAAAATTTCCATTTAGTTCTGTTCTTTTCTTTTAAAATACTTGGAAATCTTCTATTTTGTTAATTGCCCATACTTCCCCCTGGAGGTATATAGTCAGTTTTGATGGGTAGGTGAACCTTGGTAGTAGACTCAATTCTCTTGCCTTTCTGAATATCATATTCCAAACATTGTGGTCCTTTAACTTGTAGGCTGCCAGATCCTGTGTAATTCTGATTGGGTGCTCCTTGATATCTGAATTGTATCTTTCTGGGTTATTGCAATATTTTCTCCTTAGCTTGGAATTCTTGAATTTGGCAGTTGCATTTCTGGGGGTTGTCTATTGATTATTTAATGTAGAGGGTGGTCTATGAACTCTTTCTATGTCTCTTTTATTCTCTTGTTCAAGAACATCAGGGCAGTTTTCTTGGATTCTGTTTATTTCCAGGTTTCCAGGTAGGCCTATGATTCTCAAATTGTCTCTCCTAGACCTGTTTTCCAAGTCAACCATTTTCTTGATGAGATATTTTGTGTTTCCTTCTAATCTGTTATTTTTTGACTTTGCTTTATTAATTTTTGCTGTCTTGTGAGATCATTGACTTCTAAGTGCCCAATTCTATTTTTTAAAGACTGGTTTTCAGTTAAGATCTTTTTATTTTCCTTTTCTGTCTTATATATCCTGCTCTTCATGGCTTCCAGCAGATCATTTCTGGTCTGAAATTTGCTTATCATTTCATTTTATTTCTGAGCTTCTTCTCCCAGGTGGGAGATTCTGTCTTTTAAACTGCTATTTTCTTTTTCAACTATTTCCCACTTTTATTGCAAAGTTTCTTCTATCTTTCTCATAATCTCACATCTGAGCTCCTCAAGAACTTTGTAATAGAGTATTTAGTCTGGTTGTAAAGAGAGTGAGGAAGTAGACACCTCCCTTCTCAAGTTGGAGTTCAGGGGAGATAGCTGATGTTTAACTGGGCCAAGGAAGAGGAGAGGGGGAGTGAGTAGTTTCCCCCCTTCAACTTCCACTCAGCTATGACTTCTCATCCCCAAACTGCCTCTTGACTTCCCTCTACTATTAATATCTTTCCTTAGAGAGACAGAGAGTTACCCTCCCCTTTATGCTGGAACTATTTCCCACTCACACTAGAGTCAGTTGAGGAAAGATGACAAACTTTAGTCTAACTGATCATTTTAGGAACAATGCAGAAAAATGGCTGTAGGAAGGGTTTTATGAGGAAAGAGGGAAAAAGGTAACCCTATTCTAGCTACCCTTACCTCCCTCCTCAAGCTGGGGGACCCAGGCCTTGGCAGCCTTGGGTCCTAATAAATTCAGGCCTGGATGACCCTGGTCTTGGCCCCACTGTACACCATCCAGACCCAAGGCACCAGGAGCTATGTGGTGATCTTGTCATCTGCTTGGCTGTCTTCTCCAACTGCCCATCCAGTTGGACATTGGTGGTGGGAAGGGTGTCCAAATCACTAGGAGAAAGATGTAAGTTTTTCTCGTTAGTAAAATCTTGACCAGACCTTTCCTTAGGCTGTCTCATGATTGAGATCTAACTGCCTCTCTCCAACAGAAACCCTTGCTCTCCCAAGTTTCCAGAACCTCTCCTGGCGCCCCTGCTGTGGCTGAGACTATGTCAATTTCTCAGACTGTAACTCCAGTTCTAGGGTTTGAAACCTCTATCACAGTTTGTGACCAATTTCCATTTTTTTGCAAGGTTTGGATCTGTTTGCTTGTTTATCATCCTCTGCTGTCTCTTCTGTAGTCTGGATTTTTTCCGCATAAAAATTATCCAGGGTTAAGGTTTTCTTCTTTTTTTTTTCATAGTTGTGGATTGTAGTTCTTGGCTGTTGGTGGCCATTATTTTGTTCCTTCTGTAACAGTTAAAATTTAGGAATACTGGGGAGACTGAGGCAGGCAGAAATTTGTTTCTCTCTGCAAGGAGTATTATATTTTTAGAGGTTTATTAAAGGTTAAAGATTAAAGAATATACAAGTAAGAAACATGTACCAAGGCCAGAGGCCTAGACAAAATAACCTCACATCATGGAAGAGACGCCTCTGCTCCAAAACGGAAGTCCAAAAGACAGCCCTCAAAAGCCTTTGAATCAGCTTAAATGCCTTCTCGTACTCGGCCCAGGTGAGATTACAAGGCATTCTGGGAAAGTGGAGCAAAGGCTCATGGGGATTGTAGTCCTGTATTCGAGTATAGTTTTTACATATCCCCATTTGATCGTTTGAAAAAAATTAATTTTTTTTCCAAACGATCATGAAAACATAATCAATTTAAAGATTACAATAATTTGATGATAAGAGAAAAAACAAACAAACCCAATAATTGCTGAACGCATTGACAAAAAACCAGTTAGGGGGCAGTCCCCTTTGGCATGAAAGTACAGATACCAATAAATGTTCAATGAACCACACCCAAAGTTCAATTTTGTGCAACTTGTGGTCTGGAGGCTTCTTCATGGTGGCTTCTCCAACAGTTCAGTTCTGGATTCAGAGAGGTAGCATCTTCTTTACCTAAAATTCTTCTCAAAAGGAATTTAAACCTTGCAATTTAAATAATGACATTTTTTACATTCCACCTGTTAAGAGGGTGATTGACAAATACAGAATCACTTAGGGATGCATGGCTGAGGTATGAGGTATATGAATCAATTGGTAAGAGATATTAAAAAGATATCAGAAAAATCCAAATGAAAAAAGAAAAAACTGGATGAAAATATAGACTATCAAAGTCTTATGTGTAAAAATTCCAAGTAAAAGAAAAATAAATGTATAACAGGTCCTTGAATCAGGGCCCAATCAAAATGATCTAAGCGATAATGCATTTACCCAGTCAGTAGCCAGGACTACAGAAAGGTACCACAATATGAGAGGCAGAAAAGAAAAGGACCAGATTATAGGAGCCAAGGTTTGGGGATACTCGTCTGTGAGAATCTTCAGAGTGAGTGTGGACACAAGGAAAGCCTATGTCTTAACACATGTTAAACATAGTAACCTCGAGTCTTCACACTAGGTTCAAGACCTTTGTATTGGCCTAGAAGTGCATCAATCCATCCTAGATTGGCCTTTCTTTGGCCCTATGAAATGGCTCTTGTGTGTATCTCTTGTCCTGGAATCAGACAGAATCATTAAGCAAAGTCCCATAATTTATTTAAATAATTAGTGGCATCGTTTTTATAGTCACAAGCCTTTTAGGGCATGCATTAGCAAATGTATCTTAAACTTAAAAATCAAAAGGTTAAAGAAAATCTTAATACTGGTGACATGTGCTTCAAATATAAAAAGGTGAGAAAAAATAATAAAAAAACTGAACAAGTATATTGCACATGCAAGAAAAATATAATAAAAGAGCTTTTAAAAATTCAAAAATATAGCTTATAATCATTGACACTCTGTGTCAGCTAAGAAAATATAAAATGCAAGCCTTTCTCACCAAAAATTGGATCCATTTCCTCTTAATATCTGGCCATGACCACTGTGAGTAGAAGGCAAATGAATTGAACAAGGTTAACAATTTTTCATTTTTAAAAATACAGTAGTACAAATATGTAGTTACCCAAATCCCCAAAATTCTCAATAGCCCAATTAATTACAATAGCAAACAAACACACTTTCATATTTCACATAAGTTGCTGTATGACATTTTAAAAACCTATGAATTGATGGACATTTGTCACAATTTTTACAAACATAGCAATCTTTCAACCTTGGTAATAAACATATTTTTAAACAAAGTAAAACTCATCTTGGGTTAAGAACATAATCAAGAAATCTAGATATCATTCTGGTGCAAATAAAGTAGTGAGCTGAAGAGTATAAATAAAGGGTTGCTCCTTTTTCTTGGAGGCTTATAGGTATACAAATGCCCTGAGATTAACTGCCCAACTTCCATTCACATATTTAGAAATGCGGGAAGGTTGGGGGTTATAAAATGTATTTCACTTCAGCTACTATTGGCTAGGGGCAGGCAAAAATAACCAGATTGTTAAAAAAATTCCAAAAATCATATTTAAAAAAACCCTTAAAATCAAATCATTTGAGGTAGTTAGCACATTAAAATTTCCAAGGTTGTTAATACAATTATAACCAGTTCTGAAGTCCATCTATCCTCAGCAAAATAGAAAAAGGCTGTTTTTTTCATATATGGGCTTATTCACAATAATATTTGTTCAATAGTTATAGGGGAAAAACAACAGAATTTTTAAAACTCAGTACATTCAAAATAAATTAAATCAACCTTCAGTTCAAGCAGAATAATATTGAATCCAGTAATATATGAACTTAAAATCACAAAGTTAAACCATAACAAAAAATGCAATAGAATACAGAGATTTTTATAAACCATTGGAGTCTGAAATGCCTTAGAATATAGTCTTTAGTCTATTCCAAGTTCCTTGGGTTCTTATCCATTTAAATGTCTATTGTCAGAAGGCAGAGTGGTAAGGGCTAGGCAATGGGGTTCAAAGGACCCATCCAGGGCCCCACAGCTGGGAAGTATCTGAGGCCAGATTTTAACCCAGGACTGAATGTCTTTAGGCCTGGCCATCAGTTCGCTGGGCCACCCAGCTGCCCCTTCAAAGTTAAAGTTGAATCTTTGGGCTGAGTCTGTTCCCTGACAGGCAGGTGAAGTCAATGAAATTACCAGAACAGTCAAAAGGTATCCTTTTAAACAGCCCATTGCTTAAAAGTCTGTTTGAAAAGTCTGTTTCTTCTCTCCCTTGTCTCTCTCCCCTGCTCTGATACCTCCTCCTGCCCCAGTCCACATGGAGCCCAGGCCACCCACGTGGTGTCAATACACCCCCCCACCCCCACCCCAGTTTTGTTACCCACCAAGGATCTGGGTTTGTTGGGCAGGCAGGTCATCAGGTGATTACAATCTTGGTTGAATCAGGTGGGCCAGGTGAGCGAGAGAAAGTCCGCTGGGCTGGGGCCAGAGCCAGAGCGTAGACAAGCAGGGCCGAACTGTGCAGGCAGCTGGGGTGGGGCCTGGAGAAGCGGCTGTCCGAATCAGATGGTGGTGGCAGGCAGGCAGGAGCTGATCAACAGCATCCATAATGTTAGCGCCCAAGATGGTTCAGCGCAGGCTGAAGCCAAAACTGTAACAGTTAAAGTTTAGGAATACTGGGGAGACTGAGGCAGGTAGAAAATTGTTTCTCTCTGCAAGGAGTATTATATTTTTTAGAGGTTTATTAAAGGTTAAAGATTAAAGAATATACAAGTAAGAAACATGTGCCTAGGCCAGAGGCCTAGACAAAATAACCTCATATCATGGAAGAGACGCCTCTGCTCCAAAACGGAAGTCCAAAAGACAGCCCTCAAAAGCCTTTGAATCAGCTTAAATACCTTCTCGATCTCCACTCAGGTGAGATTATAAGGCATTCTGGAGAAGTGGAGCAAAGGCTCATGGGGATTGTAGTCCTGTATTCGAGTCTAGTTTTTACACTTCCCAGTCAGAAGTCTGAGTGAGGAAGGTGTGCAATCTTTGTGTTGAGTGCCATAGAAGATTTTTTCTTGAGGCTATTTTTCAAGTCTCTGTTGGGTCTGCTGTGTGCAGCACAGCACTGTCTCTACACCCAAGCTCTGGGTTCCTCAGTCTTCTGAGGTCCCATGTCTTGTTACTCTTAGGGGTAAGTCTGTGGTGTCCTCAGCCAGCCCCTAAAAACATAAAGATTGGCCCCCAGAGGTCTTAGTGCAGAGGGTAGGCAAGTCTTTGTGTTGAGCCATGGAGTGGTTTTTGCCCTGAGGCTATTTTTCTAGTCTCTGCAGCATCTGCTGTGAGGCACCATAGGTGGAATGGGGAAGAGGTGATGAGTTCTCCCTTTGATGGGAATAATTATGGCCCCTTTTAGCATGGGAGTGTCCAAATTTTGCCTACCTCCAGTGCTGTACCCTACAGTAGATCCAGTTCATGCATCTGATTTTGGTTTTGTACTTTTGAGGCACTTTATATCGGTTGGTGGAGGGGAGAGGAAGAGCCTTGCTTCTACTTTGGGGCCATCTTACCCTAGAAGTCTCTATCAGTCTTCTTAATATCTCTGCTGAATTTGACGATGTTCATGTTCCTTTCCTATTTGGGATTTTATTATATTTTCCTCCTGATTCTCTTGCAACTAATCACTTCTTCTTAGTCCCCTTATTACCTTATTATTTATGTCATGCCTTTTAACTATGAATATTCCCCAAGTCTCTGTCCTGGGCCTTCTTCTCTTCTTTCTCTACAGTCTCATGGTGACTCTTTTTAGTTCCCAGGAGTTTTATTATCATCTCTATTATTAATAAGGATGGTAAAGGACCTTGAATCCAAGTAATGTGATCATCTGCTAAAGAAAATGGGGATACTTTGTCTGGAGAAGAATTAGAGGCATTTGATAGCTGTCTTCAAGTATTTAAAGGGAAATAAAGTTGAAAAGGGATTATAGTTATTTTACTTGAATCCAAATGGAAAAACCAGGAGAAAAGGGAAGAAGTTACAAAAAGGAAAATTTGAATTTTATAAAAGGAAAAAAACTAACAATTAGAGCTTTTCCAAAATGGAGTGGACCACTTTGACAGGTGATGAATGGAGAACTATGGAGGTCTCCTAGCAAAGAGTAGATAATTACTTTTAAAGTATATTATAATAGAAGGTAGTAAAAAAGATACCAAACATTTATTAAGCACTTGCTGCAGTTCAGACACTGTGCTAAGGATGAGGGGGTAGCAAAAAAAGAAATAATTCCTGCTTCAAGGAGTTTTATATTCTACTGGGGAAACAACACACAAAAGGAAATGTGTGTGTGTGTGTGTGTGTGTGTGTGTGTGTGTGTGTGTGTGTGTTGATGAATAAAAGTATCTGATGTGGTAGCATGGTTTTGAGGCAGAATAAACTGTACCCCTCCATAAAACAGATACTTTAGAAGGAACTCACCAATGAAGTAAAAAAGGTATGCCATGTGGAGTGAGATTCCATGATAAATCAGCTTCACTCTCAGCTTCCAGTGCCAATAGACCCCAAGCTCTGAGAGAAATTGAGAAATTCCAGTATCGGTCAGCAGTAGATGGGGCATGGTTTTAAAGTCCAGGAAAACTCAGAAACAGGGCTGAGAGGCAGAGGATAGATGAGATTCCTTTTCTGTTTGAATTTTCCTAAAGGGCCACTGAAGTCTTTTTAGATTTTCTGATTCCAGAACTGTATGAAAATGACTTATAGATTCATATACCCTCCTCTGATCTCTCCTCTTAGCTCTGTTCTGGAATCATCAACTGTGTTTTGAGCAAAGGGACCTTAAACTCAAATGTCCAAAGTGGAGCTCATTACTTTTCCCCACACTCAACCCTCTTTCAGACCTCTATTTCTTTCAAGGGCACCACCATTCCTTTAGTCTCCTAGATTTGTATTATCCTCTATTCTTTACTCTCCTCACATAGCTAATCAGTTGTTTTATCCTGTCATTTATGTTTTCATAACATCTCTCACATAAGATCCCTTCTCCCTACTAGCACAGTTCCTGCTTTCATTTGGGTCTCCAATCATCACCTCTTGCCTAAAATACTTTAGTATCCTCCTAATCAATTTTCCTGCCTCAAGTTATTCCCTTTTCCAATTTCTCCTCCACCCAGTGGACAAAAGTGATATGACTTAAGAATTGACTGTTTAGACGAGGAAAAAAATGAGAGTAGATTGAATTACCTGAAAATCACTTTGATATCCTTGGCATTCATTAGAGGAAGAGAAACCTAATTTTTTATTTTAATATGACCACATGATGCTTATGTAGGAGTCCAAGAAAATTAACCCTTACTAGTTTTGTTCAACTTAAAACATTATAGAAACAAAAGTGTGGGGGGAAGGGAATAAACATTTATTAAGCACCTACTATGTAGTAAATGCTTAAGAAATATTATATCATTTTATCCTGACAAGAATGCTGTGAAGTAGTTGGTATCATTATCCTCATTTTACATTTGAGAAAACAGAAATTAGGTGACTTGCCCAAGGTCACAATGCTACTAAGGTACAAAGAGCATTTAAATTTATTCTCTTTAATCAATTACATAATATTTCCTGAGTGCTCTCATCTATTTCCATTGAATTGTCATAGAATTTCATAACTTCCAAATTAATTTAAAGGATTTTTTTCATTCCTAAATAATATATTGAGGAACTGATTCAATAGCTGGACCTTCTGTATTCTCCTTCAATGGGGTTAAAAGGGAAGCCTCCACCCTTAAACCTTCAAAGCCATACTCCTAGAAATAGTCTATCCTCATTCTATGCATTTTCTCTCCTTCAAATCATTTTTCAGTCTTACAATGTGTCTTCTGATTCCACAATTCAACCCAAACTGCTTTCTCCACGGTTATTGTCCATCTCTTCAAATTAACTAAGTGCTCTGAAAACCTTAAGGTGCTATTTGTATGTATTAACTATAGTTGCTGGATTTAATGGCCTTTTATTAAGCTTTATCCATAGCAATCAACAATAAAAGCTATTGGGAAACCCACTGAATATCCTCAGAAGTAGTCATGGGGATAGTGCCTGGAGATTAGTGTTACCTAGCAGCTAAAAGGCTCCGCCTTCCTGGCTAATTATTTACTTAACAGCCTGCTTCTTTGTGGATTTCCAAAAGTGAAGGCATGACTCAAATTTAGGCAATTACAACCTCAGGCTCAGCCCCCTCCCCCATGCACCCCTGACACATACTTATTACCTGTTACCTGGTACTAGAGCAGTGACTTCTTTCCTTTCATTGTAGCTGCTTACCTTCCTCTGTGGTTCTTCCTCTAATGCACTGAGATTCTGGAATCCTCTAATTTGTGCAAGTGAGGGAAAACCTTACAGAACTTGTTTTCTCTCTCTAGATGTCATTGTTACTTTCTTTTATGACCCTATAAATACTTATATGTGTTAATGTTCTATCCTCCAATAAAAAATAAGCTCAATGAGTGAAGTGACCCCCGATCATTTTTACCTTAGAGTAATAGGGGAGAGGAAGGTCTTCAGAACACTCAAATCAATAGGATTTTTCTTTAATCTAGTTGATGTAATTACAGAAAGTGAAGGTAAGAAGTGGAAACAACAAGGCTTTAATGCCTTTAAAAAAGTAACTAAAGAAGGGATTTTTTTTTGGTTACTCCTTTATGACATGTGAAATTCTCCTTCCCACATATAGGGGATCTATGGTCAATATGTGGCCAAAGATAAATCATTTCTCTGGGAGCCTTTAAGAAGCAGGAGACATTCTTTACAGACATATAGTTAAGGCAGGCAGCAGCTTTGGGGTATGTGGTCCCTGGCCTTCTGGATGAATACCAACCATGCTTTACCCTTATTCCTCTATCAGAGACCAGAATTGGGGGAAGGGGGATGGGGAAAAGGAATGCCCTTCTCTTTTTCTTTCCTTATCCCCCCCCCCTTCTGCCATGGCACTTTGAAGCTTTGTGGCATCGCTGTTTGAGCAGGACAAGATACTCTTCTGAGCAGTGAACAGAGAATGAATGGAGGCACCTCTGAGATGCATGACCCTTGGTAGAAGAGAAGAGAATGAGCTATGGATTCATGAGAAAATTAGCCCTGGAAATTGGAAGTCAAACTGATGAGAAGAGCAACCCCTCCCTTTCTTCCCCTCCCCTAGGAGGCCACCTGAGCTATTTGATTAGCAGAGACATTGTGCCCATGGGAGAGCAACATAAGAACAGTATAAGAAACAAAAGAACAAAGACATTCAGCTGGGTCAGATGCTTGATCTAGGAGGCCATTCTCCCCACTGATAAGTTCTATTTGTGATATAATGTGTCCAGATTTGTTGGGAGGAGATTGTTCTTATGATATAATTTCAGTAAATGGCTTGCTAATTGTGTCTGTTGGTTGATTATTAAAGAGAAGTATACAGGTTGGGGCTTGTAAGTTAATTTGAGACTCATGGGTCCACAGAACATCTTGAACCCTAGATAATAGTCCATTCCCTCTTCAACCTTCCAGGAAGAGTGGGTGTAAATTGGAGGGGGAGCTAGTAGGAGAGGGGACTACATTGGTGTCCCCAGAACCAAGCATAAGGCTTTACCTTTAGTATATACTTGAATATTTGTGCATTTGAAGTGAATTTTGCTATTCACTAAGAAGGAGACTTCAGGAATCTTCAGACTGTTGCCTGTGTCTCCATTTTGAGAACTGTGATTTAGAACCCCTTTGGCAGATGAGAAAGTCTGCAGGCTCTTGGAATTCTGAGTGACCACTAAGGATGGCTTTTAGAAGAGAAAGTAAAGGTGGTTAATATTTGCAGAGTAAGAGAAGGTGTCAGGGAGGTAATTAACACCTTTTGTCTGAAAAGGAGCCTGGAACAGATGGGGCAGAGCAACAGTGAGGAGTTCAGGGACTCACCTAGAGGTGGGAAAACAAGATTAAGAGAGGGATTAGACCATCTAGGTTTAAAGGCAACCCAGGATTAGGGATGGGAGAGACTGTAATAGTTTTATAAATACAGGAACACCAGTATATGCTCTTTTAGCCCTTGATTTAACTACTATATTCTGTGGCTTAAAAATAGGAAATAGAAGTTAATCACTGAGTGCTATTTTCTTAAGAAAGTTATAAACGAAAAACATTTTAGAGCACTTTTTTTCCCCTTCATCTCTTATTTTTACTTACAGGGACTGTTGCCCTGTAATCACCACTTCTTGGCAGCTAATTAAAAATGTAGATCTAGTGCCTAGGATCAGTGTATTGAATTTACATCCTTAGGGAATTTTATTACTACAATCTATTTAATTTCTAGAAAGAAGCAGTATCAGAATGCTGGAAGATTGAGTCCATTTCTTGCCTCTGATGCATACTAGCTATGTGACTCTAGGCAAGTCTCTGAAGCTCTCAGTGCAGGATTGGGGGGTGGGAGATCTCTTCTAGGACTATAAGTTGCAGGTGTCATGCTGATCTGCATTGGTGAAGGGAGTTTACATACTACCTACTACGAGGAAATCATCAGTCTGGACTATAGCTGCCAAAACAGAGTGTTTTAGTGAGAGAAACAGAAAATGAAGCTAAAAAATAAAATCAATTCCTCATTTCTTTCACAAGTGCTTCCTCCTATGTGAAATCATTCCTCTTTCTACATTCCAGTTTAAGCCTCTCTCCTGTGAACTTTGATAATTTTAATGTATTTTTGTGCACTAATTTGATATAGTATGTAGTCATTTTTATTCATATCTATTTTCCCCTAATGGAGTACTCAGTGATTAGGTTTGCAATCCATGGTGCTAGAAGTGATTTATATGAGAATTACAAAATGGAAAAATATGTATTGATGGATACAGAGGATCAAAAGAAATTATGGCAGCCCCATTCCACAGTGAGGAAAACCAAAGTTCAAACGTGACCTCAGGCACTAACTATGGTAATCCTGAGCAAGTCACTTAGTCATGCTTGCCTCAGTTTCCTCATTTATAAAATGAGTTTGAAAAAGAAATGGCAGCCCCCTCAAATATCTTTGCCAAGAAAACCCCAAATGGAGTCATTGAATAAAACATCCCATACAACTGTCCTTAGATTCTTATCTTGATTGTGACATGAAGGATGTTGAATCTTAAACCGGTCCTACTTGTTATGGATAGGAATAGAGTACTAGCCTTAGAGACAGGAAAATATGAACTCATATTCCTTCTCAAAGAGTCATTAACTAGCTATGTGATCCTGGATGAGTCATCTGATGTTCTTTAGACTTAGTTTCATCACCTATAAATGAGGTTAGCCTCTGTGGCTTTTTCTGACTCTAAATTTATGATCCAAGTCAGTGTATTTTTTATGCCCCAAAGGAGGGCTTAATAGAAGAATACTGACAGTGACCTCTGTGACATATCACAGTATAACTCTGGGCAAAGTACCTTAAGGAGAGGCAGAAGAGTAGAACAGGAAAGACTTATTTCCAGGAGGAGGCTGTAAAAACTAAATTCAGAATGGAAGTGCCTGCTGTTCTAGATATGATAGAAACAAGCAAGCTTTCTGAGCCAGCTCACAGGGATATTAATCTTTTCCCTCTGTAAGATTTCTCCTACTAGACTATAAATTGCTAGAGGTCAGGGTCCATTTATCTTGCTGAGATTTGGTGATGTTTAAAGACTTGTATTTGAATCTCTAACACTATATTTTTACTCATTAGATGACTAGGCAAGTCTGGCCATTTCTGATCTTCAGTTTTCCCATTTTTAATGTAAATAATCATTACTTTAAGAATTGGTATGAGACTTCCGGTTAAGATGGCGGCTTAGAGAAAGCTGAAGTTCAGATCTCCGGAAAACCCTTCCCGACCGATCTCAAACTAGAAGCTCCTAAGGCGCCGAAATTCAAAACGATCAACAGCACAGACCCTGGGAACCCTCCTCCTGGACCTGGACCCGGTTCAAAAGGTACGGCTCCCCTTAAAAGCCAGAACCCGAGATCCCTCGGACCTCAGGGGTAGGAGCGCAGAGTCCAAGGCTCCCGGAAGCGGCAGCCCGGCCGGGCTCAGAGAGCAGGGTCTGAGGAACAACAACCCTCAGGGTCTTCTACCCAAGTCCCAGTCCGGGTGAAAGTTACTGCCTGGGGCTTCCGCTGCAGAGAGCCGGTAGGTCCGGGTGAAAGTTACTGCCTGGGGCCTCCGCTGCAAAGAGCTGGTCGGTCCGGGTGAAAGTTACTGCCTGGGGCCTCCGCTGCAGAGAGCTGGTCAAAACAACAGCAACCCTCAGGGCGGGCAAGACAGCCTCACGGGCTGGATCCTGCTATCCAAGTCTCAGTGAAAGTCTGTGCTCTCGGAGCTTGGGGAAGCGGCAGCCCATCCCCCCGCAGGCCAACGAAACAGCCTCACGGCCAGGGATTCTGAAGGCAACTTCCGGAAATCGAGCCAGGGGGAGAGTGTGGCCTCGTGGTCCGACCCTTCCATTCCAGTTCCAGTGAGGCATATTCAGTTTAACCCAGGGAACGCTCATAGAACCAACATCTGCCCAGGACTAAAGCCACTGATCACCAGACAAAGACAAGAAAAGCCAATCCTCCACGTTCAGAGATGACAAATTCCACAGAAGCACAGAAGCCCCAAAATACCAAGAAAAATAAGAAGAAAGGGGCGACTCTGGACACATTCTATGGAGCCAAAATACAAAATACAGAGCAGATAGAAGAAGATATACAAGAAAATTCTCCAAAATCTTCCAAAGGAAATAGAAACTCTCCACAAACCCATGAAGAATTTGAATCAGAAAGGACCAAAAAGATGGAAGCCCTCTGGGAGGAAAAGTGGGAAATGATGCAAAAGAAATTCACGCATCTACAAAACCAGTTTGACCAAACTGTAAAAGAAAACCAGGCTTTAAAGCAAGAACTAATAAAGCAAAGCCAAAACACCAAGAAATTAGAAGAGAACATAAAATATCTCACCGACAAGGTGATAGATCTGGAAAACAGGGGGAGAAGAGAAAATTTAAGAATAATTGGACTCCCAGAAAAGCCAGAAATAAACACCAAACTGGACATGGTGATACAAGATATAATCAAAGAAAATTGCCCAGAGATTCTAGAACAAGGGGGCAATACATCCACTGACAGAGCTCACAGAACACCTTCTACACTAAACCCCCAAAAGACAACTCCCAGGAATGTAATTGCCAAATTCCAAAGCTATCAAACAAAAGAAAAAATCCTACAGGAAGCCAGAAAAAGACAATTTAGATATAAAGGAATGCCAATCAGGATCACACAAGACCTTGCAAGTTCTACGCTGAATGATCGTAAGGCATGGAACATGATCTTCAGAAAGGCAAGAGAGCTGGGTCTCCAACCAAGAATCAGCTACCCAGCAAAACTGACTATATACTTCCAAGGGAGAGTATGGGCATTCAACAAAATAGAAGACTTCCAACTTTTTGCAAAGAAAAGACCAGAGCTCTGTGGAAAGTTTGATACCGAAAATCAAAGAGCAAGGAATACCTGAAAAGGTAAATATTAAGGAAAGGGGAAAAATGTTATCTTCTTTTACTCAAACTCTCTTCTATAAGGACTACATTTATATCAACCTATGTATACTAATATGTGGGGAAAATGTAATGTATAAATAGGGGGTAAAGAAAGACCAAATAGAATAATGGTTCTCACACAAAGATTCACAGGGGAAGGGGAGGGGAAGAAAACTCCTATAAGAAGGAGAGGAAGAGAGGGGGGGGGGTTACTTAAACCTCAATCTCAGGGAAATCAACTCTGAGAGGGAAAAACATCCAGATCCATTGGGATCTTGAATTCTATCTTACCCAACAAGGGTAAGGAGAAGGGAAAACCAAGGGGGGGAGGGGGAGAGGGAGAACAAAAAGGGAGGGAAAGAGAGGGGGGAGGGGGAGGGAACAAAAAGGGAGGGACTAAAAAGGGAAACATCAAGGGAGGGGACAAGGGGGACTGATTCAAAGTAAATCACTGGACTAAAAGGTAGAGCCGAAGAAGAAAAGGTTAGAATTAGGGAAGGCAATCAAAATGCCAGGGAGTCCACAAATGACAATCATAACTTTGAACGTGAATGGGATGAACTCACCCATAAAACGTAGACGAATAGCTGAATGGATTAGAATCCAAAACCCTACCATATGTTGTCTTCAAGAAACACACATGAGGCGGGTTGACACCCACAAGGTCAGAATTAAAGGATGGAGTAAGACCTTCTGGGCCTCAACTGATAGAAAGAAGGCAGGAGTGGTAATCATGATATCTGATAAAGCCAATGCAAAAATAGACCTGATCAAAAGGGATAGGGAAGGTAATTATATTTTGTTAAAAGGGACTCTAGACAATGAGGAAATATCATTAATCAACATGTATGCACCAAATAATATAGCACCCAAATTTCTAATGGAGAAACTAGGAGAATTGAAGGAAGAAATAGACAATAAAACCATACTAGTGGGAGACTTAAACCAACCATTATCAAATTTAGATAAATCAAATCAAAAAATAAATAAGAAAGAGGTAAAAGAAGTGAATGAAATCTTAGAAAAATTAGAATTAATAGACATATGGAGAAAAATAAATAGGGATAAAAAGGAATACACCTTCTTCTCAGCACCACATGGCACATTCACAAAAATTGACCATACATTAGGTCACAGAAACATAGCACACAAATGCAAAAAAGCAGAAATAATGAATGCAGCCTTCTCAGATCACAAGGCAATAAAAATAATGATTAGTAATGGTACATGGAAAACCAAATCTAAAACCAATTGGAAATTAAACAATATGATACTCCAAAACCGTTTAGCTAAAGAAGAAATCATAGAAACAATTAATAATTTCATCAAGGAAAATGACAATGGCGAAACATCCTTTCAAACCTTTTGGGATGCAGCCAAAGCGGTAATCAGAGGCAAATTCATATCCCTGAAAGCTCATATTAACAAACAAGGGAGAGCAGAGATCAATCAATTGGAAATGCAATTGAAAAAACTCGAAAGTGATCAAATTAAAAACCCCCAGCAGAAAACCAAATTAGAAATCCTAAAAATTAAGGGAGAAATTAATAAAATCGAAAGTGATAGAACTATTGATTTAATAAATAAGACAAGAAGCTGGTACTTTGAAAAAACAAACAAAATAGACAAAGTACTGGTCAATCTAATTAAAAAAAGGAAGGAAGAAAAGCAAATTCACAGCATTAAAGATGAAAAGGGGGACAGCACCTCCAATGAGGAGGAAATTAAGGCAATCATTAGAAATTACTTTGCCCAATTATATGGCAATAAATACACCAATTTAGGAGAAATGGATGAATATATACAAAAATACAAACTGCCTAGACTAACAGAAGAGGAAATAGAATTCTTAAATAATCCCATATCAGAAATTGAAATCCATCAAGCCATCAAAGAACTTCCTAAGAAAAAATCCCCAGGGCCTGATGGATTCACCTGTGAATTCTATCAAACATTCAGAGAACAATTAACCCCAATACTATACAAACTATTTGACATAATAAGCAAAGAGGGAGTTCTACCAAACTCCTTTTACGACACAAACATGGTACTGATTCCAAAACCAGGCAGGTCAAAAACAGAGAAAGAAAACTATAGACCAATCTCCCTAATGAATATAGATGCAAAAATTTTAAATAGGATACTAGCAAAAAGACTCCAGCAAGTGATCAGAAGGATCATTCACCATGATCAAGTAGGATTCATACCAGGGATGCAGGGCTGGTTCAACATTAGGAAAACCATCCACATAATTGACCACATCAACAAGCAAACTAGCAAGAACCACATGATTATCTCAATAGATGCAGAAAAAGCCTTTGATAAAATACAACACCCATTCCTATTAAAAACACTAGAAAGCATAGGAATAGAAGGGTCATTCCTAAAAATAATAAACAGTATATATCTAAAACCAACAGCTAATATCATCTGCAATGGGGATAAACTAGATGCATTCCCAATAAGATCAGGAGTGAAACAAGGATGCCCATTATCACCTCTACTATTTGACATTGTACTAGAAACACTAGCAGTAGCAATTAGAGAAGATAAAGAAATTGAAGGCATCAGAATAGGCAAGGAGGAGACCAAGTTATCACTCTTTGCGGATGACATGATGGTCTACTTAAAGAATCCTAGAGATTCAACCAAAAAGCTAATTGAAATAATCAACAACTTTAGCAAAGTTGCAGGATACAAAATAAACCCACATAAATCATCAGCTTTTCTATATATCTCCAACACAGCTCAGCAGCAAGAACTAGAAAGAGAAATCCCATTCAAAATCACCTTAGACAAAATAAAATACCTAGGAATCTATCTCCCAAGACAAACACAGGAACTATATGAACACAACTACAAAACACTCGCCACACAACTAAAACTAGACTTGAACAATTGGAAAAACATTAACTGCTCATGGATAGGACGAGCCAATATAATAAAAATGACCATCCTACCCAAACTTATTTATCTATTTAGTGCCATACCCATTGAACTACCAAAATACTTCTTCACTGATTTAGAAAAAACCATAACAAAGTTCATTTGGAAGAACAAAAGATCAAGGATATCCAGGGAAATAATGAAAAAAAACACATATGATGGGGGCCTTGCAGTCCCAGACCTCAAACTATATTACAAAGCAGCAGTCATCAAAACAATTTGGTACTGGCTAAGAAACAGAAAGGAAGATCAGTGGAATAGACTGGGGGAAAACGACCTCAGCAAGACTGTATACGATAAACCCAAAGATCCCAGCTTTTGGGACAAAAATCCACTATTCGATAAAAACTGCTGGGAAAATTGGAAGACAGTGTGGGAGAGACTAGGAATAGATCAACACCTCACACCCTACACCAAGATAAATTCAAAATGGGTGAGTGACTTAAACATAAAGAAGGAAACCATAAGTAAATTGGGTAAACACAGAATAGTATACATGTCAGACCTTTGGGAGGGGAAAGGCTTTAAAACCAAGCAAGATATAGAAAGAATCACAAAATGTAAAATAAATAATTTTGACTACATCAAACTAAAAAGCTTTTGTACAAACAAAACCAATATAACTAAAACCAGAAGGGAAACAACAAATTGGGAAAAAATCTTCATAGAAACCTCTGACAAAGGTTTAATTACTCATATTTATAATGAGCTAAATCAATTGTACAAAAAATCAAGCCATTCTCCAATTGATAAATGGGCAAGGGAAATGGATAGGCAGTTCTCAGATAAAGAAATCAAAACTATTAACAAGCACATGAAGAAGTGTTCCACATCTCTTATAATCAGAGAGATGCAAATCAAAACAACTCTGAGGTATCACCTCACACCTAGCAGATTGGCTAACATAACAGCAGAGGAAAGTAATGAATGCTGGAGGGGATGTGGCAAAGTAGGGACATTAATTCATTGCTGGTGGAGTTGTGAACTGATCCAACCATTCTGGAGGGCAATTTGGAACTATGCCCAAAGGGCGACAAAAGAATATCTACCCTTTGACCCAGCCATAGCACTGCTGGGTCTGTATCCCAAAGAGATAATGGACACAAAGACTTGTACAAAAATATTCATAGCCGCGCTCTTTGTGGTGGCCCAAAACTGGAAAACGAGGGGATGCCCATCAATTGGGGAATGGCTGAACAAACTGTGGTATATGTTGGTGATGGAATACTATTGTGCTCAAAGGAATAATAAAGTGGAGAAGTTCCATGGAGACTGGAACAACCTCCAGGAAGTGATGCAGAGCGAGAGGAGCAGAACCAGGAGAACATTGTACACAGAGACTAATACACTGTGGTATAATCGAACGTAATGGACTTCTCCATTAGGGGCGGTGTAATGTCCCTGAACAACTTTCAGGGATCCAGGAGAAAAAAAAAAACACCATTCATAAGCAAAGGATAAACTATGGGAGTGGAAACACCGAGAAAAAGCAACTGCCTGAATACAGAGGTTGAGGGGACATGACAGAGGATAGACTTTAAATGAACACTCTAATGCAAATACTATCAACAAAGCAATGGGTTCAAATCAAGAAAACATCTAATGCCCAGTGGACTTACGCGTCGGCTATGGGGGGTGGGGGGGAGGAAAAGAAAATGATCTATGTCTTTAACGAATAATGCTTGGAAATGATCAAATAAAATATATTTAAAAAAAAAAAAAAGAATTGGTATGAGAGTGATTTTTATAAACTTTAATAGGCAATATCAATGTGCATCATGATTATTTATTATTATCATTATTATTATTGTTGGTTTTTTACTCTAAGCCTCATAAAGACTTAAAGAAAGTAGGTACCTGATTTGGGTTCACTGCTAGAAATATAATTTTTGCATATAAAAGCTAAATATTTGTTGTAGTTCAATTATCTTCTGCTTCATTTTATTTACTTCAGAGAAATAAGGATTAAAAAATTCCTGGTAATTCATTTATAGTTGTTCTTCTGCAAAGGATAGACTCTGTAACTTAGATTACATGGCTAAGGCACCACCACCACCTGGTGGTAGCTTCAGTGTTTCAGAGATGATTATGAACCAATTATTTTCCTTTCCTTTCCTTTCCTTTCCTTTCCTTTCCTTTCCTCTCCTCTCCTCTCCTCTCCTCTCCTCTCCTCTCCTCTCCTCTCCTCTCCTCTCCTCTCCTCTCCTCTCCTCTCCTCTCCTCTCCTCTCCTCTCCTCTCCTCTCCTCTCCTCTCCTCTCCTCTCCTCTCCTCTTCTTTCCTCTTCTTTCTTTTTCTTTTTTTAAGAAAGCTGAATGAGGGGGCAACTGGGTATCTCAGTGGATTGAGAGGCAGGCCTAGAGATGGTAGGTCCTAGGTTCAAATCTGGTCTCAGACACTTTCCAGCTGTGTGACCCTGGGCAAGTCACTTAACTCCCATTGCCTAGCCCTTATCACCCTTCTGCCTTGGAACCAATACACAGTATTGATTCCAAGATGGAAGGTAAGGGTTTAAAAAAAAGAAAGCTGAATGATATAAAGTTTGTACTTTAGCCCTTCAAAGATAGAGTTATATTAAGAATTCTAATTTACCTCCTGGAAAAAACGAAGAAGGAATATTTTTAATTCTCATAATGCAGTAAAAAGAACATTAGATTTGAACCTGTGTATTGATTCTGACTCAGCTACTTGTCACCTTTGTGAGCATTTCCTTGGTCTGTAAAAATTAGTGGAGAGAGGAGGCAGATCTGTAAAGTTTTTTTTTTTTTCCTGATGTGAAACCTGTTAATTGAGGAAGGTGGTTTTCCAAGTCTTTTCAGGCAAAAATTTAAGGAATCACCTCCACCTTTGCCCCACCCTAGAATACTGTTAGTCACAACTCTTTCCAACCACCTTCAAGTCTGAAAAATAAGGGATTGGTTGATTGGGCAACTGACTACAAATAGAGAATGGACTCATCTTGAAAACCTAGTTCCCACTCCAAGCTTTAAGCATTTCTTCCATTTGGCTTAGAGGCTTTGCTTTTGGGAGAGTAGGGTATCTTAATCGTTTAGTCCCCCAGAGGTCTACAAAAGTGGCCTCAGAACAAATTTCTGCTCTTTCTACTTTGTAGTAAGTTCAAATAAGAGGATGCCATTTTTAATTTTTCATCTTTTGGGGGGAAACATGGCTTCCTGGGCATTCATACAATTGTCCTTCCATGGCTAAAACATGCTTCTTCCTTATAAGGATCTTTGAACACTGAATGTATAAATGAGGTTTTATTTTATTTTAATTATTATTTTGGTATAGCCCAACCATAAATAATGAATTACTTAACAAGAACAAAGGTTATTCCATTTCACCACAGCTAAATGGGGTAGTGGGTAACATGGAGTCAGGAAAACTGAACTCAATTTTGACCTCAGAAACTTGTCTGCTGTGTTGGCCTAGGTTCCCTCTAATGTAAAATGGAAATTGTAATAGCCTTTACCTCCTGGGGCTATGAAGATCAAAAAGATATTCATAAAGTGCTTAGCACAGAGACTAGAAAATAAATAAGTGCCTAACAAATGTTTATTTCCTCCTTCATTTTCATATTTATCTTCTTTTGTGCCAATTTTTTGGGAAATAGTTTTTCCTTTCTTTCATCCTCCTTTCCTAGAATATACTTTATTTTTATTTCCTTTTGCTTTTTGAACACTAAAATCTTAAACTTGTTGCTCACTGATTCTTAGAAATACTGAAATTCTGAAGGGAAACTGTTTTGTTTTCTTTATTCAGGATGTTAGCACTTGATTATTCCTTAGCCCTTTCAACTTGATGAAGCTTCATTACATTTCTCTTCTTACTCTGCTTGTCTTTCAAAGACCAATAGCCCAGCTGTTTCTCAACACAAATGCATGGAAGATTATTTTGTTTAAAAATCATGTTTTCCCCTGTGGGTTTGTGCACAGCTTTGCAGGATGTTATTCTTAGGGATATGCCCTTTTCCCCTTTAGCTTTCAGTATGTCCTTTTTAATTTTCTCCTTTATTTTGCTGGGTAGTGAGATTCTGATTGGCATCCCTTGGTATAGGATTTATTTAGGGACTGACAATCAAAATTTTTGGTATAGTAAATTTAGAGCTGCTTCTTAGTAGTGATCTGTGGATTCCATCTGTCTTTACTTTGTTTTTTTTTGTTTGCAATATTTCCAAGCAATTTTAAAAATTATGTCTTGTAATAGAGTAAACAGATAATTTAGTTTACTGTGTTTTTCTGGGAATCCGATGATTTAAAAATGATCAACCGTAAAGATTAAAATTTAGGGGAGATGGGTAGACTGAGGCAGGTAGAAATTAGTTTCTCTCTGCAAGGAGTATTATATTTTTTAGAGGTTTATTAAAGGTTAAAGATTAAAGAATATACAAGTAAGAAACATGTGCCTAGGCCAGAGGCCTAGACAAAATAACCTCACATCACGCAAGAGACTGCCTGCTCCAAAATGGAAGTCCAAAAAAAGCCAAGAGAGAGAGCCTCAAAAGCCTTTGAATCAGCTTAAATACCTTCTCGATCTTGGCCCAGGTGAGATTACAAGGCATTCTGGGGAAGTGGAGCAAAGGCTCGTGGGGATTGTAGTCCTGTATTCGAGTCTATTTTTTACCATCCCCATATGATCATTTTTGGAAAAAATAATTTTTCCCCAAAAGGATCATAAAAACATAATAACTTTAAAAGATTACAATAGTGTGAGGATAAGAGAAAAAAGAATAAAACCAATAGTTGCTGAACACATTGACAAAAAGCCGTTAGGGGGCAGTCCCCTTTGGCATGAAAGTATACATACAAATAAATGTTCAATCAACCACACCCAAAGTTCAATTTTGTGCAACTTGTGGTCTGGAGGCTTCTTCATGGTGGCTTCTCCAACAGTTCAGTTCTGGATTCAGAGAGGTAGCATCTTCTTTACCTAAAATTCTTCTCAAAAGGAATTTAAACTTTGAAATTTAAATAATGACATTTTTTACATTCCTCCCGTTAAGAGGGTGATTGACAAATACAGAATCACTTAGGGATGCATGGCTGAGGTATGAGGGATATGAATCAATTGGCAAGAGATATTAAAAAGACATCAGAAAATCCAAAAGAAAAGAAAAATTTCTGGATGAAAATATAGACTATCAAAGTCTTATGTGTAAAAATTCCAAGTAGAAGAAAAATAAATCTATAACAGGTTCTTCAATCAGGGCCCAATCAAAATGATCTAAGTAATGATGCATTTACCCAGTCAGTGCCAGGACTACAGAAAGGTACCACACTATGAGAGGCAGAAAAGGGGACCAGATTATAGGAGCCAAGGTTTGGGGATACTAGTCTGTGAGTATCTTCAGGGTGAGTGTGGATACAAGGAAAGCCTATGTCTTAACACATGTTAAACATAGTAACCTTGAGTCTTCACACTAGGTTCAAGACCTTTGTATTGGCCTAGAAGTGCATCAATCCATCCTGGATTTGCTTTTCTTTGGCACTGTGCAATGGCTCTTGTCCTGGAATCAGACAGAATCATTAAGCAAAGTCCCATAATTTATTTAAATAATTAGTGGCATCATTTTTATAGTCACAAGCCTTTTAGGGCATGCATTAGCAAATGTATCTTAAACTTAAAAATCAAAAGGTTAAAGAAAATCTTAATACTGGTGACATGTGCTTCAAATATAAAAAGGAGAGAAAAAATAAAAAAAATGAAAAAAGTATATTGCACATGCAAGAAAAATATAATAATAAAAGAGCTTTAAAAAATTCAAAAATATAGCTTATAACCATTGACACTCTGTGTCAGTTAAGAAAATATAAAATACAAGGCTTTCTCACCATGACCTGTTCTCCAAGCTCATTATTTTTTCAGTTTTTATTTTATCTTTCATTGTTCATTTTATTTTAATAATAAATCTGCAAATGAGCTTTCTAAAGTTTTAGATCCAGACTGTCACCTTCCATTTTCCCCTCCTCTCTTTATCAGAGAAATTTGTTATAAATGCATTTTCCCCATATTGTTGTTTCCCTTCTAATCTTGGTTACAATGTTTTTGTTTGTACAAAAAATTTTAAAATTTAATATAATCAAACTTATTCATTTTATATCTTGTAATGTTCTCCATCTCTTATTTGCTCACAAATTCTTCTGTTCTCCATAGATCTGACAAATAAACTATTCTGTTTCATGAATTTATTTATATCACTCTTTATGTTTAAATCATACACACATTTTGGCCTCATATTGGTATAGGGTGTGAGACATTGATCTAAACCCAATTTTTGCCATCTTGTTTTACAAATGTCCCAGAAGCTTTGTCAAATAGTGAGTTCTTATCCCCAAAGCTGGGATCTTTGGGTTTATCAAACACTAGATTGCTGAGGCCATTTACTTCTATTCCACTGATCCATGAGCAATGAATGTTTTTATATTTGATTAAATCTAACTTTATTTGTGTGAAAAATGTTTTGTAATTGTGTCCATGTAATTCCTGCATTGTCTTGGTAAATAGATCTCTGAATATTTTATATTATATAGAGTAATTTTAAGTTCTAACTTTTGTTACTGAGTTTTGTTGGAAATGTATAGAAATACTGATGATTTACATGGGTTTATTTTATATCCTGCAAATTTGCTAAAGTTATTAATTATTTCAACTCATTTTATAGTGATTTCCTAGGATTCTCAAAGTCTGTTATCATAAATCTACAAAGGAATAGTTTAGTTTCCTTATTGCCTGCTTTAATTCTTTCAATTCCTTTTTCTTCTCTAATTGCTAATTTCTAATATAATATTAAATAATAGTGGTGATAATGGGCATCTCCTTATCTTATTGGGAAGACTTCTTACTTATGAGCTTTAGATATGATGCTTTCTGATGATTTTAAATAATACTAGTTATTATTTTTTAAACATTATTTTTAATTGGTCAATTTCAAACATTACTCATTGGATACAAAAATCATTTTCTTTTCCTCCCTCCCCTCCCACCACCCTCCCATAGTAGACGCGTGATTCCACCGGATATCACATGTGTCCTTGAACCAAAGCCATTTCCATGTTGTTGGTATTTGCACTAGGATGTTCATTCAGAGTCCACATCCCCAATGATATCCCCTCAGCCCCTGTAGACAAGCAGTTGCCTTTCCTCAGTGTTTTTACTCCCACAGTTTGTCCTCTCTTGTAGATAGTGTTTTTTTCTCCTAGATCCCTGCAGATTGTTCAGGGACATTGCATTGACACTAATGGCAAAGTCCATTGCGTTCGATTGTACCACAATGTATCAGTCTCTGTGTACAATGTTTTCCTGGTCCTGCTCCTCTCGCTCTGCATTAGTTCCTGAAGGTTGTTCCAGTCCCCATGGAATTCCTCCACTTTATTATTCCTTTGAGTACAATAGTATTCCATCACCAACATACACCACAATTTGTTCAGCCATTCCCCAATTGAAGGGCATCCCCTCATTTTCCAGTTTTTTGCCAACACAAAGAGCACAGCTATGAATATTCTTGTACACGTCTTTTTCCTCATTATCACTTTGGGCTACAAACCCAAGAATGCTATGGCTGGGTCAAAAGGTAGGCAGTCTTTTATCACCCTTTGGGCATAGTTCCAAATTGCCCTCCACAATGGTTGGATCAATTCACAAGAGAAATCTTGATATCATATTACAAGATATCATCCAAGAAAACTGCCCTGAGGTTCTAGAACAAGGGGGCAAAATAGGTATTGAAAGAGCTCATAGTACACCCTCTAAACTAAATTCCCAAAAGACAACTCCCAGGAATGTAATTGTCAAATTCCAAAGCTTTCAAGCAAAAGAAAAAATCTTACAAGAAGCCAGAAAAAGCGAATTTAAATATTAAGGAATGCCAATCAGGGTCACACAAGACCCATCAACTTCGACACTGAATGACCGCAAGACCTGGAACATGATATATAGAAAGGCAAGAGAACTGGGTCTTCAACCAAGAATCACCTATCCATCAAAACTGATTATATACTTCCAGGGGAAAGTATGGGCATTCAACAAAATAGAAAATTTCCAAGTATTTGTAAGGAAAAGACCAGAACTAAGTGGAAAGTTTGATATCCAAACACAAAGATCAAGAGAAACATGAAAAGATAAATATGAAAGAGAGAGAAAAGGAGGAAAATGTTTTTTTGTTTTGTTTTGACTCTCTTCATTAAGGGCTACAATTAGATCAACTTATATATATATAATATACACACATATATATATTAAAATATGGGGAAAATGTTATTTGTAACTCCCAAAATTTTTTCATTATTATAGAAAATAGAAGAATTGTTCATAGGAAAAGATTGGGGTATTAAAGGCTATAAAATGATATCCAAAAAAGGGGTGGGATCAATGATGGTACTAAGAGATCATTGAAAAAATAAAATAAATAGAATACTCTTTGTTACGCAAAGTTACACATGGGAAGGGGAAGGGAAGAATACTCTTATAAGAGGGAGAGGAAGAGAGTGCTAATAGGTGATACTCAAATATTACTCTCAGTGAAATCTGAGAGGGAAGAGCATCTAGATCCATTGGTATCTTGAAGTCTATCTTATCCAACAGGGTAAGGAAGGAGGGAAAACTATGGGGGTTAGGGGGTAGGGAGTTCAAAAAAAAGGGAGGGAAGGAGAGGGTTGAGGGAACTTAACAGACCCTAAAAAAACAAGAATGGAACAAAAATGGAGGGGCCAGAAAGGTAAACATATCAAGGGAGGGAAATAGGGGCATTGACTAAAAGTAAACCACTGGTTTAAAAGAATATAGTAAAAGAAGAAAGATCAGAACCAGGAGAGGATATCAAAAGGGTAAAGAATTCAAAAGTGACAATCATGACTTTCAAAGTGAATGGGATGAACTCACCCATAAAACATAGACAAATAGAAGAGTGGATTAGAATCCACAATCCTATCATATGTTGTCTACAAGAAACACACATGAGGCTGGTAGATACTCACAAGGTCAGAATTAAAGGGTAAAGAAAGACCTATTGGGCCTCAACTGACAGAAAGAAGGCAGGAGTTGCAATTATGATATCTGACAAAGCCAAAGTAAAAATAGACCTGATTAAAAGGGATAGGGAAGGTAAATACATCTTGATAAAAGGGAGTAGAAATAATGAGGAAATATCACTAATCAACATGTATACACCAAATGGTATAGCACCCACATTTCTAATAGAGAAATTAGTAGAATTGAAGGAGGAAATAGATAGTAAAACTATACTAGTGGGAAACCTGAACCTACCACTATCTAATTTAGATAAATCAAATCAAAAAATTAATAAGAAAGAGGTAAAAGATGTGAATGAAATTTTAGAAAAATTAGAGTTATTAGATATATGGAGAAAAATAAATAAAGACAAAAATGAATACACCTTCTTTTCAGCAGCACATGGCACATTCAAAAAGATTGACCATATCTTGGTAGTAGTCTCTCAGAAGCTAAGAATGATGATTGTCTTTGTGCATGTGTGCACAAAGATACTTGTGTGTTAAAGAGATTTGAGTGGAAAAGTCAGTGCACAGAGACAGTCCCACTCTCTTGGCATTGGAAGCCTGGGTCCAGTGGCACGAAAAATCATTACACCTGGAGACTGACCATATTTACCATATACTAGGTCATAAAAACATGGCAAACAACTGCGGAACAGCAGAAATAATAAATGCAAACTTTTCAGGTCATAAGTCAATAAAAATAATGATCAATAAGGGCACATGGAGAGGCAAATCAAAAATTAATTGGAAATTAAACAATATGATTCTCCAAAATCTGTTAATTAAAGAACAAATCATAGAAACAATTAATAATTTTATTGAAGAAAATGACAATGATGAGACATTCTCTCAAACTCTATGGGATGCAGCCAAAGCAGTACTCTAGAGAAAATCTATATCCTTGAGTACATATATGAACAAATTAGGGAGGGCAGAGGTCAACGAATTGGACATGCAAATCAAAAAACTTGAAAGTGAACGAATTAAAAAGCCCCAGAAGAAAACCAAATAAGAGATCCTAAAAATTAAGGGAGAAATTAATAAATTGAAAGTAATATAACTATTGAACTAATAAATAAGACTAAAAGCTGGTATTGTGAAAAAACAAACACAAAACACAAAACATTGGTCAATCTAATAAAAAACAGGAAAGAAGAAAATCAGTGTACTAGACACATTACTAGTAGCATTTAAAGAAGAAAAAGAAATTGAGGGTATTAAAATTGGCAATGAGGAGACCAAGCTATCACTCTTTGCAAATGACATGAGGTCTACTTAAAGAAACCTAGAGAATCAGCTAAAAAGATAGTGGAAATAATCAACAACTTTAGCAAAGTTGCAGGATACAAAATAAACCCACATAAGTTATCAGCATTTCTATACATATCCAACACATCTCAGCAGCAGGAATTAGAGAAATTCCATTCAAAATCACCTTGGACAACATAAAATACTTAGGAATCTATCTCCTGAGACAAACGCAGGAACTATATGAACACAACTACAAAACACTCTCCACACAACTAAAACTAAACTTCAGCAATTGGAAAAACATTAACTGATCATGGGTAGGATTAGCCAATATAATAAAAATGAACATCCTTCCCTATTTTATTTATCTATTTAGTGCCATACCCATTAAACTTCCAAATTTTTTTTTACTGAATTAGAAAAAACCATAGCAAATTTTATTTGGAAGAACAGAGGATCAAGGATATCCAGGGAAATAATGAAAAAAAAAATACAAAGGAGGGTGGCGTTGCAGTCCCAGATCTCAAGCTATATTATAAAGCAGTGGTCATCGAAACAATTTGGCACTGGTTATGATACAGAAAGGAGGATCAGTGGAATAGACTTGGGGTAAGTGAGCTCAGCAAGACAGTCTATGACAAACCCAAAGACCCCAGGTTTGGGGACAGAAACCCACTATTTGTCAAAAACTGCTGGGAAAACTGGAAGACAGTATGGGAGAGATTAGGTTTGGATCAACATCTCACACCCTACACCAAGATAAACTCAGAATGTGTGAATGACTTGAACATAAAGAAGGAAACTATAAGTAAATTAGGTAAACTCAGAATAGTATACATGTCAGACCTTTGGGAAGGAAAGGTTTTAAAACCAAGCAAGACATAGAAAGAGTCACAAAATGTAAAATCAATAATTTTGATTACATCAAATTAAAAAGTTTTTGTACAAACCAAACCGATGTAACCAAAATTAGAAGGGAAGCAACAAATTGGGGAACAATCTTCATAACAAAAAACTCTGACAAAGGTCTAATTACTCAAATTTATAAAGAGCTAAATCAATTGTACAAAAAATCAAGCCATTCTCCAATTGATAAATGGGCAAGGGACATGAACAGGCAGTTTTCAGTTAAAGAAATCAAAACTATTAATAAGTACATGAAACAGTGTTCTAAATCTCTGATAATCAGAGAGATGCAAATCAAAACAACTCTGAGGTATCACCTCACACCTAGCAGATTGGCTAACATGACAGCAAAGGAAAGTAATGAATGTTGGAGAGGATGTGGCAAAGTGGGGACCTTAATTCATTGCTGGTGGAGTTGTGAATTGATCCAACCATTGTGGAGGGTAATTTGGAACTATGCCCAAAGGGCGATAAAAGACTGTCTGCCCTTTGATCCAGCCATAGCACTGCTGGGTCTGTACCCCAAAGAGATAATAAGGAAAAAGACATGTACAAGAATATTCTTATCTGTGCTTTTTGTGTTGGCAAAAAACTGGAAAATGAAGGGTTGCACTTAAATTGGGGAATGACTGAACAAACTGTGGTATATGTTGGTGATGGAATACTATTTTGCTCAAAGGAATAATAAAGTGGAGGAATTCCATGGAGACTGGAATAACCTCCAGGAAGTGATGCAGAGTGAGAGGAGCAGAACCAGGAGAATATTGTACACAGAGACTGACACACTGTGGTACAATCGAAAGTAATGGATTTTGCCATTAGTGTCAATGCAATGTCCCTGAACAATCCGCAGAGATCAAGGAGAAAAAAACACTACCCTCAAGCAGAGGACATACAGTGAGAGTAAAAACACTGAGGAAAGGCAACAGCTTAACTACAGGGATGGAGGGGATACAATTGAGGACACCCTAATGCAAAAACCAATAACATGGAGATGATCTTGGAAAGAGGACACATGTGATACCCAGAGGAATCAAGCATTGCCAACATGAGGGGTGCAGGCGGGGGGGAAGAAAAGAAAATGATCTTTGTTTCTAATGAATAATGTTTGAAAATGACCAAATAATATAATGTTAAAAAAAAAGTCTGCATGTTGGCTTGTGAAATCCTGGCACCCAAACAGACTGGACAAGGAATTTCTGACTAGGTAAGCCCATTTCCCCCAAACCAAAGGGCCCACCAAAACAAGGAAGCTCTCCCCAAACATGGACGATTTTAGGATCCCAGGCCTTGGGGTACTGCAGATTGCTGTGAGGAACCACAGTTAGGATAGGTGGGAAATCCAGAACTTTTTGAGAAGCCGAAAAAGGATCATGGGCCATAGTGAATCAAAAGAAAGAAATCTATTTACTAGAATAATTAAGCACATCTTTTTAAAAAGGGTCATAATAGTAATCAGAGCACAACTGTCTAAGTTCTTGCACTTCATTCTAATCTGTAGTCCGGGTTCCTGGATGAAGGGACAATAGATTTACAACCTTGGGAGCATATTAGGCTAGATTTAAAAGCATATTACACTGGCAAAGGTTCCTGATGAGACCTGTTCCCTATGGACTCTCTTCAGAGACACCTTAGACCCCACCCACGAGGTTATTTGTTTTGGACAGATTTTTTCCAACCTGTCTGCCACAGAGAAAATGCCCTTACTATCTGGGCAGAAATCGACCACTGGAGTTTTTAAGATTTCAGTGTCAAACCTAGACCCTGAAGAGGATAAAGTTCCTCCCGGAGATAAGGCTGTGTTAGAAGGTGAGTAAACTAGGTATAACAATCCCAGTTGGGGTTTTCCCATTCAGGTTGGGCAGCCACAGACAACCTTTCTTCCACCTAAGAATTTCCCTCCACTTAGGGAAGGGAAGAGTAAATCGACAGGAATAAGGGGACCCTCTCCTCCTTTTCCACCTTCATGACCCCCAGCTCCTCGGTTTTAGCAGAAAGGAGCCCATTTTTCAATTCCTTCTCACCCACCTCTTGAAATGATTATGCTTACGGCTCCTGGAGCAAGTTTTTCTCCACTTCTCACAACTTTTAAAGAGACTGTATCTTAAAAAAGGCAAGATGGATTTTTTTCATTCCTTCTTTCTTTTTTTTCCTTCTTTCTCAAGATCTTGAGTAAACATCTTAATTTTTAAAGCCTTTCTTCCCTTAATCTGTGTTTAATGGTTGTTTTGTGTGTCTTCATGTGTGTCTGTGTTACACATAGTCTTGTCTCAATGTTTTTCTAGTTGGATATTCACAAATTATGATCAGAATCTTCCCAAAAGGAGGTAATTAGTTTTGGCCTCTAATCTTGCCAGACTGTTCCATAAATCTTCCTTTTTCTCTTTCTGAAAAGGCCCCCCCAAGAGGAGAAAAGGGAATGATTTAGAACACCCAAAGGGAAATTTTATCTCATAATTTGGAAAATTGCTAGTTATTCTGAAAATGCACTATGATGTAGTGTGATTTTATGGTGATAATTGTGTATCAATTAAAGGTGAAATGTTAGCTAAATTTGATTCTGCACACTACCTATACTAGAAAATTGTTTATTATCACTAAGAAGTTTCAGAACTGTTTGAATGTAATTAAGAATTGAATGTAATAAATAACAGCTTGACACCAAGAGGGATTTTCTACTTTTCATAGGCAAAAAAAACCAACCAAACAAAAAAAAAAAACAACCCATACTGGATGCTTAGTAAACATAAGCCATTTATGTGTAAAATTCAATCAGACAAAGGTTTTTGTGTATTATGTGTATTGTGGAGAACTTTTTCTAAGATTTAAATTTTGGACTTAAAATGAGATGTCCTTTAAAAATAGCAACAAGTGAATATGTGATAGCATTGGGATTTGAAAATTTTAAATTTGGTAATCAGTATATGTGAACTTGCATAGGTATTAAGAATTTGGTGTATGGCTAAAATTGGAATTTTTAATCAGGAAATTTTTCTATAATTTTCTTTCTCTGTTTTTGGTCTTTCTGGCTTTGGTATCAGTACCATATTTATGTCATAAAAATAATTTGGTAGGAGTCCTTCTTTGCTTAGTTTGCCAAAAAGTTTTCAAAGTATTGGGATTAATTGTTCTTTATAAATATTTGATAGAATTCACTTGTGAATCCATCTGGCCCTGGGAATGTTTTCTTAGGGAGTTCTTTGAAGACTTGTTCAGTTTCTTTTTCTGAGTTGGGATTATGAATGCATTCTATTTCTTCTTTTGTTACTCTGGGCAATTTATATTTTTGCAAATATTCATTCATTCACTTAGATTATCAGATTGTCATGTAATTGGATCAAATACCTCCTAATGAATGCTTTCATTTCCTCTTCATTAGAGGTGAAATCTCCTTTTTCATTTTTGATACTGGTAATTTGATTTACTTCTTTCCCTTCTTTTAAATCAAATTAACCAATGCTCTATTTTTATTTGTTGTTTTTTTTTTTAAAGAGAACCAGCTCCTAGTCTTTTTTTTTAATAGTTCAATAATTCTTTTACTTTCAGTTTTATTAATTTCTCCTTTGATTTTTAGGATTTCCAATTTAGTCTTTATTTGGGGATTTTTAATTTGTTCTTTTTCTACTTTTATTAGTTGCATGCCCAATTCATTCATCAGGTTTTATTTTTTCTATTTTATAAGCATTCAGAGGTATAAATTTCCACCTGAGTATTGCTTTGGCTGTATCCCATAAAGTTTTATATGTTGTCTCCTTATAGTCACTCTTTTCAATGAAATCAATGATTGTTTCTAGGATTTGTTCTTTGACCCCATCCATTTTGAAGAATTAGATTAGTTTCAAATTAATTTTTAATTTACCTTTATATGAACACTTATTGATTATAATTTTATTGCATATATAATTTAAAAAGTTTTATTCATTATTTCTTATTTTCTTTATTCTGTTGGGAAGTTTTAATACCCTAGTACATGGTCATTTTTTGTATTTGTGCCACATGCTATTGAAAAATAGGTATATATATTCTTTTTTAACCCAATTCCATTTTCTCTAAATATCTATTAAATCTAATTTTTTAAAAGATTCATTCACTTCTTTTACTTTTTTTTATTTTTTGTTAGATTTATATAGTTCTGATAGGGAGCAGTTGAGGTCCCACATTAGTATAGCTTTATTATCTATTTCCTCTGTAAAGTCTTTTAGTTTCTTCTTTAAAAATCTGGATGCTATACCACTTCATGCATATGTTAAGTATTAATATTACTTCATTGTCTAAACATTATATCAAAATGTAATTACCGTTCTTATCTCTTTTAATCAGATATATTTTTGCTTAACTTCTGCTCCAGCTCCTTACCTTTCCTCTGTGTGCCTACGAGACTCAAATATGTTTCTTGTAAATAATATATGGTAGGATTCTTTTAATCTACTCTGCTATCTCTTTCTGTTTTATGAGTGAGTTCATCTAATTTATATTCACAGATATGACTGCAATATGTGTATTCCCTCCATCTTGTTTTCCTTTTTTAATTCTGCCCTTTCTCCTTTCACTTTTTCCCTCCATACTAGTGTTTTGTTTTTAATCACTTCCTGCATTCTAAGTACCACCTGCCAGCACCTTCATCCTTCCTCCACTGTAATAGTTTCCCCTCCTCAACCCTCTTTATGTGAGATAATTCATCTTATTTTACTTCTCTCTTCCCATTTCACTTAGTGCAAACCTCTTTTTCATACCTAGATTCTTTTTTGCATATCATACTAAATAGTTTACTACTATACCTTCTGAATATGTATACATCTTCTTACAACTATAATAATGATGAAAAATTAAGTTATAAATATCATCTTTCCATGTAGGAATATAAACTTATCATTTAATTAATGGTATTATTTAGGCACTTACATTTTTCTCTTTCTTATTTACATTTTTATGCTTCTTTTGAATTTTGTATGTGGACATCAAATTTTCTGTTTAAATCTGATCTTTTCTTCAGGAATGCTTGGAAACCTTCTATTTTATTGAATGACCATATTATTCCCTGAAAGAATATAGTCAGTTTGATGATTTGGTGATTCTTGGTGGTAAACCCATTTCCCTTGCCTTCCAGAATATCATATTCCAACACTTTCAGTCCTTTAGTGTGAAAGCTGCCAGATTCTATTAATCCCAACTGGGTCTCCATGATATTTGATTGTTTATTTCTGGCTGTTTGTAGTATTTTTACCTTGTCCTTGGAACTCTTGAACTTGGCTATGATATTCCTGGAAGTTTTCATTTGGAGATTTATTGCAGGAGTTGATCTGTGGATTCTTTTGATTTCTAGTTTATCCTCTTGTTCAACAATATCAGGGCAATTTTCTTGGATAATGTTTTGTATTATGATGTCTAGACTTTTTTTTCATTATGACTTTCAGGTAGCCCAATAATTCTTAAACTATCTCTCCTCAATCTATTTTCCATGGCAGTTGTCTTTTTCATGTTTTTTTATTTTTCATATTTCATATTCCTTCATATTTCATATTTTTTTCATTCTTTTGGTTTTGTTTTATTGTTTCTCATAAAGTCATTAGCTTTTATTTGTCCAATTCTAATTTTTAAAAAATGTATTTCTTCCATGACATTTTGATCCTCCTTTTCCTTTTGGTTCATTCTACTTTTCATAAAACTCTTTTCTTCATTGTATCTTTGTTACTCTTTTTCCAGTTTTTCAATTTTGATTTTAAAGCTGTCATTTTCTTTACATTTCCTTTCCCCATCTTTCTTCCACCTGACTTATTTGATTTTTGAATTACTTTTTGAGTTCTTCTAGTGCCTGAGGCCAATTCCCATTTTTTCTTTGAAGGTTTCCATGTGGTTGCTTGGATCTCACTGTCTCCTATTGACTCTATGCCTTGCTTTTTATCTCCATAGAAATTTTCTATGGTTGTGTTTCTTTTGCTTTTTGCTCATTTTCACAGCTTTCTTTGGCCTATGGACCGTGAGTTCTGAAAGCTACTAATTTTGTTTCCTCTGTTGATGGCTTGCAGAACTCAGAACTCTGAGCTATTGTGCCCTGGGGTTAAATTTTTGCTATGTGTGCTAAAGACTTCAGAACCTCTCTGCAGGCTGGTGTCAGGGTCTGGGACTTCAAGAGGTAGGTATGGGGTGTGGAGCACTTTGTTGTTGGTATAGGCAAAGTCCTGAGATGCAAAATTTCGCATGTGCCTAGGCTTGGGACCTAGTGGAGGGTAGTTGGCCAGCATTCCTCCATGTACTATTTTTCCTAGTTTGCCTTTATCCTGTGGAAATTGACTCTCTCTGCCTACCTTTCAAGATTATGTTCTATAGGAGAGCCCCTTCATTTCATCTTTCTCTTGAATTTTGACTCCTGTCATTTTGAGGCACTTTTAAAAGATTAGTTTGGAAATATTCTAAGAAAGGTTTCAGCTTTTGCTGCTACTAAGCTGACATCTTGCCTCTGCCCTACCCCCAAGCTAATTGTTTTTGATGATAGATATTAGACATTATTTTACAATTGTCTGCCTTTTAATTTGGTTTCAGTATGTATTATTGTATTCTTGAACTTTTAGTCCTGATTCTTCCAATCTATTTTTGTCATTAAATTTTTAAAAGTTAAAATAAAAAAAAATTGGAACATCACCAAGAAGAAAATTTCAATATACACAAAAAGGAGATAAAAATGAATATCAAGTAAGAACTCATGATCTTCCAATATAGTTTTTTAAAAAAGAAAAGGTTTTAAATTTAATACATAAATAGCAAAACTGCCCTTTTTGACTGACAAGACCCCTTCTGCATTTTAATGTTTTATTGATATTCTTTTCTTTTTGTATTTGAATAACTATCATTACCCAGCAACTCTTCCTCCCACACCTCTGCTTTCTCAACCCTAGTAAAAAGTCCTTTCTTATACACATAAGAATATTTTAGGAAAGCAAATACACATCATGTATTAAAATGTATTTCTCATTCAGCACTTTTAGTCCATCACAAGAAGGAAGGTTTTATTATCAATTTTCTGTGGTCATAATAAGTCATTGCATTTGTTATATTTGTTGTTTTGAACATGTGCAGATATTCTTTTTTTCTGTTTCTAGTTGTCCAAGAGAAAACTTTCTGGTTCAACTTCTGACTATATAGGCTTTATCACTGGAGAGTCTTCTGATTGGTAGCTGAACCAGAAGGGCTTCACGTTCAGGAGACTTTTCAAAATAGGAGATACTCTCCTGCTGGAGCTCTTGCTACAACTATTCAGGTGATAACATATAGTCCCTATTGGATATAGGGAAAGGATATGGACTTTCTGGATAAGTACTATGATTCTTATCACTTTTACTCTACCATCTCTTTTGGAATTCTCTATTTAATTCTTAATGTAATATTCTATTATAATAATTAGTCTATCTTAAGCCTAGAAGCCAATGTAACAACACCAAATGTCCATATAATTCCCTCCTTTATATCTGTAGGGAGATTTTTAAAGATGGTAAGCTATAAGTCAATCATATTCACTTTAAGCCCCCATTAAAGGCAAGCAGTTCCTAAAATTTAGGGAGAGATTCAGTTTTCTGTTTAAATTTATTTCTTTTTCTCTTTCTCTCATCTCATCCATCTATCTATATTCTTCATCATCATCAGTCATTATCATCATCATAAAATCCAGTATTAATATAGTACTTTAGATTTTTAAATATTAATTTATTTTATTCTCACAAAAACCCTGGAAGGTCAGTGCTAAATCTTGGTACTTAATAGTGTGAATGATAAATTCCTCTTATGTGTTCATAATTATTAGAATTTGTACTAGAAATTGCAATTGTGCTATAACCAATTGCCTATTTTATGTAGCTGTAATTTCTAATAATAAGAATTCTAATGCATATGACCACTTCAGGGGATTCATTAGTCTCACTAATTGAGATCCTGCTGTATTATTATCCCCATTACATTGTTTAGGAAACTGAGATAGATAGAAGTTGTGACTTGTCCAGGGTCACATACCTAGTATATATTTGGATCTGAATTTGAATCCAGGTTGTCTAATTGTAGGAAAAACATTCTATCTATTATGGTACTTTCTTAATTTAACCCTAGCTTCTTTTTAATTGAGAAACACTTGGATAATGAAACAGAAAATTATAATGTCTATAAATAGACTATACAAGGGGAAATTTGGAGAAGAGCTGACTTTTCCTCAGAATTTCCTTTGGACTTTAAGTAGGTAGGGATGGTGGTTACATCAGACAAAGTTTTCTGCTCTGAAATGCCTATAGTGCCAATGAATGTCCTCCCTATCATCCTTCTCCACTGCCGCTCATGTTGCCTTCTCTTTCTGTTTTTACTGGTATTTCCTGGGTTGTTAGTTTTGGGCTCAGATTCATGTGATTCCTCTCTTTCCTTTCGACTTCCAAACCCTTGGAAATTTCTATTTGATTCTGAGATATCATTTCCTTTAAATAGAAATTCCCCCAGACATGATTAAGTCTTTCTTATAATGGCTTTGATTGATTCAGGATAGTGTATGAGACCTGTTCATATTCAGTTCTAATTTTTTATTTAATCAAGAAATGTTTCTCTCTAAAAAAGGCAATTACTTCTAAGTAGGGTACAATGGTTAATATAATCCCAAATACTCTTCCATTAATAACAGAAGAGATATCTTACAAATGTATTTCTTTTAAATAGAATCATGGTTCCTTAAAAGGGACTACAGAAGACTCCCTCCATGAAGCATGAATCAGAATCAGTTCTATATCATCCTAACAAGTAGTCATTTAAAAGTTATCATTTATCCAGGCAAGCCATGAGAGGAACAAAATGAAGAGTCAATGTAGCCACAAAGTGACCTATTTAGTCCAGTAGCACATTGGCCCATCCAGGTAAGACACTGCACTCTAGGTAGAATAAGCTGAGATGAGCCATGGTCCAGCAGAGGTACCATGCCCTACAAAGTACCAGCATATCTGAACCATGAAAGGACTCATTAGAAAACTTTGTGAGGACACTGGAGAAAAATAAAGGCCATCAAAACTGAAATTCCAGAGATGTGAGTTGAATTGGCCACATGTCCTCTAGACATGTGTCTTATTATCATCTCATTTGATATGCATGCCTACTCTTTCCTCCTCCTAGACCCTAGGTATATTCATGGGGAAACATGTTGGGGGAGGTGATGATTTATAAGTACTGATCTTTCTGTGGTTTTTGAGTAAATACATTTGCTAAGAAATCTAAGAAGTCTAGTGGATGATTATTAAAAGGAACCACACTGACAAGGGCTTGTGACCGAAAGTTTGGGACGATAACCACAAATTTGCCTGCAGGCTTACCTCTAAAATCTTAGGAGAAGTAATAGCCACTCCTCTGGAGATATAACTGGCCAGTGACAGTGTAGTTGGATGAGTAGATTTCAAAGTGTGTTACTTGAACACAGCAGACTTAAAGAGGAGCCCTTTATGAAGGGTTTTAAATGCCCAAAAGAAATGTGTATATTTTACCTGGTGGCAAGAGGGCACTGCTGCTTCTGCATGGAAAATTTCCCCATCTTCCGAAGATGACAACAATGATGATGACAAAGTTAATGGTATCTAGGATTTATAGAGTACCTTAAGTTTTATAAAGTTCTTTATAATTATTGGCTCATTGGATCTTCACAATAACCCTGGGAGGTAGATGCCATTCTTTTTGCCCTTTTAAATATGATGAAACTGAGGCAGACAGAGGTTAAGTGATTTGCCCAAGGTTGACCAAATGAGTGTTGTACTTATATGGTTAGGCTAGTGGAAGAGTGGCCCATCTGGGGACAGTTGTGTTTCCCCTCTGGATTCTACTTTAGCCCAGGTGGATATGCAGAAGTAGATTGTGTTACAGCTGTCTTATGACCAAGATACAGTCTACTTGAAAATTCAGCCTTTTATAAGTACAGCTTAAGATGATTAGTGAGGACATCAGAAAATTGTTGCCTCTCCCAGAAGGGCACAATCTGCCTGCATTCTCTGCTCTAGGAGCGTCTGCCTAGGCTACATTTGCTGTATGTGGCAGACACCCTTTGGTGCTTGGGTGAAAACTATGGGAAGTCTATGCCATGAGAAAGGACTTTCTTTAACTCAAGTTATTCTCATTTTCTCTGATAAGCTTGAACTACTCAGGAGAAAGAACTCTTTATCCTTGATTTTCTAGCTGGGCCAGTTTTGATTTCAGGGGTCAACCATAAACATTTTAAATGTGTTCCAGATTGGAGAACCCAGGGCGCTGAGTTGTAGATACACCATAGCTATGCATGCCTAGTTTTAGTCTCTGATCTTTCTGGACTTTCTTCAGTTCTCACTTTCTTTTGGAGGGGAAGGAGGCATACCTGCTAGGCAATACTCGAATTAGGCTGAAGCGATCAGGATTCTGCTTCAGAGAACTGAATTTTCTAAGGGTCTGACAATACTTTTACTCCTCTAGGTAGAAATAACTCATAGTACTAGGTGGCAAGAATGATTAAAATAGAAAACTATCAGATGGGAAGAAAGGCAGTATGGAATAAAGAACCGTCTTTGGAATCAGGGAAACAAAAATCAAGCTTTGTCTTTGACACATGCTGGCAAGGGGACCTTGGGCAGATCATTTAACATCTAAGGGTTCCAGGCTTGTAGTCTCTGAGACTAAAGTTGCTGAGAAGTTGTTGTTATGTATTGGTAGTGAGTGTTTCCTTATCCAAGGATTTCTCTATATTAATGAAGTATTTAGAGTTCTAATCCCTGTCTCCAATTGAATGGTTACTCCCCCTTCTCAGGACACCTCAGAAGAGCATCTCCTTTCTTGGTCCATTGCTCCATCTGTTGGGAGCTCCTTAGTGAGGCTCAGGATTCTGTGGGGTCTGTTTCTACCTCATGGGGTTGGGTTCTTTAGGAGTTTTCCCCATCTCTATTTATTGAATTAGTCTTTTGAAAAAAGGTATATTTGGCAATGCCTTTCATGCTGTCTGCCCAGAGGCCCCAGAATTGTTAGTTCCAGCTTGGTGCCCTGTACAACAGATGGGCATTGGTAGTTCCTCACCTTGTTGGTGCTTAAAGAGAAGGGGCAGCTCTTCTCCTCCTTCCCTCCCCAACCAACTATTCACACTTTTGTTTTATTCAGTCTGCAGTTAACTCTATATGCCTGCTTCTCTCTTCACAGCTAGGAACTCTGCCCTGTGTACTGCAAACCCAACTATCACAACTCTAATTGTACATATTGCCCTGGAAGAAGCTGTAAGGTGATCAGCTCAATGGCATTGATTATCCTTGGTGCAAGGAGAAGAGGACAATGACTTAAAGAATTTCAAGACATCAAATAATACATAGGTCAGGGCTTCTGGCTTTTTCAGTAGCTGTTTGTAATTTCTTTTGAGATGGACAGTGAGCTTATGGAAGGAATTGTACTGTATGTACTATACTGTACATCCGTCTGTATCAGTCTGTACTGTATGTACTGTATCAGTCTCAGCTTTCCTCTAGATGGTGCTGCTGTTATAATCTTAAGATGGAGAATTTTCAGACAACTAGCAAACCAAATATTGAATTTATTAAGCATCACCTTCCTGCATTCCACTGCCAAAGCAAATGCTATCTCTGATTTCTAAGATCACATTTACCCAAGGGTCTCAGAGGAATTAGCTAACATTCATCAATGACAGGTACATGTTAATATTACAGGTTGGAATAAGAGAGTTTCTGTGGATCTTTGCCAAACACAAAGGCATGTTTGTGTGGCTGCATTTTCTCTACATCCTTTAAAATCCCTTCTAAGAGAATCACTGCCCTAAGTCTAATCCTATCCTGCTGATGAGGTGCAGGCGATTAACCAGCCTTCCCAAAGGGTGAGCAACAAACATTTATTAAATATTGACTAGGTGTAAATCACTATGTGGAGTGATGAAGAAGATGCAAAACATGCCACTAGAGCTTTCAGGATTGTAGAGAGGTAAGAACTAACAGTTTGCTTATTCATGAAATACCAAGAATCTTTGATTTCATCAGCCTGGGGAACTCCTGGTGGGAGAATTCTTTCAATCAACACTGCTTACAACTGGCTCTGACCTGTAGAGGTTCTGAGCACACAGACACTTAAGTGACTTTTGCAGTTTGTTTACGGTACCAGAAGCTGATGCAGTCCTTCCCGATTCCAAGACCAGCACTCTATTCACAATACTAAGCACATTCTGCCTAGACACATTTAACTATAATGTAGAAGTGCCGTAGAATGTCATAAAACCAAGGAAGGTTGAAAGATGGTGATGATGATGATGGTAATAACAACAATAATAACAATAATAACAGCTCTCATTGATACAGTTATATAATGTATTTAATATTTGAAAAGAATTTTATGATTATACCATTTCCCCTTCCAATAATGTCAAGAAAATAAGACTTATTATAACATAGATTTGACCAATAAAACAAAGTTTAGGGGCACTTTAAGTCCAACACTATATAATATTCTTTTACATTAGCTTCATTATTATATAGGGAACAGGGAGCAAGGAAAGCTTTCTAGAGGAGTTGAGATTTTGGCATTGGTAGGAATTCAACATATGAAGAGGGTGATGGAGATCAGTCAAATCAGAAGGAACAGTGCACAAAGGCAGGATGGTATGAGCATATCAGATGTATTTTGTGGGTAGGAAATGAACCAATTTTACTACATTGTACAGCAAATCAAAGGGAATGCATATAATTATATACTAAGGGCTGAAAATGATCTCAGAGGTGGCAGAGAAGATTCTAGAAGACATTGAAGTTTAAATCCTGACTCACTTATTAATTGTGTATCCATGGGCATGTCATTTGACCCATCTGAGCCTCAGTTTCTTCATTTGTAAAATGGGAATCATAATTGCCCCTATCTCACAGAGTTGTTGTGAGAACCCAATATGATGTTCAAAGCACCTTGTAAACTTTAAAGTACTGGATAAATACTAATTATTATTATCATACAGAAACCAATTAGTTCAACTGCCTCATTTTTTGAAGGTGAAACTGAGGTCTATATAGTGACTTGCCCACAGTCATTAACTAGTAGAGGTAGGATTTGAATTTGAGTACTTGACTCCAAATCCAGAGTTCTTTCCACTGTAAAACACCACCTCCTGCCATGAGATAACAGTGGGGGAAAAAAAAAGCCAAAACGAGATTGTAGAGAGTGTAATATTTATTGGGAAAGGAAATAGGGAATTGGAAAACTGAAAGACTGGAGATAACTTGAGGTTTGTAACGGTATGGAGGAGAGAGGGGAGAAAGGGTATATTGCTTGGTGAGGCAAGGGAGGGAGATACTGACAAGCTCCTTCCTCCTCCAACACCAGGAAGCAAGCAACTCCCACCCGGCAGGAAGTAAGTGCTAGTCACAAGACCCAACTGCCACTCCCAGCAGGAAGGAAGTGCTGGTCACAAGACCCAACTGCCACTCCCATTTGGCCCCTTCCCCCACAAACTGTCAGTCTTGTTTCCTTTCCACAAGAGCTTTGAATGCAAAGAAAGGAGTTTGCTCAAGATTTTTTGGATCAGAGGAGTGACATGACTAGATTTTTTAAAAATGATGGATTATGTTGAAAGTATTAGAAAGGATGAAGGGCAGAAATGGAAGTAGGTGGAAGTAGAAAGACCTCTTAGCAGGCTATATAGAAGGAGTGGTCCAGGGTGGAGGGGATCAAGGGCCTCTGAGGTTAAATGTAAGTTGCTTAAGACACACAGCAGATGTTGCTGCTTCTATATGCTAATAGAAACTTTATGAACCATCTTCTTTTCCTTCTGAGAGCTGATTTAAGTACGTGAAAATCACTTCCTTATATCAGGAGCAAATTGGTAATAACCTTGGTGTTCATTTGAAAGGCAGAGTCAGTCCTGACATTTTGTTTGATAATTACAATACATTTATGCAGGACACCAACAAAATTAATACTTAATATACTGCTAGGTTTAATCAATTTAAAACACAGGAGAGAAGACACAAAGGTGTCTCAAGATCAGTCACAGGGCAGCAATCTTTTTTAAAAATTAATCTCTTTCCAAGACCCTGGGGTGGGCACCTGAGAGTGAGGGACCCCTACCTCTTATAGTTTGTTTATTCCTCATACCCTGGAAGAATAATATTTACATGCACTGCAGAAAATTTCTCCCTTACAAAGAAGGAAAGGAAGAAAATGGTTGTGAGACAGGGCTGAGAAGAACCTAGGACTTGGCCCTTTTATTTCTACAAAGGAGGCTTATTCTTTTAAATAAGAGAGGGATGGTAAGGAGAGTTACTGAGGACATGAACCTGTAGGTCCTATGTTTGCCCAATTATCCTTACTACCATCACTTAATTTTATAGACCCTAGCTAGCTCGTTATGTGACCTTGGGTAAGTGACTTTCCCTCTCTGGGCTTTAATTCCCTCCCTTTTAAATGAGGGTGTTAGGCTCAATGATCTCTAAAGTCCCTTTGAGCTCTATCTCCTGTAATACTGTGATTCTTTAAAAATGTGGTACTTCAGTTTGAGTGGCATGAATTTATGACTTCAGTAAAACCATTCTGATTGACATTAACTAATGATGAAGAGGATTAGGACAAAGAAGGAAGAAAATGAGGCCATCATTTTTTTTTCTTTGAGCAAGCTATGAAATAGTTATCGAAAAAAAATTAGCTAACCTTTTAACATAAATATTTTTAGGTTTGAAAAAAATTCCTTATAAATCTTATCTTATTTGATCCTCACAACAACCCTAGGGGGTAGATTTTATTATTACCTCCATTTTTACAGATGGGGAAAGTGAGGCAGACTGTGGTTAAATGACTTGCCTAAGCTGGATATGTACTCAGTTTACCTAGCTAAACCACCTCACCATCTTACTGCTTCTGACAACAACCAAATAGTGACTGAAAGGTATGATGCACTCTAACACTGACAAAGCCCATTATTTATGTAATCATCACAACTACTCTGTATGGCAGTTTAGATAATGCACACATTATTATACCCATTTTGTAGGTAAGAATTTGAGGCTTAAAGACGTCATAATCACATTTACAGGATTTAATCCCAAGTCTTTTTTGGGCTTCAAGTCCAGCACATTTTCCATTATGTGTTTTTATCATACTAACTAGTAACCCCAAATATATTTCCTTTGGCTCATACAAATGATATTACCAAAGACCCAAACTAACTAATGTGAAGATTAGCTGGAATATCTCAGGATTGAAGGGGAAAAATATTCCTAAACCAAACTTGGTCTAAATAACTGAAAACTACATTCTTGTTTATATGCTAGCTATTATTACTGATATGAATATTAGCTGATCAATCTCATCGTTTTTGTTCCTTCCCTATTTCATATAATAAACAATCAAAGACCTTAAGAGGCAAGAGAGATGTTATTGTCCAGTCCACCTTCTTCATTACATAAATGAGGAAACTGAGATCCATTAATTGGAAGGGGCTTGTCCAAATCTCAGGGGTATTAGTGATAGATCTGGGACTCGAACCAAGAATTTCCTCATTAGAATGTAAGATTCTTGAGAACAAGAATTATTTCTCTTTTTCCTTTGTAGCCTTAGCACTGAGGACAGACATTTAATAAATGATTGTTGATTGATTGCATGATTGATTTATTCTTTTTTCAGCTCAGATCCCTGACTTTCAGGATTATTATATAAAATTTTATTTTCTATTCATTTTATTTTTATTATATATGTTAATTATAATGTATATATATTTTATATTATACACAAAGTTATGCATTATTGTAGTATATCATACATTATTATAGTAAAATTTCAATTTCAGTTTAATTAAAAATTGAATTTCAGTGCCAAGAAATTTGTATTGTGACTAGCACTATACTAGGAAATTATTTGTATGCTCTGTAAAGTACTCTACAGAGATCTTGACTTATCTGCACAATTCTGCAATGTCTTAGAGAACAGAATGGAGGAAACAGCTCCATCTGGGTTAGAAGGATTCCCTACAGATTTCTTTGGTGCACTATTTTAGAATACTTCAGGCCATACCCCTCTGGGATAGTTACCAGATGGAATTTATCAAGCCACATAAAGATTCCATGTCCATGTATTGGGGCGTCAAGTGGAATCTCCTTTACTAGTGCATCCTTATGATCACATGGAAGGGAAATTAATTAGACTAGCTATCTCAGAAGTAATTTTGAATCTCAAACTCCCTAACCCTAGGAAAGCTAGTGTCATATTGCTTTAAGAAGAAACAAATGAACAGGCCTAGTTCTGCCTGATGAGAAATACATGAAGCTTCCCAGTGAGAGAACTTTGCAATGTGATTTCTGACCCACTGATGAACTGGGGAAATATCCAAAATCCCCCAGGAAATCTTACTTCCAAAGAAGACCTCCTTGATACCATGGCCTCAAATCTGATGTATAAACAACATTTCCTGATACTCTTAGACATGGTAACCCAAGTACCTTATAACTTCTGCCTGCCATTTATTATCATTCACCAGGCAGGGCTCCTCACTAGGCTTTTAAAAGAACTGGCTTTTCAGCAGTATTTATATCCTCAAGAGTATCTATGGAGAGACCTGTGTGGTATATTAATCAGAGCTGTCCAACACTTGCTTTGAATGTTATTAGAAATGCTTCTGACAGTGAATAAGCTGGGTCAGAAATGTGCCTTACCAAGTTTTACTCCAAAGTCTTTCCACCTAAGTTTGGTGGATGATTTAAGGGTGCCTAATGCTTGTCTGTACCCTGTACTTATCAGAAAGTGGAGTAGCAGGGGGCAGCTGGGTGGCTCAGTGGATTGAGAGTCAGGTCTAGAGATGGGAGGTCCTGGGTTCAAATCTGGACTCAGACACTTTCCAGCTTTGTGACCCTGGGCAAGTCACTTAACCCCCATTTCCTAGGCTTTGCCACTCTTCTGCCTTGGAGCCAATACACAGTATTGACTCCAAGATGGAAGGTAAGGGTTTAAAAAAAAGTGGAGCAGCAAATAATGAATTCCACATCTCCTAATGTATAACTTTGTATACCAATTCTTCATCTTTAGAAACAGAATTTAGTAAGAATTTTTTTGTACATGTACTCAGGGCAGGAATTTCCTCTAGATCAGACAAGAGGTCATCTAGTTCTTATGATTGTTTGCTTTCATAATAATATCATTTTATATAATGCTTTAACATTTTCAAAGCACTTGACATATATTATCTTGGTTGAACCTCACAACAACTCTGTTAAGTTGCTGTTGTCCTCATTTTACAGATAAGGAGACTGAGGTTTAGAGAAACCAAATGACTGGCCCAGTCATATAGCTAGTACAGATCTGTGGTATGAATTGAACTTGGCTCTTCCTGACTCCTGCTAACATTCTATTCACTGTTTCTTCTTACTGTCTGCAACTGCTTTTCGGCAATTATTCCTAGCCAAGAGGCTGTTAAAGACTTTGTCTTCCTCAAGGTAGCTGAGGTCATGCTGGAAACAAAAAATCAGATCTTGTGATCATTCATTTAACATTTAGAGTTTACTGAATCCATTATTTTGCAGATGAAGAAAATAAGATTTGATCCAGAATGGACTGTAGTCATTACAGTTAAATGATTTTAATCCATGTCATTAAGCATTACTGGCCCCAAACAAATCACTAGTGAGAAAAGTCAATCATCAAATATATATGAGGGGCTTAAAATATCAACAGCCCCAGGGAAAGAAAAGTACTGGACACTGATCTTTCCCTCGTGGAGCTTTCAGGATGAAAGGGAAGACAATTGTCATCCATTAATAAACTGTTAGAGTTGGAAATCACCAAAGAAGTCATCTAGCCCAGAGATTCTCAAGTTTGTGTCACAGATCCCTTAGATAAAATATCTGCAGAAGGCTTGTACTGCCATGGTTTTGTTGCACATGTTTATAATTGAAGGAGATGTTAAATTTCAATGAGAGATTAGTGAAATTATGATTAACATCTTTAATTTTCCTGATCTCTCATTGAAATTTAACATATATTAAAAAAAAAACTCACCTTCTGTCTTAAAATCAATACTCTGTATTGGTTCTAAGGCAAAAGTGCATAAGGGCTAGGCAATGAGGGTTAAGTGTCTTCCCCAGGGTCACATGGCTAAGAAGTGTCTGAGGCCAAACTTGAACCCAGGACCTCCAGTATTTAGGCCTGGCTCTCAATCCACTGAGCCACCTCGATGCCCCAAGAATTCTTATTTTAAAGACAGTTCTTCACCAGCTATGGCCACTTCTTCATACCTGTCTTGACCAGCTTTTTGTTTTCCTTTCTATATTGTTTTCCCACATTAGAATGTTAGTTTCTTAAGGGCAGAGCCTGTCTTTTCCCTTCTATTTATATTCCTAATGTTTCCCTTGATTTCTGGCTAGTAGTGTTTAATGAATGCATATTGACTTAACTAGTCCAATTTTGTCTTATAGCTATAGAAATTGAAGCCCAGAAAGAAATAATATATTTCCCAAGGTCAAGAGCTATTTAGCAGCAGAGCTAGGGTAGGCATTCACATCCCCTGATCCAAGCCCATTCTGTTTTCCACTACTCTATGCTTCAAGACACGACACTAAAAAACAAGAAAAGTGAGAATAGTTAAATATGGCAGAGTCGCATCAGGGATTGGCCTGGGCAAAGAACTCCATCCCCTCTAATCACATCATCCAGACCACTAACAAAGTAGTTATCCTTCTTTCCATCCCTACTAAGGCAGAAGAACTAAGGAAGGTAACTAAACAGCTGTATGTTCAGGAAAATGTTGATTGCATGTTTTGAGAAGCATCTGACAAAGCCTTCCTCCAGGATACGCTTCCCTTGTAAGGTAGCAAAGGAAAAAAAAAAGACACTTTTATTTTGACTTAGCGTTCATTATTTCTTTGTTGGCAGCTGCGCTGCTGCAGCGTTTATTATGCAGAGAAGAATTATTTTGATTATTGGCAGTAGGCATTCTGCTCATAATTTTGAGTTCTTCATTTAGGAATTGTTTCCTCACCTCGTCTCCTGTCTGTACATGAATAAAATCTACAATCACTTGCCAGTATCCTTCCCCAAGGCAGCTGTTATGAGAAACGTTGTTTAAAGTTCAGAAGTAATTTGGTGTTAAACTATCATTGCTGTTTGTTGCTTCTATAAGCAGTAACACAGAGGGTTGCGGCTTGAGATGTTTGTTGTTTATCATGAGAAGCTACAAAAGCCTCCCAGCGAGGTAACAGTGGCTCTCTGTTAAAGAAGAAACTTCCTTTCTTAAAAATAAATATGTGTGTATGAATACACACATATTTATTTGTTTCATTAAATATCTCTGATATTAATTTTTAACATTCACTTATTTGCGAAAGCATAGGTATTTATTTTTTATATATAATCTAATATGTAATATAACAATAATATTTTTCTCCCTCTTTTCCACCACATCCTTGAAAAGGCAAGCAATCTGCTATCAATTATTTATATGAAGCTACGGAAAACATAGTTCTATATTAGCCACATTGCAAAAGAACACACACACACACACACACACACACACATACACACAAACAAGAAAAGTAAAGAAAGTGAAAAAATATACTCCAATCTACAGTCAGAGTTCATCTCTCTGCAGGTGGATAGCATTTTTTATCATGGGTCCTTTGGAATTGGCCTGGATCCTTGTCTTGATCAGAGTAGTAAATCTTTCACAGCTGATCATCAGAACCCGCATTTTCATCTTGTATTCTTATCTGTGAGCTTTATTAATTCAGATTTCTATCAATGGGCTTCCAATTAGGATTTAGAGTTCATAATCCTACTATTTTGTACAGGAACTCAAAATTGGAAAGGGCCTCAGAGAGCAGGAATCTTGTCTAGGCAATATTAGATAAGTGGTCATCTAGCCTTTACTTGATGCCCACCAATGCTGGAAAACATATTACCTATTCAGGCATCTAGTTTAGATTGTTCTAATTGCTAGGTAATGTTTTGTTATACTGAACATAAATCTGCTTTTTTTTTTCAAACTTCATCCAAGTTACAGTTCTCTACATACTCTTTGAACCAGCTATATTGACCTGTTTGCTATTGTTAATCACATAAGACACTCGATTTCGAGACTTTTCACTAACTATTCCACACACCTGGCATGATCTTTTTCTTTCCCTCTGCCTTCTGGTTTCCTTTTAGACAGTTCAACTCCTAAGAGATCTTCCCTTCTCCACCTCCCCCTGCATCTCTTCTCTCACTGTTAGTGTCTTCCCTTTGAGATTACTTTTAATTTACACTAAAAGTACACGTTTTTGCACATTGTCTTCTCTATTTGAATGTGAACTCGCTAATTTAAGCCAAATTGTTGTTTTTACCTTTGGCTGTATCCCTGGAACATAGCACAGTACCTGGCTTACCTGATAAGGTTTAATACATGCTTGATGCCTGATTGACTTACTGTTTCCAGTTCTCCTCATTGGATTGTGCAGAACAAGTCAAATCTCTTTTCTAGATGACGGCTTTTATGCTTGACTACTATGACCACCTCTCCCCAGCAATTCTAGTCTTCTCCAAATTAAATATTTCTAGTTCCTCCAAGTAATAAACTAACCCTCGTGTCACAATTCCCAAACCATTTACTATCTTTGCCTTACTTTGGGTTGTTACCCTCCTCCAAAGAAGCAAGCTCAATACCCCAATTGTGGCCTGACCAGAGTAGAGGTTGATGAGATTTCATCTCCCTTATATTGGACCTTTCTTAATGCAACCCAAAATTGCATTAGCCCCCCCCCCCCCTTGGGCAGCCACATCACATTGTTGACTTATTGCATTTTCTCTTAAAAGAAGAAAACAATATTGGTTGTCACAAGGCCAAATAAAATATAAATACCTCTAGATGGTCCTGTGATTTCTCTCTGGTTGTCTTGAACTGCAATTTAAATCTCTGATAATTATCCAGCTTTTTAGTTGCTCATCCCCTGAAGTAAACGGTAAGTTCTGTGTGAGCAGTGCCCCTCCTCACTCACAAGACTGCAAAAAGTTGCATTCAAATAAATATTTAAACCCTCAAAAGAGCCAAGATTTTATAGGTGTAGGTACTAACTCTCACCACTGATACAGCTCATGATCCTTCTTTACCTCAGTAGACAGATAAAATGTGTATGGACAAAACATTAATTACTGCTATCCTTGTACCAGGGTTCAAAACCTCTCCATCTTGGTAGGATTTGTCAGCCCCACTTTAGCGTAGCCTTTGAGAACAGAAAGCCACATCTGTACCATGGTATGACATCGAAGGAGAAGTTTAGTTAAGCCACTCAATGCTGATATGTTGAATTTACAAGTTTTTATGAGGAGCAGCAATCACAGTGACATGGAGTGGGAGTAGGGATAAGGATGATGTACTTCTGGCAAAGTCTTTGGCTTGTCAAAACCCAAGTTAGGACATGGATCTTTAGTAACATCCTATATGTTATAATTATCACAAAATACCTAGTAGCCCTATAGAAATACTTGATGGATTTAAAAGTTTTAAAATATTTAAAAAGAGGGGAGAGCTTATAGGAAACCAAAGCAGAAACTTGAGTCAAGAAATAGAATTCTTACCATAGTTCTGTTACTAAAAACTATGTGGAACTGAGTCAAATCATTATGGTTTTTGAGTACATAAAAAAGTGCCTATCATAGTGCTAGCCTTAATGCTAGTAATTATTGGTAGAGAAAAAGAAATCCTTATTTTGGGTTTTAGAAAATTTTCTCAAATAATATTCTTTCTCCTGCTTCTAAATCTTTGCATACGCTATCCTTTGTCTTCCTTGAATGTTCTCCTCCTTGCTCTTGCCAGCTGAAATCCCTAGGTCTATTCACAAGTCCAAAGATATTGGGAACATCCTCACCCAGAAAGGACAACTTATGCTTAAGCTCAAACAAGTATTGAACCTGGACCCTAAAATGATGGGTAAAGATCTTTGTCATTCTATCTGACTTCATATGCCCTATCAAAGCCCCAGAAAAAGGAATTATAGCTTAGATATAGTTCATATTTGGATCTTCTAAAGAAATTAGAAAAGTACTCAGGGTATGGGGGTATATCAGAAATAGGACAGCTATTTATTTCTTCTACACAAAGGAAGCTAACAGGCTCATAAGCATGTGCTGAGAAAGGCTTAGAACCCCAAATAGCAAGTAACCTATTACTTCATTATATTCTTCTGGGAGATTAATAGTGAGAACATCAAAGCATGAAACTATATAGGACTTTGCCTAAAAGATACGTCCTTTTTGTTTCAGTTTTATATAATGAAAACAATTCCTTCAAGGTTCATATTTCCTGTCAAGTCAGACTAGAGCTTGGACTCATCCTCCTGTCAGTGATCATTTTCCCTAAAAGAATATAGTTATAAAATCTCATTATGTTGCCAGATATCTCTAACAGAAAGACCCGGAATCTCTCAAGTTCACAAAGTTCTCTCCTGGCTGGAAATATCTATCTTGGAACACTGTTTAGTCATCTATTCTCAAGGACAGAAACACAAAGTAGAAGATGCAGAAAACTCAGACTTTGTTATAGTAGCATATTCTCTAGCTATTATTTGTTAGCTGATAGGAACCACAGCTGCCCATGGGTGGAGGAAGTTGACCATCCCCATCCTGGAAAGTCTGAGAGGGAGTGACAAGGGGTTCCCATGTGCTCAGGAGCGTGGAAGAGGGAATGAGAAGAGTCATCTCTTCCTTTAATGGGTACTGATTGGGCAATCCTTAATGGCCAATCTTATTTTAATATACTTTCTTCCTTCTATTGCCTTCATGGATTAAGAATTTGCTGGGTTATTCCAAAGCCATAAGCTTTGACACTTTGACAGTGAACTATAAATAACACATGTGGCCATTCAATTCCTTATATACTCTATGGCTTGTGATCCTTTGAAAGCACATATCAAGGGGTAGAATGAGGGGTGGAGGCAGGCGAGTTCATGATTTGTCCCCTTACGTAAGTCTAAGTTAAAATGCTATCATTTTACCTACCTATATTAACGTTTCCTGAAATCCCTAATTGTTAGAGCATTTTCACTCTCCCCAAAAAACCTTACTGCATATTTAGTTTTTCATATATTTTACATTTACTAGTTCATGTATGTAGAACACAAGATCCCTGAGGGCAAGGGTTATTTTTTAGTTTATATATTTCTTGCTCATTGCACAGTGCTTAGCATATAGGAAGTACTTAATAAATATTGGTTTGACTGAATAAAATGATTACCTACCCATTTTCCTACATTTTAAGAAAATGAAAGTTTCCCCTTTCTTTGTAACTTGGATTCATTATTATGAACACCATGTATTCTTATAGCTGTAAATGCAGATGGTATGGGTCTATGGCTGAATACATGGAACTGTCCCTAAGAGATACTCTATTCTATACTTAGATGTGCAGTATAGAGGGAAACCTGAAGACTTTGTAGGCTCTCTCATAGGCCTTTGGTACCTTGGTGGGGTCAGCACAGGTCTACATTTAAACCACAGCTTTCTAGCTTAATAATTTATTTTCATCATTTGTTGATCAGGGAAATTTTTTCACAACCCTCAAATTCCAGAGAGGTTTATTTACTAACCAGGGAGCTAATTTATTGATTTATTGTAGGAAATACAACTGACACAGTCCTTGGACTAGTTGTCTAAATAAGGTACCCCTTCTTGATTGGTTAGATGAATGTAGGAAACCAAATTACAGATGAGAACATTGCATGGTGAAAAGGATATTTTTATCCAGCTGTGGGAACCTGATATATTGTCCTTACTATAAGTATCCCATTTTGGGATGCCTAATCTCTCTCTAGTAATCCACTATGTTCAATGACTGATTTTATTCATGTAGATAATCTCTACACTTAGTCTAATCAAGGTTACAAAACATTGTATTGAGAAAAACTTTTATCTAAGTCTTTCTATAAATTCTTCCCAGAAGATTAATCTAATGTGCCAGAATATTTTTCTAGTTCTTTTTAATGACTCAGTTGTATCAGGGCAATATATTTGGTGTGTTCTAGTGGGTACTAGAGTGCTGATTCTCAGGTCAGAAAGACCAGGGTTGGTGAAATCCTATCTCTGACACTTAGTAGGGGCCCTGGGCAAGTTGCTTAGCTACCATGCTTCTCAGACAACTTCCTAGAACTTGTCTGAGACTCTTCCATTGCATATTAATGTTTACCCTTGCTGACACATAATTGGTCTACCTTCTTTTCTAGTTAGAGTATCATGAGGAAAATTTTAATGTTATAAGGATGGACTTTATAGCTATGAAAAGTTTTGGATCACTGAGAATGCTGTTAATTTTCCAGTTTTGACCTGTTGTTCCCTTCCTATTGAACTCTGCACCAAATGTGTTGTCCACCTGCTCTGCCTATTCATTCCAGATTCCTTAGTCAGGTGGGAGGAGATCTATCAATTAATACATATTTATTAAGCAATTACTATGTAAACTTTCAAGGAGCCCCTATGCTATCAAGGAAGGCAGCCTGCTTACATATCATTTGAACTGAACTTTGAGGTAATGAGACAACCTAAAAGGGAGAGGAGAGAAGAGGATGTTGTAGGCACTGGGGACAATCTATGCAAAGACATAGAAATGGAAAATGGATGGTTGTGTTTGAGAAACAGCAAAAGAGGCCCATTTCTCTGAACTGTAGTTTGTGAAGGAGCATATGGTAAAATAAGACTGGAAAGGCTGGTTGGAAGTAGGCTGTGAAGGGCTTTAAATGACAAAAGGAGGGAATATGTATTTGGTCTAGATATAATATGGATCCATTGGAGTTTATTGAACAGAGAGATGATCCAGTCAGATTTATAATTTAAGAAAATCACTTTGACAATTTTGCACTCACTTGCCCTGGAATTTAATTTCTTATTTTAAAAAATTCCTTATTGTCAACTGGTATTTTGTTCATTTGTATCTTTCCCAGAAAGGGACTGTGAAAGATCATCTCCACACCAGCAACAGTGGCTGGCTTCCTACAAAATAACTGCTTAAATCAAGGTCATCGTCAACTGTATCCCAAGGCATTTCCTTAAGCTGTAGAATGTCTGCTCTTTACACACAATATTTATGATTTTTTTTAAAGATGGGGGTTTGCCTACCTCACCCAGGGTAGATATTGGGTTCCAGGGTTCCAACAAAGAGTGGTTGAATAGGTAGGAGGAGAACCAAGAAAGATGATGCCCAACATAGAATTAGAGAGAAAAGAACCTGAAGGAGGAGAGGTTGATCAACAGCGAAACAGGCTGCAAAGAAGTCAAGAAAAATGAGTATTGAGAAAAGGCATATACCATCATTCTTAGACCAATTCCCACTCTTTCTTCTCATTCTTATTGGAATATTTGTTTGTGAGGTGTAAAGGGGGAATTGTCATCATCGTTTCATGAACTTGTACAAATGTATTACTCTTAAGCCTACAACTTCTCCTTTTTCATCAGAATAAGAAGGTGAGTGAGGAGTTTCTTGAACATTAGGACACCTCTTATCAGAAACCAGGACCTAGGAGGCAGTGTGATACAATTTAAAGATCCCCATCTCTGGATCATGGGATTTAGGTTTGAATCCTATGTGACCTTGGGCAAGTCCTTTAACTTTTCTAGATCTTGGTTTCCTCATTTGAAGAAGGACAGGATTAGATCAGATGGACTCTGAGGTTCCTTTCAATTATGACTCTAGGATTTGATGTTATCTGGATGCTTTCACTCCTTTATGGCTCTCATCAGTGAAAAGATGATTAGTGGTACTCAGTACTGATAGCCAGAGTGGCCACAAGCATTTGTCAGGAACCAGCATTTGTTTGAGATAACTCAGAGACAAGTTTCATGTCCTATGGGGCTACACTGTATGCAAACTGGAGGTAATGTAAAAATGGAGATTTTGAACCTTAGACTTCAATCCCCAGAAGTCCTTGGTATTTCCCAGAATTCCCTATAATCTCACCTGAGTCTCCACCTGGGTGAGATCACAATGAATATTTAACTGGCAGTAAGGCCTCCCACCCTCCCTCTTTCTTCCATTCCATTGCAATGATGTAGTAAGTAAGCTAAGTGCAGGGATTTTTGAATGGGCTAATCAGCCATGAGCACGTGGTTATTATTTGGTATCTTCTTCATTCTTTGATTTCTAATAATCCTTAATAAACCTCACAAAATATAATATTTTATTACTAGATACTAATTTAATTTTTACAATAGGAAATTTTGTTTTTTCAGAGTTTAGGAAATAGAGACTATGACCTTAGGAAACCCCAAAGGTTTTCCAACTTTTTCTTTTTTATACTTCTTCACTGGCAATGATTTAAAGTTATCTATTAGCAATCATAGGCATGACAAAAGTGCAGAGATGGTGGCTGAGTACCATCGAGTTTCTGCTGATATTTGAAGCTAGGAGTCTGTCCAAGGTCAGGGAGTGATAATGCCCATAAAGACAACATTAGCATTCTGCCTCATTTTACATCCCTTCCCCCCCCCCCCCCCCCCCCCCCCGTGGCTGTAAGTGTTGTTTCTTGTTTGAAGATGTCTTGATTTTTCTCAAAGTTATTCTTTGGAAGTTTGGGGATCAGATGCCCTCTGGATTTCATTTATGCCTGAGTTCTCTCCTTTAAACCTAGAATTTTGAAGTGGGGGAGAAAAGAGCCCATCTTTTTCTTAGAACCTTATTAGCTTTGGTGTAAGACCTGTTGTAAGTAACAAAAATGGGTGAAGAAAGGATATGACCAACCTATGAAAGTCTATCCCCTGCTTTAACCATGTTTCACCTTGAGTTTTGATTAATATAATCAGGACAAAATTAATTAAACATTACTTTCTCTCACACTCTTATGTTCTAGCCAAATTGACCTCTTTCCTGGTCTCCATATACAGTCCTCTCTCCCATTCCCAGGCCTTTGTTCAAACTGTCCTCTATGTCTGGGGTGCTCCTCCCCCTCACTTCTGCTTCTTGGAATCTCCATGACCCCTCAAGACTCAGCTTGAATCATTTATATGAGATCTTTCCTAATTCCTCGACTATTACTATCCCATGTTATTTATTTCCTTTGTATTTATTTTGTATACTTTTACATTTGCTGTTTCTTTTTATGTCATTAATTATCCCATCCCATGCCTTAGTAAAATGTAAACTTTGTAAGGGCAAAGTTTATTTCATTTTGTGTCCCTAATGCTTGACACTATGTTGGTACTTAATAAATGCCTGTAGAGTGAAATGGATTTATTTGAAGTTTTCTAATTCAACACTATAATTGTTTTTATCTCTTTCTGGAAAACATTCAAGGATTTTCTGTTACCTAGTTCACAAAGTATAAATTCTTGATTCTAGCAGTCAAGGTCCTTTCCTATCCTTGAGCCCAACTTACTTGTATAACTTTTTTTTTAATTAAGATTTTACTGTTATAAAAATTTTTAAAGATTTTGATTTTGTTTGAGAAAAGATCTTCAAGAAAGAAGCTTGAAACTTTTATATCCAGAGAATGAACTGTTGCAGAAAGATGCCGAAAACCTACACTTCATCAAGAAGATCAAGAATGAACTTTGGATGTGATTGATTGGACTGAACTTTTGATTGAACATTTATTGTAACATTTATGCCAAAAGGGACTGCCCCTAATTTGGCTTTCTGTCAATGCGCCTAGCAAACATTGGTTTTGCTTTCTTTTCTTTTCTATTTCCTCTCTCACTATTCTAATTTCTCTTAGAAAATTGAATATTGTGTATATCTTTAGTTAGAAGTGAATTTAGAACTACAAAATGATTATGTTAAATGATCAATGGGGAGACTAGTCTCCCAATGATCATCAGGGGGGATTGTAAACCTCAAATTTCCTTAGACTTATAATTGTTGAAAATTTCACCATTGGGATATTTCATACTTGGAAAATTTCTTACTGATAGTCTATTGGAATGGGAACTCCATTGGCATGGGAGGTTCCTTCTCTTCCCTTCTTAAGATTACTTTAGGACAGAAACCCTTTGCTGAACAATGGAAAGGACTTTGACCTATGCTTAAGCATAGAACAGGAATTTCTTTGAGTCTTGATTGATTTTAGAATTGATACAATGGAGATACTCCACCCTATTCAGTCCTAATAGGATTGAGTAAGGGTTGCAGCCTAGATCAAAATTTAATTATTCCAATCTCTACCATACTCAAGTTAATAGGATTTAGAAAGGGCTGTAGCAAAGGAGTAAAGATTTAATCATTTGAAAAATATGACCTTCAACAGACATGTGCAAAAGCCAGAAACCTCTGGGTGGTCCTGGGTTAAGCGAGAGCCTCCATTGACAGGGAAATTGATGAAGAGTGATTGGTAGATGTGAGGACTGAGGGGAGGCAACTTGGATGGTGTCCTTAAAGATAGGAGGGTCTGGAGACTGGAGGTGGTTGAGGTTTTGGTCGGTGTGGTTCCTGGGCTCTGGGAAGGCTTGCTCTGAAGGAAACTGAAGATGGGGGCCCCTGAGACTGTTTCTCCATTTTGGACACGTGAGTAATAGGGACTGATCTCTTTTCTTTGCCCCAGCTATCTAAGGGCTTGGGCCTTTTGGCCCAGCCTAAACAGAAGGGGTATTTAAGCCCTATTCCCTTCTCTCCCCTTTCTCTCTCTCTCTCTATCTCTAATTCCTTTCTTACTCCTATTGTAATTAAACTCCAAAACAGGCTGACGGCTGACTTGAGTTTTTCATTTAGGAATTACATAGCTGAATTCCTTGGTGACCTTAAATTAATATATATCAGTCTTTTAAAGTGATTCCCTTGTTACACATATAATTGTGTAAGTATCATGAATTTAAAGCTGGAAGAGATCTCAGAGCCCATTTAATCTCTTCTTTTTGCAAGTGAAGGAACTGAGGCACCAGGACCTCAAGAGACTTAACTAAGGTCATACTGTAAGGTATTTGAAGCAGGATTTGGACCAGCAGCTAGTTAGAACAGTAGATAGAGTAACAGTCTTAGAGTCAGGATCTGAGTTCAAATCTGGACTCAGACAAGAGATATGTGACCTTGGGAAAGTAATTCCAACCTGTTTGCCTTGGTATCCTCATCTATAAAATGAACTGGAGAAGGAAATGAACAATCACTTCATTATCTTTGCTAAGAAAACCCCAAATAGGGTCACAGAGAATTAACGATAACTAAAATAATTGAACATTGGATCCATGCCTGACTCCAAGCCCAGGGCCTAATCCATGACACTATGTTGACTTTATTGAAATTTTTCTATTCTTTCAAGCTCCAACTCTGTGCCACTTCCTGTATGACAGGTTTTCCCAGGCCTTTTCTTCATATCTTCAAAGAAATGGAGGTATAAAAGCTGTCTTTTCAATTATCTCATACCACTTTCTATGTATCTTACTCTTCTTTGTATCATAATTATTTGTATATATCACTTCATTATCATTAGCTTTAATCTCTTTAGGGACAAGAAACAAAGTACAAAAACCCACATTCAGATCTCTCCTCTTCCACTTACTACTTTTGAGTTGTTGGACAAAACCCTTAATTACCTGGTGCTCAGTTCCTTCAGTTCCTTCATCTGGAAAATAAGTGTGGGCTTGATCACCTTTAAGGTCTTTTTCTGCTCCAAATAGATATTCCCATGGCCTGTAACTGCATTGTCCACACAAAGTGCTAGGCTTGGAGCACAGTAAGTAGGTTTAATAAATAACTGTTGAATGACTCAGTGAATTATATCAATTGAAAAATTTGCAAGTCTTCTGGGGAGAATGATATAAACAATTGTATGTGACTATAAATATATCAAAATAAATATATAATATATAATAAATATATACAAATATATAAATAAACATAAAATACATATATAATAAATAAATGTAAATATATAAATCATATAAATATAAAAAGATGGGTACCAAAGGAGAGCTTTTCAGATTTTAAAGAGGACCCAAAGTAATTTGCTCAGAAAAAAAAAAACATATTAAAATAACCCCTAGTAAGGGACTAGGAAACAAAGAGATAAAATAAGCAGAGAGTAATTCACTGAAGAGCATGGAGTCCATTTTCTAAATATGGACAGTGCCACTCTAGTATCTGAGAATATTGCAGACATTATAGGATCTTTTTAACAATTTTTATTTGGCTTACAATCTGATTTCTCCATTGTTTTACTGAAATTACCCATGAAAGCCATTTACAAAAACTATCAAAAAGTGGCAAAAGAAGGATATGATTTCTTATGAGGATAAACTCATTTCTGGAACACCAAATCTTCATTCTTTTTTCTAATGAGACCTACCAGGTCTCCAACAGACCGCAATATCTATCCAGTGACATTCAGCCTTCCTCTTCACTCATGTATTGTTTAATGTATGGATCTTCACCCGCATCACCAAAGTGTCCAATTTTCCTAAATAATGAAGGGGTAGAAGAGTATGGATAGGGAGTTGGTCTCAGCTTCAAGTCTTTTCTCTGACACAACTGGTTATGTGAGGTAGGGCAAGGCATTTAGACTCTGAGTGTTCTAGAAAACTGTCAAAGACTAAAAATTTTGGAGAAAGCACTGAACTAATAGAGGGAATTTTATTCACCTGGAATTTCCCTCTAACAATGAAATCACAGGTCCCTTTCCTGTTCCTGATAAATTTACACTGCCTACTTAATTAGTGCCTTGGGAAGATTTCTAATAGTGTATAATGGAAAAAAAACCCAACAAACAAACAAATTTAAAAAATCATGGATTTGGTATTAGTGGATACATATTCTTCTACTTAGTCAGTAGTGTGATTTTGGTTATGTCAACTACATTTGGTTTGGTCTCTATTTCTTCATCATATAAATGAAGAGTATGGTTTAGCTATTATATAATATTCCTTATAACTCCAATGAGGTCTTACAATTATGGATACAAAATAGCTGTCAGAAAACACTATTTTTTTAATTATTTAGAATTTCCTGTAGTCAGTTGCAACCATCATTTACAGATGAGGAAAGAGAAGGTAATGGAAGCTAGATAATTTTCCCAGGGTCACACAATCAGTATTCACCCCAGGAAGTACTTGAAAACAGTTACAGAAAGAAATATGCTCTTTTATGTAAACAAAAGGCATGGTCTATAATAGATATATGTACCAAGTTTTCTCATATAGCAGAGAACATTCCACATATAAAAACTATCTTAGCCCAGAGGCAGCATTCTTCAGCTTAATTCAAGTAAAATTTATTAAGTCTTCGCCCTGTGTAATTACACAAGAATCTATTTACATATGGTTGAATTTGTTTTAAGGCTAAAAAAGTATTTTTATTTAGAAACAGGACATTAACAGATACCTAGACTGGGAAGCCAGTGATCTGTTAATCACTAACCTCTTTTGCACTTTTATATACCACTGCTTGCACTAGTATCTCAGTGTGAAATTTTAATGCTATCATTTTATAATGTGAATAAATGTTTTAAATATTTTAAAACAAACAAACAACAACAACAAATCTGAGCCAGGTTATGGTAATTAAAAAAAAAGATAGATGCCACCTTGACCTTCCCTTTAAGGAGGTGATAATTACTAATAGCATCTAGTACAATATCTTGTGTAATGAGATGCAGATGAGATGTTCACTATCTCTGGAGGCTTTCAAGAAAATTCTGGAAGACTATTTCTTGGTACATTGTAGAATATTTATTTGTTCATAAATAGGTTGAACTTTAAGATTCCTCCTAGTTCTCTGATTCTGAGATTCTTTGATTTCTTGCCAAAGTAAAATGCCAGAAAAACTATGCTTATTTTGGCTTTTCTAATATATGAGGGAGTTTGTATTCTCCTCAACAAAAAGGGCACCAGTAATGTATTCAGCATGCAAATTTACTGTTAGAAAATTGGACTAATTATGCATTTTTCAGAGCAAAATTATGTAGGCCCTTTCCTTATGCAACCACACTTGAATTTTGATGCCTTTTATTCTCTCATTTCCTTGCCTCTCTCCCTTTTTATATTTCTGAGGAAGGTGTCATTTGTGTGTGCAGATTTCCCATCTCTAGCAATTTAACTGCCTCGTTTCTCTGTGCAAAGTTCTATGCTTGTGGATATTCCAGAACCAGTCTGCAACATAGAATGTTCTTTGGGGACAGCTATTCTCCTGTCCCATCTCCATCGAGGAAAAACTAAAAAACAAAAACAAACATGCAAACACTTGAGGTGATTGTTTTTTCATGAGGCAAGTGTTTGAGCAGTGAAGGTTATATTCATGCTTAGGGATGGGTTTGGTCCAGGTTTACCTATAGTGCCTGTCAAATATTGACTGAATGAATGAATTAGCTTACCCTAAACTTAACCTGACTTGCAGAATTGACTGAGCCCAGTAGGACCTGGCCATGGGCATACAGAGTGCCCAATGTCCAGTGACATTGTGTGAAGTAAAAAAAAAAAAAGGAACAAGGACTGTAAAAGGCATCTTAAACCTTGGACTCAGTAAGAGGGGAGGTTGCCAAAATGTTGTCTGGATCAGGGAAGATCAGTCCTTTATCCTTGAGGTGGGATATTTAAATTCGATCTTTTCCCATTGAATTTGGGGTGGACTTTTCATTTAAAACCTTTGGACAATATCTCTATGCATGGGGCTCTCATCTGGATATTCTACAATACTACTTAAAAGAATGTGCTCAGATCATGTGGGACTCTCACTTTTTACAAGTCAACTCTAGTATGGTTAGATACCTGATAGTAAAGGTACCATGATCACTGAAGACCATCTAATCTCACCCCTTATCCAACAACAGATATATTTTATAGATGTGAAATCTGAGGTTCAGAGAAATAAATAATTTCTCTGACACCAGTCAAGTATTTAATCTTATCCCTTCTGAAGTCAAAAATCAGGACTTGTTCCACTATGTTGCTCTGATTCCCAGTGAGCATTGTTCCAAAAAAGAGCTCATTTTGGAGCGGAATCCAGCCCATCAGGGAAGCCGGATTTTGTAACAAGGTAAATGAATGAACTGCACTCATCACCAAAGTGTAGGCTGTGCAAGCTGCTTGTTTCTCTGGATAATGGGGAATTTGGAATGAAGTTAATGGGTTACTATAGTTTTTATTGTAAACTTGAACTAAATTAAACTGATAGTTTTAATTAAATTTGAATTGGCTGTGGTTTTACTCAGCTTTAAAGGCCACTTGAGACACTAAAGTTGCACTTAAAATCTAGTGTTGTAATTAGTGACATCTACATTTATTATAACGGTTACTGCATTTTATTGAATTTATTCTGGAGTAAACAAAGCTCCAGCATGAGAAGAACTATGATCCCTGGGCTCAGTTGGATTCAGTTTCCTTTTTTTCTGATCGCTGGAAAATAATCATATTCATCTGGATCATTGGAAAGGAAAGGCAGTGTTTGGTCTAATTCTTCCCAGACATAGAAGGCTTAGAATCTTCCCTCCATCTTTTCCAGGGCTGTCTCTTGATGTCTGACCTCTGATATTCTGGACCAGGTCAACCTTTGGCCACCTACCCTTGTTGAAAAGGGCACTGTAGATGAAATTCCTTCATGCAGTAGTATATAGGATAGTTTGAAATTCTGTTGTATATTGTGCTTCCTTTCTTCTATGTGACCATTGGTCTTTAATACCTTAATAGAGATGAATTCTATGGTTTGTGTATTTGTTTTTGCCCATTTTTAAAAATATCTTGTTAAGAGATCTTTAAAGTTGTATCTCTACAGGTTCCAAGCTATCAAAAAAATTTCCTGGGTAAAACTCATTTATTCATCCAATTCAGCATTGGGGATCCCCCCACCTCAATTCATCATTTTATCAGCATAAGGAAATTCCTTGTAAGTTCCTACTAATGCAGTAGCAATTTCTCTAAACCTTTTAGTTCTAAGGAGTTACCCAGTATAAAATGACTTGTTCAGAGTCACACAAATAGCATCATTAATGGGAAGGATTGCAACTAGGTCATCCTTATCTGACACTGATTCCATTGTTTGGTATCTCACAATGAAAGAAATCTGCAACAGTGAGAAAGATACCAGTTTGATCATCTAAACTGGGAAGATAGTGGTTTGTTATTTTTTTAGAAGCACATTTCCCAGACTATGGTATATACAGGGACAACCTATCCAGAAGTACATTATTTACATTTATATTCCTGGAAGACACTGAAGCTTGACAGTGCCCCCGTGACCAGCAGTAAATAGGAGGATATTGGGTTAATCACATTTTATTTATTATTCTTTAATAAACCCTTATCTTCCATCTTGGAATCAGTACTGAGTATTGGTTCCAAGGCAGAAGAGTGGTAAGGGCTAGGCAATGGGGGTCAAGTGACTGGCCCAGGGTCACACAGCCAGGAAGTGGCTGAGGTCAGATTTGAACCTAGGATCTCCTGTCTCTAGGCTTGACACTCAATCTACTGAGCTACCGAGCTGCCCCCATTAATCACATTTTAAATAAAAAAATATTTTCTTCATATTTTTTGTCTTTACATTATTAATATTTCCTAATATATCCCTTCCCCTTTCTCCTAGCTATCCCTTCTTAACAAATTGTTTTTTTTAAATCTGCAAAGCTAACTAGCATGTAGAGAAAGTCTGACATCATATGCAATGTCACACCATTTTTTGGTTTCTTGCCTCTGTGAATAAAAGGGAAGTTACTTCTAATATATCTTCTTTGGGAACAAGTTTGGTCATTATAATTTCACAGCACTCATTTTCAATTGTTTTGTTACTCTTTCTTATTCTTTCTTTTATTGTAATCACTATGTATATTGTTTTCCTGACTCAACTTTTTTTGTGTTATGTAAGTCATCTCATACTTTTCTGAATTAGTCATTTCTATATTTAAATTACATATTTCTATTATTGATATATTTATTGTATATTTATTTTGTTTTTACATTAATATATGTATATTTATATGAATATGTATTTATTCTATTACATTATTTCCATCTGTTCCATTATATTAATGTAACACAATTTGTTTAACCAGTTCATAATCAAAAATAGAAGCAAAATTACAGCTTGATCAAGAGTGTATTGGTGTGCTGTGCTTATTGATGTGCCACAAGGCCTTAAATTTTGAATAGTTATTTCATTCATCATCTTTCTAAGTTTTCTGAATGTGAATTGAAATATAAAAATTATTCTGATTGACCTTTTCCTGTTTATTAGTGATTCTAAGTAATCTTTCACATAGATAAGTTTGTAATTCTTTTGAGAATTATACTTTCATGCTCTTGATCAATTATCCTTTGAGAAATGGCTCTTGGTCTTATGTATCTTTTAAAATTCCCCATATGTCTTGGCTATTAGATTCCTATTAGAGATAGTTTATGCAACTATATCTTGCTAGTTGACTTTTACCTTTTTTGCAATGATTTTGTTCATGATTGAATTTTTCAAGTTCATGTAATTGAAATTATTTGGTTTATCCTTTGCAATCATCTCGCTCTTTAGCTTGGATATGAACTCTCTTATTTGCCATAAGCCTTAAAGATATTCAATGTCTTTTATCTTCTTTTTATAGTCACACATCTGTTTCAAGTGCCCTGTGGTGTATGGTGGAGATGTTGACCTAAAACTAAGTAGAAGGTACAGTGGATAGAGCCCTGGGGCAAAACTCAGAAATTCAAAGTTGAATCTAGCCTCAGACACTTAACCAGTTTTATAATTCTGGGCAAGACACTTAAACACTGTTTGCCTCAATTTCTTCAAACTTTAAAATGGAGAAAATAAAAGTACCTCCATGGTTTTTGTGAGGATCCCATGTGATAATGTCTATAATGTGCTTTTAATAAATTCTTGTTACTCTCCTCTGTATCTCTGTGTTTTTCTAACACTACTTTCTCCTACTTCTACCTTCTACCTGTCTGACTTCTCTTTCTCCACCTCTTTTGTTGACTCATTGTTCATATTGTGCCCTTTGATTTCAAGTCTTCCTCAAGTCTGTCCTTGTCCTGTCCTCTCCTCTAGTTTGGTGATTTCATCATCAGCTAATATTTTAATTATCATCTCTATGTGTATGACACAGATTTATACACTCAGCCCAAGTAACTACTGTGAGCTTCAGTTCCACATTACCAGCTTATTAAATGTTCCAAGTTAGATGTCCTAGAGACATGCCAAATTAAATGGGTTCAAAATAGAACTCTTTAAATCTTTCCCTTAAACCAGACCCTCTTTTAAATTTTCCCATTGCTTCTTAAGGCACTACCTTTGCCCCTATCTTCCATGTTCATACCATTGGTATTAACCTTTCCTTAATGAGGGGATATATCAGTTCCCAAATTTCACCATTTCTACATCATCACCATCTTTCACATCAGGAAGTCTCTACTCACACAACCACTAAGTTTTGGCTTTCAATCATCTCTTGCATCAACCTCTTTACTGTTCCCCTTGCCTTAAATCTCTTCCCATTTGAACCCATTTTCCATTTAGCTGCCAAAGTGATTTTCCTAAAAAAAGATATGATCATTGTCTCCATATTACTGCTAGCATAAAAATGTGTAGTCCTTTGGTACCTTGTGAAACACTTCACAACTTGGGACAAGTTTTTCAGTTTCAGAGTGCACTAAACCTTATAAAATGTTTAAACTAGCCCTTCAGACTTCTCTTTGTTTCTCACCCATGGCCTTTCATCTCTTATCTATTTGTGTTTGCATAGTTAACCAGTCAGCACACATTTATTTAGCTTTTATTATATACCAGGTTCTTTGCTAAGTTCTTAAGGTAAAAGACAGTTCTAGATGTCAAGATAGACTCTGTCTGTATCTGTCTGTCTCTGTCTATCTGTCTTTCTGCCTCTCTGACTTTGTCTGTCTATCTTTCTGTCTCTGCCTCTGGGTGTGTGTGTGTGTGTGTGTGTGTGTGTGTGTGTGTGTGTGTGTGTGTGAGAGAGAGAGAGAGAGAGAGAGAGAGAGAGAGAGAGAGAGAGAGAGAGAGAATCAAAAAAAGTTACTAGAATTGAAGGAACTTGGGAAAGGCTTTAGTGGAGACTCAAAGGAAGCAAAGAAGCTTGGAGGCAGAAATAAGATCCATGAAAATGTCTTAAGTCCAGGGATGGAGTGTCTTGCTGGTGGAACAACAAAGGAATTAGTAGTAGGGATGTGACTGGAGGGCAGAATAAGTGGAGGGAGGGGTATAAGGTATAAGAATACAGGAAAGTAGTGCCTGAGTGGGGGTAAAACGAGTTTATTCAGGGTTTTGTACATCAATCAGAACACCTTATATTTGATCCTGGAGGCCACAGAAAGGCACTGGGAATTTATTGAATGGAGGGGTGGATGGGTACATGGTCCCATCTTAAAATCATGTTGGCAACTGAGTGGAGAGTGAGGAGGGACTTGTGACAGGGAATACACTCCCTATTCATCTCTGCCTCATAGAATCTTTTTTTTTCCTCTTAAGATACAGCTCATGTACCATCATCAAAACAAATATCAAAATATCTTTCCTGATGCCACCAAAAGATAATTGTCCCCCTACCAAGATATCTTGTATTTACTGTATTTATATGTATGTTAAATATCTATATACTGTCTCCTTTGTTAAAATGCAAAATCTTATCAGAATAGGAATTTTTCATTTTTTACATTTAAAGCTCTGATAAATAGAACAGTGCTTCGCATATAATAGATACTTAATAAATACTTGATTGATTGATTAGCTTGGACTGAGGAGAAAAGAAATTGCTCTTCTCCAAGGAAGTGTGCCCCCCCCCCTTAGAATATTGGTGCAAAGTTCCAGACACTCCACACTAATTATGGCTTGGAAGGTAATTAAAAAGAAATGAGTCTTTGAGCAAATAATGCTTCATTTCTTTTTGGCTCAGAATTTCATGAAAATGAGAAATACTAATTGTTCTGCTCTTTCTTGAATTTGGCAAAGAAGTTTTTTGTTGTTTTGTTTTCTATGAGTTTTTAAATGATGCTTTGTTTAAAGTTTTATGTGCTTGGTCATAAGGTACATTGTTTGCTTCAAAGCTTGCCTCTGATTGGATATTTGGGTAGGCAGGATGCCAAGACCTTGGGCTTTTTGGAATTAGCAAGGATTTTGAGTAGATAATGCTGAGGATGCCCAGAGGATGCCTTACTATTTGTATGAGATTCATAGTTAAGAACACAGTCAAAGTATTTATCTTTTAAGATTCCTAACCACTGAAACAGTACTGATGAAACACCTCACAGGGGTGTATCTAGGTCTCTTTAATCCACTCCTTCTTGGAAAGAAGTCTGTCTTCTTGCTTATTTGATTGGCTCATCTTTGAAATAAAAACTGCTTTAAGGGCTGGTAGTCATCTATAGACTTCACTTTAGTCCTCTTCTGGTGCCTCATTGGATAGGACAGGATTGATGTAAAGGCTTAGATAGCAGAACACAAGCTTGGGTAGGTCTCATGAATCAATCAATTAATCAAAAAGTATTAATTAAGGACTTACCATGCTACTGGAACTATGCTAAGAGCTGGGAAGGCAAAGAAAAAAACCCAGAAACATTCCCAGCCCTCAAGGAATGTATATTCTAATGGAGAAGATAGAAGATGGTGTGTGAGGAACAACAAATGGATGAGTATGACTGTATTGGGAGTACTTTAAGGAGAAGAAGGGAAAAGTAGGAAGGGCTCAGGTTGTAAAGATCTCTCAGTGCCCAATAGAAGACTTTATATTTGCTCCTAGTAGTAAAGGAGAGTGATTGGAGTAAATTGACATATCTAAAGGGACATAACTATGATTTAGGAAAATCACTTTGACATGATTTGAGACAGGGAAAATTTGCAATAGTTCAGACAAGAGGTGATAAAGACCTGAACTAGGGAAATAGATTGTAGTGTAAACAAAGGGATATATGTCTACATATACATAGATATAGAAAGCTAGATCTATATATAACACATATATGTAGATATACATATATGTAGACATATATATGAATAAATATGTATATACATATGATTTATGGAAGTTGAATTAATGAGATTTAGTAGCTGACTGTTTTTTCCTCTTATAAAATAAAGATAATGATCATTACAGAAGGCATCTCATGATATGAGACTTAGATGAGATAATGTGCATAAAGAACCTTGCACACTTAAAATAATAATGCTTTTTTAAGAGAACCCTTGCCTTTTGTCTTAGAATCAGTATGAAATATCAGTTCTAAGATAGAAGACTGGTAAAAGTTAGATCATTGGGGTTAAGTGACTTGCTCAGGGTCACAGACCTAGAAAGTTCCTGATACCAATTTGAACAAAAAGGTCCTTTCCCATTTTTAAAAATCTCTTTAGGATACAGACCTTGTATTGTATTTCATGGATCAAAAGATATGCATTATTTTAAAGCCCTTTCCGTATATTTCCAAATTGTGAGGCCATATTTGAACTCACAATGTACCATCTCCAGACTGGGCTCTCTATACATTGAGCCACCTAGCTGCCCCCCAAATCATAAAACTTCAAAGTAATAGCTGTCCATTCTTGTGCTCATTATTGGAGTATTGTTCTCCTCATCTTACCTTTGATGGCACAGAGATAAAAATGGTCTATCAATAAGTAGATATTCTTCTATTGTTCCTTTATCCTTCCTATATTCAGATATGAATTATTGGCTTTTAAGATTAGAAATAAGATGATTTAAATAAATAAAATAAGTAAATTTAGTAACATGATTATTTTTTCAATTGAATAATTTAATGAAAGAATTGGGATGAATGCTCATCTTTAAGCTCACCAAAATTATCTTTGGTAGAAAGATAGCAGCAGATAGAAAGATGATATTTACCTCATCCTGTTTTTTTGGTTTTGATTTCTCCTAGCAAGTCTCTATGTTTTGAGAGTTTTTTCATTACATATAATTTGGAGGTTTCCATTAACCCTGTAATGGACTGTGTGTCTGTTACCTGGGGACAAGCCAAGATAAATCAACTCACAGAGCCCATAAACTAAAGTCTGAAGGGTCTGAGATCTGTGGAAATGAAAGGAAGTTCCATGCATCAGTGAAAGTATGGAGTGATGGGAATATGAATGAATACATATCTGCTCAGATAATGGTCACACTTGATCTAGGGGCATCCAAACTTCTTGGCAGGAGGAGAAGGACAGCTTGTACTAAACTGTTTCCTCACTTTAATAAATCCTCATTGAATAGATGAATGAATGAAAGAGAGTAGAAAGGAATCTATTTGGTTATAGATGTTCTCAGGAAAGCTCTGTGGAAGGTGCTTTTCTCATCCCTTGAAATCCCTCATCATCTCCACTTCCCATATTCTTTAGCTTAAATTCCATTAAGGACAGTCATCTGAGTCCAGGATGCCCTCTAGGATTCACTTGGACCATTACAGAGAGTGAGCCAGTATTAGTTATACACTAACAATTAATAACCTCTAAACCAGAGGTGTCAAACCCACCCAAGTGTGGCTGACCCAAAATAAAATGTAACTGGAAAATATTTAACAAAAGAAATAAAAATACAACAAGATATATTTAATGTGAACTCAAGTTTTTTGAAATAAAAATGTGGCAGGCAAGGTTCTATTTCTTTTTGAGTATTATGTTTCCCAATTTCTTCTGGGTGTGTGTGTGTGGGGAATTGAGGATAAATTACTTGTTCGCTATCAGATAGCTCATATTAACTCCTTGACCTGCCTCCCTGGCAACTATGATGCCTAAAAGGGCATCTTTGTGGAAACTTTGAAGCATTTTTATCAGAACAAACTTTGAAATCATGGAACCTATGAATGTCTTTGCTTCATAGGAGCTAATCATCACCAGAAAATTGGTACTTCTGAACATACACGTACCTGAGAGACTGCTTTGTGGATGTGTGATTTGGGATAGATGAAACTTCATCTTAATCTTTGAAGATCAAAATTCAAGGGGCAGCTGGGTACCAGGCTTGGAGTCAGCAGGTCCTGGATTCAAATGTGGCCTCAGACACTTTCTAGTTTTGTGACCCTGGGCAAGTCATTTAACCCCAATTGCTTAGTCTTTGCCACCCTTCTGTTTTAGAACTGCTGCTAAGACAGAAGGTAAGAGTTTAAAAAATACCAGAATTCTACATCTACCAGTAATTACCCAATTTCTGAGAAGCTGCATGAGGTAGTAAAAAGTATCTTAATCTGGGATCTGTAAATTTAAATTTAAAAATACATGTACATATCTATAACTAGATAGAAAACTATTATTTTTCAGTCATTTTCAGTTGTTTTTGACTCTTTGTGACCTCATTTGGGTTTTATTGGCAAAGATACTGGAGTCGTTGACTATTTCCTCCTCCAGTTCATTTTACAGATAAGGAAATTGAGACCAAAAGGGTGAAGTGACTTGCCCAGTGTCCTACAGCTAGAAAGTGTTTAAGGACAGATTTGAACTCATCAAGATGAGTTCTGATTCCATGCCCCATATTCTACCTATTGCTGTCTAGCTATCCACAGAAAACTGTATTACAGTGTAATTTATTTCATTGATATCTTATGCATTTCATTTTATGTTTTGACAATTTTATTTGTTTATTTTGAGGAAGGGTCCATAGACTTTATCAGATTGCTAAAGGTTAGAAAAAATAAAAGAAATATTAAGCACTCCTGATGTAGTGCATGGAATGCTGTACCTTTGAATACCTAGCTTCCTTTCAGGCTTAGCTGAAGTTCCACCCTCTCTCATTATTCTCTCTTTTTTTAAACTCTTACCTTCTGACTTAGAATCAATACTGTGTATTGGTTCCAAGGAAGGAGAGCAGTAAGGAGTAGGCAATGGGGGTTCAGTGACTTGCCCAGGGTCACACAGCTAGATAGCATCTGAGGTCATTTAATCTGTAGCCTGGCTCTCCATCCATGGAGTCACCTCGTTGCCTCTACATTACTTTTGTATACATTCTCTATTTCCCCATTTTGAGTACAGAACTTCATATAGCACCTGGCACACAGTAGGCACTTGATAAGAGTAGATGAGTACATCATAAATAAAAAATAATAAATAAAAGACATCTGACTATTTCAAATTCTAGCCCTGTCACAGAATGAGTGGTTCCCTGACATGCAAATCTCTGAACCTCAAGTAGCCCCCTTTTCCTCATCTAAATGATGGGGAGTACAATGCCTACCTTCCTTAAATTTTGGAATTATAACCATGAAGTAAACCATATAAAGTGACTCTAGAACTTTGAAATACTCCTCTCGACATGCCGCTTACCAGTGCTGCACTTTGCACAGTATTTGTTCCTTGTGCTTAAAACCTTTCTTGGGGTCTCCATCTGACACCACAATGTATTCTGAATAGACATCAACCCACATGCTTTCGCCCACTGCTCACAGTGGAGAATTGAATGAAAGCCTTTGTGTCAATTCATGTTTTTGCGTGTGTTGGAGCAGCTTTCTCCAATCACTTCAGAAATATTTTTCTTCAAATTACTGAATTGTTTATTATCACCTAGAAAGAGTCTTTCATCGAAACCTATGAAAGCATGTAAATTTTATGATAATGAGAAGCACTTCCTCCTTAAACTAGAAAAGAGCATCTGGAAACATATAAAACACACATTAAAATGGCTGTAGTAACGCCCCCTCCCCCATTTGGTGATAATTAAAATGGGGCTGCAAAGACATGTTGCAATGAGTTTCAGAAGGCAGCTGTGTCATTATGATGGCAGTAGCCCTCTCTAAGCCGGTAGAGTATCTTGGTTCAGGTAGAAACCTATAAGGGTAGGACAGGCAGGGAATAAAAAAACAAAAACAAAAACAAAAACAAACTCACTTAGAATAGCTTTGACCTGATTAACAATGACTATGAGAAAAGCAAAATCATAAAAATGATGAATGTGGAGCCAAAGGAAATGGGATCAGATCTCAGCTCTACTACTTACTACACATACAGACTTAGGCAAATTTTTTTTTTATTTTAACCTCAGTTTCCTCATCTGTAAAGTGATGAAGCTTAATTATAAAACCTTGAGAATTTCTTCTTGATTAGTCTATGAGCCCTTGATTCTTTGTGCTTGTTATTAAAAGATCTTAGAGATGATGTAGTCTAGTTATCATGTTTGAAAAAGGAGGAAACTATCTCAGACAGAGGAAATGTCCTATCTATGTTCATGTGGCTAGTCAGTGGACATCACATTAATCTCTAAGTCAGGTGAGACTTGGTGATGTGACTTGATATCCATAGCTCATGTCTGATAAACACAATCTCCCTTCCTGTCTTTCAAATTCAATATGGCAGCTATGTCCAGGGAAACCTCCCAGTCAAACTAAAGTTTCCGTCACCCTTTGTCTTACACACAGGTGGCTTCAGATTGCACCTATGGTGGCTTCAGGAAGGAAAGATTATCTAAAGGATTGAGATATGTCTGCCTACTCTTATTCAGATTCTTTTGCTGTCTAATCTCTTGAGTATTCTCCAAGGTTCTCTCTTGGGACCTTGTCTCTTCTCTTCTTCCCCTCTACACTTTCTTTGTGGTTTTATCAGCAGTTCAGTGGGAAGATTCACAAATCTATATATCTGGCCCCAGTTTCTGCTCTGAACTTTAGCCTTCTATCATCAGCTTCCTGTTGGTGATTCCTATTGGTGAACTAGATGCTTTGGAGACATCCCAAATTTGCAATATCCAAACCAGAACTCATCACCTTTCCCCATGAAGCCCACCATGGTATCAGATCTTCCTCTTTCTTAAAAGGATACCACTATCCTTCATCTCAGCAATATTCTTGACTTATCCCACATATCCAGTTGGTTGCCATTTAAATGTTGACAATTCTACTTTCTCAACATTCCTGCCATCAGAGCCCTTCTCTTTACTCACCTAGCTCCAACACTTAGTTCATGTCCTCACCATCTCTCACTTTGATTACTAAATGTCTTACTAAAGGGTCTTCCTGCATTATCTCTCTACTCTATCCCTTTACATTGCTGAACCAATTTTCTTTATGGACAAATCTGACTCCCTACTCAAGAAAATTGAGTGGCTCCCTATTGCCTCTAAGATAAAATATAAGTACTTATTTTATCTTTTAAAACTCCTCAGAATCCATCCTAAGTCTATTTTATAGCCCCATTATATTATTCCCTTTCCCCCATTCTGCACTCCAGTCATATTGGTCTTTTCCTCTTCTTCCATCATCAGCATTCCATCTCCTTTCTTTGCACTGGTTGTTCCCAGTACACCCTTCTCATTTCCACTTTCCACTGTAGAAAAATCTCTTTTTCATTTCTTTTTAAACATTTACCTTCCATCTTAGAATTAATGATAAGTATTGGTTTCAAGGCAGAAGGGCAATAAAGGTCAAGTGACTTGCCCAGGGTCTAGGAAGTGTCTGAGGTCAGATTTGAACCCAGGACCTCCTATCTCTGAGCCTGGCTCATAATTCACTGAGCCATCTAGCTGTCCTCTCTCTTTTTCCTTCAAAATGATTTTTGAGAATAATCAGAAGACAAAACTTTTCCTGAGCCCTAAAACTGCTAATGCCTCCCCTCTTTAACTTGGTAACTAGTTATCTTCTATTTTTGGTGTTTATTGTGCATACATTTCTTCTCTATTTACCTCTATATGCACAGGTCATTTCCTCTAGGTGAATTTAAAGTCCTTCAGGACAGGGTTTATTTCATTTTTATATTGTATTAGCATCCCTACTACATAGCCCAATGCCTACTGTATTAGTGGGTGTGCAATGAATGCTTTTTGTTGGATTGATTGTTCAGAAGGGGAGGAACAATAATTCTAGGATAGATAGAAGAACATTTACTAGGAACTTACTATATGCCAGTGCTAAGCGCTGGGGATATAAATATAAGAAAAAAGTTGGTCTCTACCCCCAAAGAGATTACATTATAATAAAGACCATAAAAGGGATCTAGGAATCAGGCAGGGTATCCGAGGGCTTAGCTGATGGAGTTACAAGTGTCAGTGTGGAGGAGAAGTCAGGTATAAAGTGAATATATCTGAGGTCTATAGTGAAATGGTATTTACACCCAAGACCTTGACCATCAGTAGATGTCCCCAGGGTAGAGATCTCTTGAGATGTTTTGAAATGGGCAAAGCTGCCATTGAGTTGATGGAGGGGTCTAGAAGGGGAGCTGAGCTAAAGTGAAATGAGAGGAAGAGACAGAGTCTTATTCAAATACAGCTGACCCATGTTTGCATTCACAGACTGGATGCCTGTGTGCCTATAAAATTACTTAATCTCTTTAGGTCTTAGATTTCTGATCCATAAAATGAAGAGGTTGAATTAGATGAACTCAAAGGCACCTTCCTCCTCTAAGCTCTAGCTTCCACCCCTTTTCCTTAGTGGAATTGGGAGAGGGAAAGAAGATTATGGGCCATATGGTTATATATCAACTTCAGATATGTTTGTTTTTCTTTTAAAAATTTACATATTGTAGATGCTTTTTTCTTTATAAGACCATAGCGTATTTCCACTGCAATTAATTTCCCCTTGTAACAAAGAAAACAAAATCACACAAAACCACTAAAAAAAAAGGAACTTTATCTAACAATTATATTCATGGTTTCCATGGTCTCTCTCTGTGTGTATGTCTTTCTCTGCTCTATTAAAAGTAGGGAAATATATCTTATCACTCCTACAATAAGATCATGATTGGTCATTTCAATAGATCTGAATCTGGATGGCTTTTAATAATTGTCATTTACATTATTGCTGTGGCTATGTATATCATTCTCCTGGTTGTGCTTACTACACTAGGCACTTGTCTTTACAAATGCTTCTGTTTTTTAAAAAAAACAATTTCTTTATTCATCATTTTTATGACAAAAAAGCACACATTTGTTTCAGCCATTCTCAAACTGATGAACACTCATGTTGCTTCTAGGTTTTTAGAAAAACTGCTGATATAAATATTTTTTTAAAAAATCTGGGGGATCACCTTTCTGTTTTTGACCTCAGGTCACTTTTATCACCTGCTTGGTTGGTCTCATCTTCTACAACATCACTGAGCCTAGTGTCTTGCTCACAGAAGATGATTAATGAATTCTTGTTCTTAATCTCAGAGGTTTGAGTCAAGAAAAGGTCTTAAAGTTCATCTAGCTCAACTTTCTTATTTTGTTGATGAGGAAACTGAGGCTTAGAGAGGCTAAGTGACTTTGAGGTAGTAGGTGTCTGACCCTGGATTCAATTCAGGTCTTTTGGTATCCATCATGTCATGTGGCCTGGAATTGAACTGATTTTCTTCATTCTCTGTACCCCACGGACCATAGGGTATAAATGGAGAAAAAGACCTAATTTCCCTTTTATCAGGAAAGAGATATTTGAAGGGATAGAGCATTTTAAAATATTTTAAATACAATAGAGTGGATCAACTTTACAACAATGTTACCTGTGTCTATCATCAATTCATCAATTTATCAACTTACAATCAGCAAACATTTGTTAAATGACTACTAGCTAACTAAATGCCAGACATCCCCTGCCTTCAAGGAGCTTGTATTCTTTAGGGAGAGACAACATGTATATTCATACACTTCTCCACATATATTCATATACATTCATATAATTATATGTGTGCATATTATCCTTTTTTTTCAAAGAAGACCAATGCTATCATGGAAGGATGTCATGATATCACACACACACACACACACACACACACACACACACACACAACCACACATACATCCTGTCTGACCATGTTGTCTCCCCATCAAACTTTAAGATCAAATAGAAAATTCTCTGTTTAGCGTTCAAAGCCCTTCGACACTTTGCCATTCTCCCCGCAACACCTTTATGGTCTCCTTACTCTTTATCCCTCAGAGTCTGTGAGCCAGTGACTCTGTCCCCTTGGACACTCAGACACATTCCATTCCATCTCTCAACCTTGGGCATTTGCGCTGACTGTCCCTATTGCCTGGAATTCTTTTCCTCTTTATCTCTAGCTTTTGGCTTCCATGGCTATTCAAGACTCACATTATATCCTTCTCCAAGAAGCCTTTTCTGCTCCCCTCTGAACTCCCTTTTAATGCTGGTACCTTCCCTCCTGATTATTGCCAATTTGTCCCATATGTATCGTGTCTGTACATAGCTGTTTATATGTTATCTCTCCCCTTAGACTGAGAAGTCCTTGGAACAAAAACTGTCTTTTTCTTTTCTTTGTAACTCCATTTTTGAGCACAGTTCCTGGCACATTGTGGGTGCTTAATAAATGTTTATTGACTGATTGACATGGTCACATGTGCCAAAATCTTTTTGCCTGGTTTGTGATGAGATTGCTAATTGAGGTTATTGTCTGTGTGTGTGGAGTTGGTTTAATGTATGACCCACATTCACACAAGGACTCTATATGGGTCTGCTTATTCTTTTCAGGCTGCTATAGTAGTCTCTGCTTCTTCTTAGCCCAGGTAAGACCCCGATCATAATAGAACCTTGCCAAGATGGGCAAGGAGAGACGAGGTAGTGGCGGCTGAGGGTAACGGCGGTGCTGACGCTTGTCAGGTGCTTCAGAAGAGAATGATCTGAATATCAGAGGATTAAGGGGAAGACATAGAAATGAAGAAAAATAAGTCAATAAAAAGTTGCCTTTGTTTGAATTAAACCACTGGAAACCCCAGAAAATCTGGGTGTTTTGGATATCTGTGGTTTGCTCAGCAAGTTGAGTACTGGAATCTTCTGATACTTGAACCTGAAGATTTTCTCATGAAACATTGAAGGGGATGCTTTATTATGGCTGCTGCTGAACAATAGAGTGAACTAGGCTTTGAATTTGCCAGCAGCGCCATGGAGGATGAACATCAGGAATCCCAGCCCATGAATGCTGGCTGTGATGAAGATAAGGAAAACCTTAATCTTATGCGTCTTAGATTCAAAACTGTGAATGGGTTCCAGGGCAGAAGAGCAAGAAGGGCTAGGCAATGGAGGTTAAGTGACTGGTCCAGGTTCCACAGCTAGGAAGTGTCTGAGGCTAGATTTGAACCCAGGACCTCCTGGTCCTTCCCTAGAATATTTTAATTTTTTTGACTATGTTGGAGACTTAATTACAGGTGGTCTTCAAATTTGCCACTTCCCATAAGGATCCCAGCTCATCTGCGATGACAACTCTGCACTGCCCAGGTATAGGACACTGAAAAGATAAGTGACTTGTTTTTGGTTACACAGCTAGATTGTATCGGAACTCCGGTGCTGCTCTTTCTTTTCCACTGCATTCTGCATTAGGCTACCTCTGGAGTTTCAGAATAATACAAAAATGATATTTATATTCTGTTTGAAATTTGCCTGTTGCAAAATTTTAATCTCAGCCCTTGCTTTTCTCTGCCAGCATATTTCTAGACTGTTTCCTCCTATTTGTGTGTGTGTCTTCTTTGTGTGTGTTACACAGTAACTTTAAGAACACATTGAGTCAGACATAATCGAGTAGATAAATCTGCCATTGTTGCAAAGCAAAAACAACCCCCCCTCCAATAAAACAACAAAAACCTCTCTAAAAAAAAAGATGGGCAAGGAATCCTGTGCCCTAGTTTACCACTATTATTTCCAAGCATTCTTTCATTCATTCATTCATTCATTCATTCATTCATTCATTCATTCATTCATCATATATTGTTCCAGACATTTGTTTATACTTCCATCTCTTCATTCATCCTTTCAAACATTCATTGGACAAGCATTTAATAAGCACCTCCTATGGGCAAATAATTGTATTGGATATTGAGGGAGATAGAAAATTTAGATAAATCATAGCCTCTGCCCCATAGGACTCAAGCCTAGTAAAGAGATAAGGCCTTTTTATAGACAACTATAATCCAAGTATTCCCTAACAAGTACATCAGAGAGGTAAAATTTTGGGGTGGAAGCTGAGGCAGGAGATCATTACTGACTTCAGAACATAGAAACAGAATGATCAGACCTAGAACATCAAACCCAGAGTGGGTTGACCTACATGGTCTGCAATCTTCCTTCCAAATCTCATTTTCTTTTTCCAAGTGAAGGAACTGTAATTCCAAGAGGGGAAATGGCTTTCTTAGGGTCCTCAATCAATCTGTTAATCAACAGGCATTTTATTAAACACTTGTAATAAAAATATAATACTTATCATAATGTTATATAATATAAATTTATATTATATGGAATATGTAAATATAAAATAATATAAAATATTATAATCAAACATTATCATAATGTTATATAATATAATTTTATATTATATGGAATACGTAAATATAAAATAATATAAAATATTATAATCAAACATTATGTCTATTTGAAAATTCAAAGGCTCAGAGTGTCCTCTACATCTCTGATCCTGTTTTAGGGGTGGAAGGTATTCTCCACTCCCCATCGATATGTGTGAAGAGAGCTGGGAATCTCTGGAGAATTAGAATTTCTTCTCTGCAGCTGGAGTTGAGGTCTCTCAAGCCTTTCGTTCACAATAGGATACCTCAACTCAAGGACCTCAGCAAGCAATGGGACTTCCATGAGGGCAGAGCCTGTTTTTGTATCTCTTTATATCTCTATGGCATAATACAGTGCCAGGTGTAAAGTAGATACTTAATAAACAAATAATATTTATTGACAAAGACAAATGGTTAATGATAGTATGACTCTTGGTTTGAGATGGGGAGTGGGGGACATGGTGGGAGAAATGGGAAGAAAGAAAAAGGAAAAAAAATTCCCAAATACCTGTGACTGAGGAGCATGCATTATCCCTGCAAGGCAAAATTTTCTATCAAAAGGTGCAAGAATTTCTTTTTAAAAGTGTGCCAAGTTAATTAGCACCTTATAAGACCTTGTTATAGTTCAGAACGACTTTACATCTGCTGATAATTTAATCATTATAACGTGACATGAGGTAATCGAGCCCCAAGTTTGGTTACATAATGTAAATTGACAGCCAGTGAGTTTCGCTCAATAATTTGATGTCATTAATAAGGTTCTTTCTCCAAACTCCTAAGACAAATCAAGGTGGTTTTTGAGCTAATTTAAGAAGAAGCACCAAAGTGGCTACTTTAAGACGTGAAGGAGCTTGGGTATAATTGGAATCATTTACTTACAAGTAGCAGACTTAGAGCTGTCTCCTCTTGTACCTTAGAAGGTTGGCTTCCCTTCTCCATTGCAATCAGCCCCTGAAGAAAAAGCAGCTATCTCACATCTTTATCCTTAACTCCTGTCTGGGAAGCCTTGCAGTATGACTTCTATAACCTCTGGGTAACCAACCATACTGCACCTTAAGTGGGCCAGAGTTGGTATGTCACCAAAAATATGGCGGCTCATAATTGGACATGCCTCCATTTCATTCTACCCATACCAGCTCCTCCTTGATAAGGTAACATCACTGGATCTGTTTGAGAAACATGGTATTGTCCATCTAGACTAGCTCATCCCTAGAAAAGATTTCCTTTTATGACATGCCTGTCCACTTGCTTTTTTTTTAAGGTCTACAATTTACTTCACATTAAAAACAAAGAAAATATAACTTTAATGTTTTTGGAACACAAAAATAACCCTAATCCTTTCAACACACTTAAAGCTTGCTGCCTTCCAAAAGCAGAGTTACTATCTTTTAATAATTTTTGATTCAGAGACCCTTTTAGACAAACCATCTGTTCAAGGATGCATCAAATAATTATCCACTATATTTGGATTTTATCATATTAATTTTCAATATCCCTGTTGCTGAAGGCAATGTGTAGGACCATGCTCATTTGACACAGGTCTTTTTTGGTTTTTGACATAAACCATTGCCTTACTATTCCATTCCTGTTCTATGCTTGGCTGTTGAACGTTTGGGTTGGTCTTTCCATTTCTCTGTATTATATGATTAGGGTTCTTTTTTTGAATCCTAATTCTATGGTTTTACATTTCTGCCTTCTAGCTTCATGCCAGCAACAAAATGTCCCCATGAAAGTCACTGTGACTGTATTTCCATAGTTCTGGCCCAAACATGTAGTATTGTCATAATTATTTTCTAAGGGGAAAGTATTTGAAGAAAACAAAAGAAACTTTTTGCTCAGATTGCAGTCACTAAGAACTCCTCGAATCTCTACCCCAAAAGCCCTTGAGTGGAGAGACCCTGGGGGAAAGCAGCCACCACATCCTGGTTCTTTTATTTTCTTTCTGTATAAATTTGGGCAAATCAAGTCAATCTCTCTGGCCTCCAATTTTCTCACCTGTAAAATGAAGAGGTTGAACTAGATGACTTGAAAGGTCCCATTCTGCTCTTAATCTCTGATAGGATACGATATGATGTGATTTGTCATGAAATGCTAACATCCTCTGCTATGTTATAAAATTTATGTTACAACATGATACAACATGGCATGCTCTGTTCTATGCTAAGCCAGAAAATGATGTGACATGATATGATATCAAAGGCTTGGGAGAATTTCTATAGCAAAGCATCTTTATGCAGAGCCATAGGGACCCCCAAAATACTTTTCTGAAAGCAACTGAATGGCCAAAAAGGTTAACAGGCTTTCCTGGGTCTTCCCATATTGAACTGCGGTCTCTCTTAGACCTGCTGCTCCCCCACCCCGGTAGTAGGCAGGGGAACATCCTCTCCCATCTAATTACATTCTCATCCTCCTCTGCCAAATGTTTGAAAGGGCAACAGTCTTAAACCTCTGCACTAGATTTGTATTACAAAGCTTCAATTAGATAAAGGACAATAATTAGCAGATCTTTTATCTTTGGGTATAATTAAATCTTTAAGGAGGGACATTTTAATCAATGACTTGTAATGACAAGTTCATAAATTAATTAATCCCAGCAATGAATGCCTGGCAGTAATCAATGGGTCTTTTAAGAGGTTCAGGGTAGGGGGACAGAGAGCTGGTAACTCCTGAGACTCGATTTCGTTTGTTGTAAAGTCTCATTTGTTAAGGATTAGCTTGTTCAAAAAATGATCTATTATTTAAAGGGAAATCTTTTAAAATATTAGCCTTTAAAGGGAGAGAGGCGATTCTGGCACTTCTTAGAGTTTCTTATCACATCCCTGAACTTGTCCCATACCTGCTAAAATTGTGTTTGATTTTTTTTATTGCCCCATATTACTTTGGAAAGTGCTGAACATGGGGCCCATGCTCACAGAGGCCTCAATCAGTCAATAATTGTTGGGCTGTATTGAACTGGATTGAATAAAAGGAGGTATATAGAGGAAAACACAACCAGGGTAGGAGCCAGGAGACCAGTGGCGCTTCCAGCAGCAATGGCAGGAGGTAAGTGTTGAGGACCAAACTCACATCTGGAAAGAACCTGGAAAGTGACATCAGAATAGGAGCTATAAGGTGGATATGACCTGGTATGTTTCTTTCTTTTTAATTTTCATGGGTAGCTTTTGCTTAAACCCCTTTCATTTAAAAATATATTTTCCCCCTCCACAGTCCATCAAGCTATTCTTTATATGAAAATTAAAAAATAAAGAGATGAGGAGAGAGAAGGGGGAATGAAAGAAGAGAGATGGAGAGAGAAAAAAGATAGAGAAGGCTGGAAAGAGAGAGGGAGGGGGAGGGGAAGGGAGAAAGAGAAAGAGAGAAAGAGAGAGAAAGGAGAAATGAAAGAAGAGATGGGAGAGAGAAAAAGAGAGAAGGCTGGAAGGAGAGAGGGAGGGAGAGAGGAAGGGAAAAAGAAAAAGAGAGAGAAAGGGGGAAATGAAAGAAGAGAGAGGGAGAGAGAAAAAGAGAGAGAAGGCTGGAAGGAGAGAGGGAAGAAGGGAGAGAGGAAAGGAGAAAGAGAGGGAAAGGAAGAGAGAGGGCAGTTGAAATAAATTAACCACGAAAGCCTAGTATAAATTTTTAACTCTAAGCTTTGATGGCCTGTGGCAAAGCACTGTTACCCTACCTTAGTCACAACTCTGGTATTACAATCTGGCAGTGTTAGGCTATGAGTTTCACTGGATGAGAAAGATCTTGAGGGAATTCTGAGGCCACAGAGAGTCTTGATTTCCTTTCTGTAAGATCTGTGGAGAGAAGACAGGGCTGACTTGACCAAATTCCCCCCAGAAAAGGAGGCAGTGGGGAAGGATTCAGTTAAAGAATCTATCCCTGGAAATATCTTGCCTTGGGCCTAGTCTGTGGATCTTCTGTGATGCTACTTCTCCAGATGCTGACAATGAAAATAACACTCATTTCAAAAGTGTTTCTTAAAGCTCCCTGCCAGGAAAACATTGTACACTTAGAAATATGACTATTATTTCTGGGGCCAAATTTAGAAAAGAGAGCATGTGCCTTTAATTACTGGCTGATGCGGAATTGTACAGGCAAATGATTACATGCACAATTAGTTGTTCCCACAAGTAGCCAATTATGGGAACAATTATTTAAGAAAATTATGGATCCTGCTAGAGGGCCCTTTCAAATTGTGGCCTCAAATATATTTTCTATTAAAAAAATCTTCTCTTCATCTTGTGATTTTCCCATCTCTAGGGTCCCTCTTGGTACCAGCCAACAATGATGCTCATAGCCTCATTTGGGAAATAGAATGGCGCAGAAACTCAAGCTTTTCCCAGACAGTGAAATATCTACAAAGATATTATAAGACTAAAACTCCCCCAGATGCTTTCTAGTTTCAAGATTCAGTCAGTTTCTTTGTCCCCATTGTACCTGAGAATATGCCATGGGGAGAAATCAATAGGACTGTAGAACTGAGAACTAGAAGGAACCTTAAAGATAATGATATCACATTTACATGGTACATTATGGTTTGTAAAACAGTTTCCTCTTAGCAGTTATGTGAAGTAAGTAGAGAAAGCTTCTTTAATTCCATTTTCTAGAAGAGGAGATGTAGGTTTAATGAGGTTCTATGACTTTCTAGGGATAAAACCACTAATAAATGTCGGAGTGGGATTTGAACTTAGATCTTCTAATTCACTATGTGTATCATGCCACATTGCTTTTCAGTTCATAGGCTCCTAGATTTAGAGCTTTACAAGATCATCAAATTTAACCCTTTCATCTTACAGACAAGGAAACTGAGTCATGAAGAGGTTTAAGTGGTTTGTCTGTAGCAGAATTTGAACACAGGTGTTCCCGAATTCAAATCCAGGTCCATATCAACTGTATCATGATAATTCTCAAAGATCCCTTTAGTCCAACCTGCTCCATAGCCCAAGGTGAGGAAATGATTGCAAAGATTGTAAATAGAAATAGTAAGAGGACTTTTTATTCTCTGACTCCCAATTTCCCTACTTTTACCACACTGCCATGTTGGGAGTTGTAAATAGTCATTTTTCAAAGAATGAGCTGAGGTTAAGATTTTTATTTTCAGTAATGTGTACTACCCAGGGCACTACTTTTTTCTTTTCTTTTTTTTTGGTTAAGGATTCTAGAAGAGGCAATGTAAAATAATGCATACAGTGATGAGCTAAGAGTTAAGGAAATTTGAAGTTCTATTCCCCTACCTACGTGACCAAGAGACAAATGAAAATCTGCCTGGACCTCGGGCCCCTTATTTGAAAATGTTAGGGTTGGACAAAATGACCTGTAAGGTGCTTTTACCTCTCAATCTGATTCAATGATCCTGATAGTATCCTTTTATGTTGAGATTGAACCAGATGGCCACTGAGGTCCTCTGAAATTCTGTTTTGTTTTTGTTTTTGTTTTTTTACTCTAAGAGGTAGAGATGATGATGGAGCAAATTCTAGGACTTGAAGTCAGTTTATGCAAAGACACCAAGTTTGGAAATATAGATCAATGCTTGGAGAACACCAAGTGGGGCAGTTTCTTTCTCATTCTGTCTCTGTCTGTCCCTTTCTCTCTCTGTCTCCATCTATTTCTCTGTCTCTGTCTCTGTCTCTGTCTCTGTCTCTGTCTCTCTTTCTCTGTCTCTCTGTCTCTCTGTCTCTCTGTCTCTCTGTCTCTGTCTCTCTCTGTCTTGCTGTCTCTCTGTCTCTCTCTGTCTCTCTCTGTCTTTCTCTCTGTCTCTCTCTCTGTCTCTCTGTCTCTCTCTGTCTCTCTGTCTCTCTGTCTCTGTCTCTCTCTGTCTCTCTCTCTGTCTTTCTGTCTCTCTCTCTGTCTCTCTGTCTCTCTCTGTCTCTCTGTCTCTCTCTGTCTCTGTCTCTGTCTCTCTCTCTCTCTCTCTTTTTCTGTCTCTCTCTCCAGCTAAGTAGATAAGTAGATAGAGTGGTGGACCTGGAGTCCAATCTCAGTTCAAATTGAGTTTTAGATAATTATTAGCTGTGTGATCCCTGGCAAGTCACTTAACCATTGTTTACCTCATTTCCCTCAATTATAAAATGGCAATCATAATAACTGCTCCCTTCTAAGACTGTTATGAGTATCAAATGGAATAAAATACATAAAAATGTTTAGCTAGTGTTTGGTCTATGAGTAACAGCTAACTGGATGATAATTATTGTCCCTCCTTCTCCTTCTCTCTCTTCAATCAGAGTACATCCCATCTCTCTTCTGCATGATATTGTCAGATTCCCACCTTTCTTCTCCATATTTACATCCTAGGTTCCTTCAATAAGCATAGCCTACATATTGGTCTCCAGTCCTCACAACATTCTAATCATCCTGGTTATGCTCCAGCCTAACAATGTTCTTCTTTGTTTAACTCTTGCCTTCCATCTTGGAATCAATACTGTGTAATGCCTCCAAGGCAGAAGAGTGGTAAGGTCTAAGCAATGGGGAGTAAGTGTCTGAGGTCACATTTGAACTCAGCACCACCCATCTTTAATCCTGACTCTCTATCTACTGAGCCACCTAACTTCCCCCTATTGATGTTCTTCTAAAACTGTCCTCCTAGTGAGGACCCCAACTTTCAAGAGATAAGCTGATTAGGGCAGAAGATGGTGGGACTATTGTTTTGGACATTGTGCCTTAGCCAATGAAGAGTAAGATTAAGGGAATCACAAGGATTGTGAAATAGTTGTATATGAGTCTCTTGATTCTGTGATGAGACCATCTTCTTTAGATCTTCCTCCAACTGGTCCCGAAGAAAGGAAGGAAGACAACAAGTATTTATTGAGCATCTATTATATTCCTAGCACTGTGCTAATTAACCACTTTACAAATATTTCATTGATCCTCATAACAACACTGGGAAGTAGGGTCTGTTGTTATCCCCATTTTACAGATAAGGAAACCAAGGAAGACAAAAATTAAGGACCTTCTCTGGGTCAAGTGTTTGAGATCAAATTTGAATTCAGATCTTCCTGACTCAAGCTCTAAAATTCTATTCATTGAGACATCAAATTGCCTTCTAGAGGGTAACACTTAAATAGTATGGTATAGTAAATCTAAATCTAAATAAATAAATATTAAAATAAATAAAAATAAAAAACATAATAAACATCTTCCTCTATCCACATGTGCAATTTAATCCTTCATCATGTCACATCTGTCAATGCTTACTGTTATCTCAAGGAACTCCTGAGAAACTTTTCAAATAGAATTGCCCAAAGCCAGGGCTCTGGGTGGGCTCAGTCCTTGTCCTAGGACCTGCTGGGGAGATGCAATGACTGAGGGAACATATTGGATCAACCATACTGGATTTCTGTAGCCAGGACTGGGTGGAGACCAAATGCCATCTCTTTAGCCACCTACAGGGATCTGCAGTGTGGGAGCAAGGCCACCCTCACTCCTGGGCTGCCTGTGAGTGCCCATGCTTACAGAATAGGCCTCCTTCTGTTGTTTTGGAAAAAAATAATTTCTTCTGTGGGTACTGTTTGTTGGCCCAGCTGGAGTATGCTTTCCATCAGGGCGAAAGAAACAGTTTGGCTTTTCTTTGCAAGACATTCGATGCTTTTCCTAGCCTTGTTTAGTAAATCCACCACTGGCAAGTTCTGAACGACGTTTTTTGTGCCACCCCCTAAGGATGCTCGGTGTCATTTGCCAAGTCAGCTGAAAAAGGATGAACAGAGTGCTTAGCTGAGGATCGCCTTTGCCAGGCGCCTCCCCCTGGCCCCCGGCGTGTTTTCAGGGATCATAGGCTCAATTTAGGAAAAGACCCACCTCTGCTCATCCTTTCCCAGAAGTGGGCTAGCTTCATGGAACAACAAGAACCAGCCACCCTGGAAACAGCCTACGGAGAGAGCAGAAGAGAATTTAAAATACTTGTTTTCTTTTTGTGTTATGAGATTTTTCAGGTTTCTGGCTACGGTGTCAGAGATAGAAACAAATAATTTGGTTGACATTGCAAGGTATTATGGAATAATAGAAAGAACCCAAGAACTGACTTGAGTTCCAATCCTGGCTTTGGCATTCATTACCTTGGTAAATGTGAGGAAAGTCATTTTCCCTAAAAGGACCTCAGTTTTCTCTTCTTTAAAATGAGGTTGCACTAGGTACTAATAACAGAGGTGTCCAATATTGAGAAAATGCTCTCGGATTGATGTACATTCTATCATTTGATCCTCAGTTCATCTTTAAGGCATCTTCCATCATGGGATCTTATGAAATCACCCATTTCTCTAAGCAGTTTTTCCCCCTCATCTGAAAAATGGATTCCTCCTCTCAAGTCTTCTTTCAATGTTTTCTTCTGGTGTGGAAGGGACACAAGGCTCCTATTGCATTGCTGCTTGTCCTTAGCTCATCCTGATTTGCACTTGCTTCAGGTTCCTCTTCCATGAAGGAGGGTAGATTCATCCATAATGAAAGGAGGATTGGTGCAGTGGTGAGAATCTTGGCTGCCCTGAGACCCAGGGGACTTGGCTCTGGATCTCATTTCCAATGCTGATGATTTCCTTGTTTTTTTCCTCTCCCTGAACATGTTGGTTCATCTGTAAAATGACTGTGGTGCCTCCCAGGGCTGTTTATAAGGAAAGAGTCTTGAAACCTTAAGAAGACCTATAGGAATAGGCACTCTACCGGTTGTTTTCTACTGAACAGGGTTGTTGTGATGAGACAGTAAGCTAATATAGGCAATCGGATTCCGCTCGAGAGCTCTGAGGCACCATCAACCCATTCATAGGTTTGGGGGACCCTAGATGTAGGGGCCATTTGTACTTCTCTCATTCCCTCTTCTAGACTGTAAGCTCCTGGAGTGCAGGAATTAGGCTGGATTTTGTTTATGGACTACCAGGAGGACCCAACAGAAGACCTGGCCTTGATGTGTATATACAACTATAGACATGTGTGGATGCATCTACACATATTTGAAATTCCTTCACAATCATATGCATGTGTGTAGAAACATGTATGTATGGCATACGCATGGATATATACATACTATACACACACACACACACACACACATATATATATATACACATATTACCTATATCTATATCATTCATCCTCAGGGTTAAGCCCTCCTAGTGCTCTTGTTTGGTCTTCCTGGAAATAAATAAATGAAAAATATCCAGGGAGGGAGAGAGAGAGACAGAGCAATAAATAGAGATAGAGACAGAGAGATATGGAGGGAGAGAAAGAAAGAAAAAGAGAGAAAGGGAGAGGGAGAGAGAGAAAATGAGAGATGGAGAGGGGGATGGAGAGAGAAACACACAAAGAGAGGGAGAGACATTCAGAAACACAAGCAGAGACAGAGATAGAGATAGAAAGGGATAGAAAGGGAAAAAGAGAGAAAGGGAGAGGGAGAGATAGAAAAAGAGAGAGAGATGAAGAGGGGGATGGAGAAAGAAATAAACAAAGAGAGGGAGAGACATTCAGAGACACAAGCAGACAGGGAGACATAAATAGAAAGGGAGAGAAAGAGAAAAAGAGAGAAAGGGAGAGGGAGAGAGAAAATGAAAAAGAGAAGAATGTGAGAGAGAGAGATGGAGAGGGGGATGGAGAGAGAAACACACAAAGAGAGGGAGAGACATTCAGAGACACAAGCAGACAGAGATAGAGATATGGAGAAAGAGAAAGAAAAAAAAGAGAGAAAGGGAGAAGGGGAGAGAGAAAGAGAGAGAGTGAAGGGAGAGAGAGATGGAGAGTGGGATGGGCAGAGAAACACAGAGAGAGAGAGGGAGAGACATTCATAGATGGAGCCAGACAGAGACAGAGACAGAGAGAGATATGGAGAAAGAAAAAGAGGAAGAAGGAGAAAGAGAAAGGGAGAGGGCGATATATAGAGATAAGAGGTGGAGGGGGGGATAGATATGGAGGAGCAGAGACAAAAAAGAGAGACAGAGAGATACGAAGAGAAAGAAAATGAGAGAAAAAGATGGAGGGAGTGGAAGGAGAGAGAAAGTGAGAGAGATAAAGAGAGAGAGAGAGAGAGAGAGAGAGAGAGAGAGAGAGAGAGAGAGAGAGAGAGAGAGAGAGAGAGAGAGAGACTCAGAGATAGAGACAGAAAGAGAGAGAGTTGTATTCTTTGCTTCTTCAAGGCTGCCTTTGGTCATGTAAGAATAGAGCTTTCAGGACTCAAGGAGATCATTCAGGGCCAGAGATCATTCTGTCCATTTTAACCTGGATTCACCTTTACCCCAAGGTGTGTGTGGGGAAGCAAGCCTAGTTTTTGCCAGGATGAGGTTCCAGAAAGGGAAGGAGGGAGGGACCCTTCTCTGTCTTTGCTCACATGGCCAGTGCTGAGCTGAGCTCACTAAGGTAAAAGCAGCAAGCCTGACAGATTGTGCCTCTGTCCTTATTTCTTTACCCAATTCTACAACCCGGGGAGCATGCCTAGCAAGAGAAAGCTTGGTCAGGAAATAAAGAGCCTCAGTAGCAAGAACAGATTTTTCTCTGTTGGCAGCAAAACCAGTTAGAATGAAAGTAACGAGGTTTTGGATGTTCCTTCTCAGCACCCAGTTTCCTCTCGCTCTCCCGGATGGAAAGGAGGCATCTGGCCAGCCTGAAAAAAGAGCAGTCCACTTCCTGCCTTCTGGGCCTCCTAGAGTCACTGGGCAGGAGGCATGAATGGGGGGATGGGGGAACATCATGGGGTAAGCCATGGTCCCCTACAATACTTAGTGTTCCCCCTAAGGTCAAGCTTTAATTCAGGTTCTCTCAGGAAGGCTCTATCACGAGATTTTAATAATTGTTATGTTATATTATTACATTTAATAATAATAATTATATATATATCATATGTATAATGCAATAATGCTAGCAGTTCTATAGTGCTTTAACTTTGGTAAAGCACTTTACAAATAATCTCATTTTTCTCCTCACAACAGTTTTGCAAGAGCCACATATTATTCTTCTCTATTTAACAGATGAGGAAACTAAGGCTGAGAAAGGTTAAATGGCTTGTCCACACAATTAAACATTTGAGGCAGACTTTGAACTCAGTTCTTTCAGACTCCAAGTATAACACTCTTTCCACTATACCTCTTATTTGCCCCAGGTTCAGTGTAAGGAAAAAGATCTGTGGACTTGTTTCAGGTAGCCCTAGCTTTGAGTCAGCTTTTTTACTTTCTACCTGTGTGACTTCAGTCAAATGAATTTAATCTCTTAATTCAATGAAACATTTAATATCAATAATAGCTTTTCCCTCATAATAACTCTGTGAGGGAGGTGCTTTTATTATTCACCAATTTACAAATAAGGAAACTGAGGTAGACAGGTAGTTTACTATGTAGTAGGCTTTGTACTAAGGGTTAGAGATACAAAGAAAGCCCCCTCTCTGATTCTCTACTCTCAAAGAGCTCACAATGTATCAGGGGAGACAACATGCAAACAATTTTATCCAGATAAAATATGTACATGATAAATTGGGTTTAGTCTAAGAGGAAGGCACTAAGATTAAACTGGATCATAGAATGGGGGGAGGAAAAGAGGATATAAGAACCCTGGAAGGAAAGGTTATAAAAGGGATTTAAAAACTAAGCCTAGGGGGCAGCTGGGTAGCTCAGTGGATTGAGAGCCAGGTCCAGAGAGGGGAGGTCCTGGGTTCAAATCTGGCCTCAGACACTTCTTAGCTGTGTCTGAGTAGTAACTATTCTTTTTGATCCATGTGAACCCCAAATCAGGGACCTCTTTTGTATTCTGCTAACAGAATTTCCCTCTACTAAACTTTTGTCTATGCAGGTTTTAATGAAACTTCTGACTCTATTTAGTCCATTGCAATATCAGTCAAAGCGTCAAAGCATCCTGGGGGAGTGGCAGCTGGGTGGCTCAGTGGATTGAGAGTCAGGCTTAGAGACAGGAGGTCCTAGGTTCAAATCTGACCTCAGATACTTCCCAGCTGTGTGACCCAGAGAAAGTCACTTGATCCCCATTGCCTAGCCCTTATCACTCTTCTGCTTTGGAGCCATTACACAGTATTGATTCCAAGATGGAAGATAAGGGTTAATTAAAAAAAAAGCATCCTGGGTTCTCCTCAGCCCTCAGATCTCTTTGGATCCTGGGTTTTTTGACCTTGAAGGGATATGAAAGATAATATATTTTGTCTCCTTTGTTTTACATGTAAACAACCTGTGGGAAGGGATGGTAAACTGACTTGGCCAGATTCCACATGAGAAGGAAATAGCAAAGTGAGATGAGGAAGAAGATAAGAGAGGAAGAAGGGACTGGACCAGAGTCAGGTGGGGGAAAGGGAACACATCCCATGCTCCCCCGTGGAAACTCATGAGGAAGAAATTCACCCTATATGGAGTGAGGAAGTCTGCCCTTCCTTTCCCCTTCATGTTAGTTATTTGAGGTGAAAATCTGGTCACTTTGTGACAAATATCTGGTCATCTTGTTTTAGTTTTAGCTAAACTTTTTCGTTTAGATTTAGATTTTTTTTGTTCCATGTGAACCCCAAATCAGGGACCTCTTTTGTATTCTGCTAATTTTTTGTGTAGATTTAGTTAAACCTCTGCCAAATGGGACTTGCCAATATTCCTTCTATTTAAGCAGAAGGGAGCAAAATCTGCCTGTTAATTCCTTCTTTGATGTCTTTGGCCACTCTTAAGACCTTATGGTCATGGAGCAAGTAAAATCCTAGAATCCCTAAAGGAGGCATTTACTCCTTGGCTTTCCCCACATTGTGCCTCCCTTCTAGCTAGTTCAGACCAGCTATCAAGAGTTTCTAGTTAACATCTCAGCATGGGCATTTGTACTTCAGAATTGGCTACAAATCAGGGCTTGACTTATTCTTGGGTTGATGGTCCAGACTTAAGAAACCGTTAGTAATGCAGATGAAATTTAAAAGAGTGTGTGCGTGCATGCCCCCTTCCTCACCCCCAGAGAGCTGGGATGTGACACATTCACCATCACTTCCCTGCTTCCTTCTAAGACTGGGGATGGAGAGCCTGGGAAGGAAGAAGCAGGGACTGAAAGAAAATGCAAAAGCAAAGCTGAAACTCTGTTCTCCTCTCACTTCAAGGGGCGCTCACTGGATGGCGATTTCACAAAAAGGCCAAATAGTAGTAGGTTTTATTTCCAGGGATCTATGATCATCTTCCTTTAACGTGATGCATTTCTTAAGGAGTAAAGCAACTTTTTCCTTATTGCCAAACAATGGAAATTGGAATACTAGTTCATGTGTCCAGGAGGCCACCAGATGGCAGTGTTTCCTTTTCCATTGTGTTGGTCCTAAATTCAGGAGCTCAGATCAGTTACAATGATTTAGGATCCTGCCTTGCCTCTTTCTTGGGACTCCAACTGCTCCAATGATGGCAGTGGGAACTGAATAAGACCCTCAGGACAGGCAGGAGAAAGAAGAGGACTTTGCTGGCTTAAATCAGCTGGGATAGCTCTACACTTTGGCTCTGAATATTTTGGGGTAACTATAAATAAATGAATTGAATGAAATGAAATGAATGAAAAAAATGAAAAAAATTTTAAAAATGAATCATATTCATGTCATTCCAAGTCTGATCAGTCATAACCATCCAGTTTCCTGGTGTTTATTTGATTAATTTGTTTTGGGTAGAATTTACAATAAATCCATTAAGGTTTGAGTCCATCAACCAATTCTACAATACAATCAGTCAATTATTAATCTTGTTAGTCACTAATTTCCTTTGTTACCTTAGGCAAGTCATTTCCCATCTATGGGCATCAATTTCATTCTCCATAAATCATGGGAATTGGAGTATATGATTCCTAAGATCTCGTCTGCTCTAATGCTCTATTTGTGCTCAAATTTCTGCTTTTGATTTGTCTGAATTTCTTCTTAATTTCAATGTCTCAGAATATTTAGTATTATTATCATTAATGACATTATATATTACACATGCTGACAATAATATAATTAATAATAAATATAATAATTTACATATAGTGCTTTAAGGTTCATAAAGCGCTTTCCCCATGGCACAAGGATTATAAAGTATTCTCCTTTGAAGTCAGCAATACTACCAATAAGAGCATGTTATATTTCTTTAGTACTTAATGGTTTACAAATTCCTTATCTCACAACCTCTCTACGAGTTTGGCAATATATGAATATTACCCACATTTTGCTGATGAAGAACCCAAGCCTCAGGTTGTAACTTTCTCCATCCTTACATGACCAACAAATTTCTAGACTAAGATTCAAACCTCGTTTCCTGACTCCAAGATAATAATTAGTTATCAGGTCTGAAAAATTAGCTAAAGCCACGGTTTTACAGATAAGAGATCTTCAGTATTTCTCAGTGCTTTTGTTATTATTTATTCATCTACTAAACTATCCCTTTCCTGACTCTGCAACTGTCATCTAATGGGTAAAGCCCCTCATGAAATAACTTACACTATCATTACTACTGAGTATGATCAATAATGCTAGTACTTCTAATAAAGGTAAATAGTTACAACTATTATTACTTATAATCCTTTGACAATGGCTATGCTGCTGAAAGCTCTCTCACCTGATGGTAGCTTATTTGATTCTGAAAGCAAATCTATGAGGTAGGTTAGGTGGGGATTATTTTACACACGAGGAAACTGAAATTCAGAAAATTTCAGTGACTGGCCGAAGGTTAGCATCAATTAATAAAAGGCATAAAGTGGGACTGGAACCTTGATCTTCATTCTCCATAGCTCTTGCTTTTGCTGCTACATCAAGCCAGAACACATGATTTGCTAATACTTGATGGGCAGGAGCCAGTTAATGAACTTTAGCCACAATTGAAAATCTGTGTGGGTCACTGATGTATGTGTATGCACTTTTGCACAATTAAATATAGACCATCCATCATTTATATACACACATAAAGTGAACTACGGTTGTCTTTTCTATAGCCAGATGATTCCTGGTCTATTTTTCTTTGTCTCCACCCCCACGCTACAACTTTTTTTCTCAGTCACATTCATGGAAGACATCATGCTGGTTGGAATTTATTGCATTTATACTCCTGTGTATAAGTAAGCACATGTATTTCCAAGCATTGCATACTACAAATCACTATAGTATTACTTACCATTGTGAAATGAACTCTTCCAGAAAGAAGTGAGTAGCTTAGAGCACAAAGAAAGCTCTACCCCAAGACACCATTTTCTTGATGGGTGATGATGCTATCAATAAATCCCCATTTTGAGAGGAGGCTCAGGCAGGCTCACTTCACTCTCTCTGCCTGACTCAATTTCTAGTCCTATCTCTACCTCCTTGCCAGTTCCCTAGTTATGCTAGACTATCTTTTGTATTCCTCCCCTCCTGCTCTTCCTTATTCCCTTTAGGTGTTATCTTTCCCCCTTAGAATGTAAGCTCCTGGAGGGTGAGAACTGCTTTATTTTTATCTTCAGCATTTACCATAGTGCCTAACATAGAGTATGCACTTAGTAAATATTATGTCTGTCTGTCTGTCCTTCTCTCATCTATCTATCTATCTATCTATCTATCTATCTATCTATCTATCTATCTATCTATCTATCTATCTGTTTGTCTACCTGTCAATCTGTGTGTCTATCTACCTACCTATCTGTGTATCTGTCTGTCTGTGTCTTTCTAACATCTCTCTATCTATATCTATTTATCTTCTTGTCTGTCTGTTTTGTCTTTCTATCATCTATCTGCCTGTCTGCCTGTCTGCCTGTCTATCTATCTATCTATCTATCTATCTATCTATCTATCTATCTATCTATCTATCCATCTGCCTGTCTGTCTGTCTATCTATCCATCTGCCTATCTGTCTGTCTATCTATTTATCTATCTATCATCTGTCTGTCTATCCATCCATCTCTCTCTATCTTTCTATCTATCCATTTATCTGTCTGTCTGTCTATCTATCTATCTATCTATCTATCTATCTATCTATCTATCTATCTATCCATCTGTCTTTTTATCTGTCTGTCTGTCTATCTATCTATTTGTCTGTCTGTCTATCTATCTATCCATCTGTCTGTCTGTCTATCCATCCATCCATATATTGATCTCTCTCTCTATCTATTTATCTATTTATTTATCTATCTATCAGTCTGTCTATCTATCTATCTGTTTGTCTGTCTATATATCTCTCTATTTGACTTAGAGCTAAAAAGTCTTTAGCAATTCAATTCAATCTCGTAATTTAAAGGGATGGAGATAGACAAGAGATGAGATTTTACTTGGCCAGAGTCACACAACTACTTGGTAGCAGATTATCACCTAAAACCCATTTCTTCTTACTCTAAATCCAGGCTTTTTCTGTATTTCCATGGTGACAATGGTGGATAAAGAGAAGAGGAGCCAAGTAGGAAGTGCATGACAAAAATTAACTAATATAATCTTAGACATTGTTAGAGGGAACATAAAATGTAAGTGTTTGAGCATGTGGGAGAAAAGCTAGGTCACAAAAGAGTCCCCTGTGTGCTGATGACACTGACTCTAGACAGAGTATGACAAGATTCATGGAATGACTGAAAGAGTGTCATATTTAGAGTTGGAAGCCCCTAGTTCAAATCCATCCCTGCCACTCATTACCTTACCTTGGTCATTATTTCTTCTTTCCAGAGCTCAGTTTTTCATTTATAAAGCAAGGGAATTGGACTAGATGAACACTAAAGTTTGTTCTGGTCTTATATCTGTGATCCTTTAATCCTGTGATCCTGTTAAATGTGGAGTCACAGACACCAGCTAAAACCAAATTCTTAATGCAGTAAAATAAATCTCAGAAAAGGAAGAATAAACAATAAAAACATCAGATCCCGTCATGTGATTGAAGATTAAATATACTCTGCTTGGCCTGAGAGGCCAGAATTCATGCATAAATAGAAGTTGTAGAGAGGGATCATGTATACCTGATGTAAGGAAAATGTAACAATTAGAGCTGTCTCAACATGGAATGGGCTACCTTGTGAGTTAATGGGAGTCTTCTTATTGGAACTCTTCTAGAAAGGCTTGATGACCACTTGTTAGCTATGTTGTAGAAGGGATTCTTGCCCAAATGTGGGGTTCTGGTACATGCCCTATGAGGACCCTTCCAACTCTGAGATTCTCTTATTCTGACCTATATTCTACTGCTCATGGAATATGAGAGAGTAGGGGACATGCAACATGGACATGAATAAATACTTTCAGGACACCATTGAAAGAGAAATAATTGGGGCAGAAGGAAGTAGGAGAAGGAGGTCTAGTCCAAGCTGAGCCTTGAAGAAATTATGAGATTATGAAGACAGTGAGAGATAGCTAAGAGGAAGACGAATGCTTATACATAGGAAATAGATGATTAATAAATATATTCAGAGATGAAAAATTGAATATTGAATTCATGAAACAATTAGTAGTCTATTTTGGGTGGCATATAGAGTGCATAAAATATATACGTATATAAGAGAATATAAAATGTCTAGGAAGGTAAGTTAGAGACATATTGTGGTTTAAGAACTTTTGTGTTTCATATTAAAGCCAAAAAAGGGAAGCCAGTGGAGATTTGAGCAGAGTAGTGCTGCAATCAGAACTTCAGATCTTCAGTTTTCCATTTATAAAATTGAGTTAAATATCCTTAAGTACCACTCAGGTGTCTAGAGGAAGTTCTTTCCCCTGCCATATTTAGAGCATTTTTCTCTTGAGCATTTCAATTTAACTAAATAAATAATTGGTAGGTACCTGCTGTGTGTCAGGCAAATTCTAGAGGCTGAGGATATACAATAAAACAAAACACTTCCCACCCTCAAAAAGAATATATTCTATCATCATGTACAGATGTAATTGAATACAAAATATATACAAGGTAATTTTTAGGGAGAACACATAGTTTTAATGTGAAGGACAATTTAACAATAGAACAGAGATTTCAGAAGTCACAATGGAAAATTTAGGAAGACTGTCATTATAAGGATATCAGAGGAATAGGACACACATGGTTGGGTCTGAGGGAAGTAGGAGTGTGGATCTTGGGAGGTATATTAGTACTAGACTGCCTATGCATCAGTATTACAGAATCAAAGCATAGTAGGTTGTCATGTGCTTTAATGTAGCATATACAAAAGAAGGGAACTACTTTTCTACCCTAGGGATCATTTGGACCATAGAAGAAAGACAGTGATAAGAAATGATACCACACAGACCTGGAAGCATTGCCTAAAAGTTAAAGATGCTAAACTATACCCAGCATACTTGGAGAAGCATGCACTGAAGCTGGCTTCCTCTTGGGAGGAAGGATCCAGTGTAGGATGGAGACCTAAAATACTGGGGTGGCATCACACTGTATTTCCTACATAGGTGAAAGCATAATAAGGAACTATAGGCAAGGAAGAGCAATACATAATCAAGATTTAAAGAAGCAACCAGAACCTTAACCTTCACTGGTATTGTGAGTGATTGGACTGTGTAGGGTCCTGGGGAAAAGGAGACCCAGCAGATGAGGGAGTTTTCTGATACCATCTGCAGAAGAGAAAAAAAAAAACAGTTTTCTTGACTATTAACAGGTTTGAAAATGAGCCCTTTCTTAATTTTTTTTGTTGAGTAAAATATATGATCTTTTCTATATATGATGCCAAATAATGGCTTCTCTCTGCTGCTACACTTCAAATCATTGTGTACTGTGTCCCCTACTTGTTAATCTCCCTAAATTCCTCTAAAATATTTTTTCACACTCAACTGCTCCAACCAGTAATCCATTTCATCTTCCTATCTCTCAGTCTACCATAATATCATAGTCTTCTGAAGCTCTCTAACTCTTCCAAGGGCTTCATTTCTACAAATTTTCTATACAGAGCCCATAGCGTATATGAGGTCTATTAGGGCGTATGTTATCAAATGTGCCATGTATTATCTTTGTCAATTACTAGATAGTGACACTATGGGTTTGTTATTATCTTCGGACTTCATTTTCCCCATCTGACAAATCAGTAGGTAGAATTAGATTATCTTTTTACCCTAATATTTTATGTTTCTATCATTGTAACCTTCCTACATGATTTAGAGGTTTAATCACGACGAAGAAAAGATGAAAAGAGAGAAAAGGGAACTTGAGAGAGCGATGCTTAAAGGCAGCAGGATCTTACTGCTTGTCCCTAGAGGTGTCCATTCTGTGTAAAGCCTGCATGGGAAGGGAAGAAAGAGTGTATGAAGTCGGGCAGAACATTGGGTTAAGCATAGCAACTGAACCTTGAAAGAGGGAGAGTGGCCCAGGGAGAGGTCAGGCTGTGTGTTGGCCAAATACCTTACCCCTGGGACCACATTTCACATCAGCTCTGTCGTCCCACCTCCAAAGAACACAAAGACTTGCCATCCATCAAAGGACAAGGACAGGACTGGTCTTTTCCTAAGGAAAATAAGCCTTTTCTGCTCAGTTTTCGACAGGGTGGGCGGTTCTCCAATTATGTCTCAAAGCACAACGAAAAATTAAGACAGTGCAAAGTGGTTTTTGTTTGAATGTTTGATCTGGGGTGCATTTGATAACTGTTTTTGGAGTCCAGACCACAGATGAATCCTACTATTCTCTCTCCAGATGTAGGAGGCATTTTGTATTTGCAGCGCATCTTCTTCCCCAATTAATCATTGTGATTTCCTCACACTATGCATATGTCCTTTGCCTCTCAGTCTGAAGACTTTATCAGTATTTATCTTGTAGAGTTTAATAAATCATTTGTTGATTGCCTGTAATACAGGACCCTTCAACTGAGCATTAGGGCCTCCTACAGCTGCCTCATTACTTTCCTGTGCCATTTTTATTCTTGCTTAGGAATATAACCCCACCACACATCTGGTGGGTTGAGGAGAAGCCACTTTTACAACACATTTGTTTCCATTATTATGGCTCTTCCTCAGACCTTGGAGCCAGAAGGCTGTGTTTTGAGCTCCTCATCTAACCTCAGGGAGTCCCTTCCCTCTCTAGCCTACACTTTGCTAACCAACTAGATGGAGTGAGAGAAGATTAGATGAGATGTTCTTAAAGGATGCTCTGGAGACTGAGAGAGGACCTTTCAAGGGATCCTTAAAGTCAAAGCTTTTCATAATACTATTAAGACATTTGGTGGCACACACTGTGGATGGAGGACTGAGTCTGGAGTCAGGAAGACATGAGTTCAAATCTAGCCTTAGATACTGATTAGTTTCTAACAACTGTTTGCCTCAGTTTCCCCATATTTACAAAAAGGATAATAATAGCATGTACCTCCTAGGGTTGTTGGGAGGATCAAATGAGATTCTAATTGTAAAATGATTAGTACACTTCTTGGCACCTAGTAAAAATAAATACTAGCTATTATTAGAGTGCCAGACCATCTGGAAGACCTAAAATCAAATCCAGTTTTAAATACTAGTTATGTGACTGTGGACAAGTCACTTAACCTGTTTGTCTCAGGTTCCTCATCTGCTAAATGAGGTTACTAATGGGATTTCCCTCGTAAGGTTGCTATGAAAATCAAATGAGATAGTATTTGGAAAGCACTTAGCACAATGGCTAAATAGCTCACCTTTGGGACCAAAATTCACATCAGCTTTGTCATCCCACCTCCAAAGAACATAAGTTGCTGCCATGCATCAAAGGAAAATTACAAGATTGGTCTTTTCCTAAGGAAAATAAGACCAGGCTGCCCATTTGGACAGACTGGGTGGTATAGTAAGTACTATATCAATGCTAGCTTATTATTATTGTTATTAATTTATAATAATAGTAACTATCAATAAATATAACTCACATGTTTACTTTGGAGTCCTCAATGAATTTTTTAGGTTCTGAAATCCCTAAATTGGAGAAAACTAAACTAAAGTTCTTTCAGGTTCTCATATTCCATGACATGGGTGGGTTCCAATTCTAATTCTTCCAATTATAAGTAGTGTGATTTTATGCCTTACCCTTTACTTTTCTGATTTTTAAGTTTTTGATTTTCATTCTAATTTTTTTTCATCCATAGCCAGGGATAATAGAAATTCTATGAGGATAAAATATCATAGAAAGCATTTGTTAACCATGATTGCTATAGAATTAACTAGATATTACTATTATTATCTACTTAATTGGCATTTTAAAATGATGATTATATTCCCATAAAACATATGGTAAAAACAAGACAATACCTGTATCTTTGGAATAGCAAGACTTGTTGAATGGCTGCCCAGGATAAATGGCTATTCTCATAATCCATTTTTCTTAAATCAGTGATGGGAATCTAGGCATTGTTTGACCTAGCACTAAACCAAATCAAGGCTGAGTTCCAAACATAGGATGTGGCTATTGTGAGGTGGTTTAGGAATTGGGAGAGAGCCAGGACCCCAGAAGATCAGGGCATTAAGACCCCAATGTGAGAATGTGGTCAGTTCAATCAATCAATCATCCCATTTGGAGTTACTAGCACTAGATGAGAGCATCTCTATTGAACTAATCTACAAATCAACTAAAGGCATAAAATTGGGTGCAAAACAGCCTTATCAATTTGGAAAGAGCAAAATGCTTCTAGCCACTAGATGATATTAATAGGTAGCATTTATACAGTCCTTTAGGATTTGCAAAACTCTACATTTGTCATCTCCTTTGATCCTCACAAATCATTTCAAAGAAGGTGCTACTACTATCTAATGCTTTGTAGATAAAGTGACAGGCAGGCAGTCAAGTGCCTTACCTGGGGCCATCTAGCTTGTAAATGTCTGAGGCAGTATTTGAATTCAGCTGTTCCTGATTCAAAGTCCAGTAGTCTATACATTGAATCACCCAGTTATCTCTGAAATAAAATAACAAAAAAATAAAATCAAGAAAAATAAAACAACAAAACAGCAATTGTACTGAGATCAGATGAATAGACTCAGTCATGTCAGCAAGTGCTACGTATGTGGTAGGTGCTTAATAAATGTTTACTGACCAGTTTGCATAAAATAAAATAGGCATATGGGGAGCTGAGTAGCAGACCAGAATACTGATGTAAGTAGTTCCGGATAAGCTCTTTAGAAAGAATCCTTTGCTGGGCAGATAGGAAGGATCTCTGACTCTTTTCTTTTTTCTTTGACCAGAAGATTTTCTTGTGAATTTTTCAAGGTCAGATAATGTTGGACTTTCCATTGTCCTCCTAGTACTATCCCCATCCTGGGAGTCAAGGAGAAAGTAGACACACTGAGGAAAGAGATCTTTGAGACTCTTTAGAGAGGCCACAAGAAGCCTAAGAGGAACAGCACCCCCTGAAATGAGGAAAGGACTGCCAGTAGTCAGGAGCTGTGTATTACTGCTTTTCTATATATTCTCTCTATTCTTGAATCCGCCTTCCCCCAGACTGTAAATATTTGTGTGTGCCCCCAATTTAAGAGGAATATTTTGCCTTGGTTTTTTTATTTTAATTTTTTACTATTTTATTATAGTAAATGTCTATTTCTAGGGGCTAATTAGGTTTGGTTGATTAATTGAGGTCAACTGTTAATTAATAGAAAGAGTGTACCAGTGGGTGCTCATGAACTAAAGTATAAGAAAACAGCTCAATCCATCAAGGCTACCCCAATAGCCCAGACAGGGAAAACGGTCAAAGTCTGGGGACCTGATAAGCCAGTCCTGGAGGGGAGTGAACCCAATCTGTGTTAGAATCCAAATGCTGAGTGCCACTAGGAAAGGATGTTGAGAGCACCAAGAACAGGTGTTGGGATCACCAAGCCAAGGGAGGTACCAGGAACAGATGTTAAGAACACAAGGAGTGGATGTTGAGAATGCTGAGCAAAGGGAGTCACAATAAATCATTATAGGGAATGTGAAAGCCAGGTCAAAGAAATGCTGGATCCAAACAGTCAGGGATGCCAAAGGGATGAGAAGAACTTGGCCCAAGTCAAGGCAGAAAATGACCAAATACCTTACATCCTTGGCATGTAGATAGTGTTTAATAAAGGCTGACTTAACTCCCTCAATAGAATAATTGCCTCTTAAGGGTAGAGAATGTTTCATTTGGGGCTTTTTATCCCTAGTGCCTACCACAGTACGTGGCACATAGTAGATGTTTAATAAATGTTTAATTACTGTTCATGTGCCTTAATTCTACTCTTTGCCACACATTGAGAATGAAGTTCCATTCCATGAGCCCTTTGCTTTTGAGGAAGTTTCATCCTATTGATGTAACTTCTGAGCCTGAAGGTTTGACCCCAAAAGAAAACTGTCCTGTTTGTTTCAACAGTTTAATCTCATTTAAAGGGGGGTAAGTATATGAACTTCAGAATTGTGAATAACCCAATTAATGACTTTTCTGGGCTGATGACTTAATGTACTCTCATAGAAAACTGAAATAATTCAGACCATAGACTCTGAACTCAGATGGTTTTTTAGAAGTTATCAAGTCTACCACTCATTTCACAGAAGGAAAAACTGAGGAGAATTGGGAAGAACCATTCCTGGTATCACCTTATATAAGTTTTAGAGAAGAAGGGTTCCCATTACAATATCTTATCTGGGTCCAAGTTTCTATGTGTACTTCAGAGATGGTAAGGGGTCCTTTTGTTCCTTATGCTCTTCAAAGGTTCCATCTTCATGGAGAATGAATGAGAGGATAAGTTGCTAACTGTTTGATGTTAAAAGTCTACTTTGTTCTGCTACTTCACCCTAGAATCATAAACCTAACCTAGAGAAGGAATAAGATTGTCTCATTTAAAAATAGGTGAGCATTTTCAATACCACCAATGATGACAGTAGTACTGAACAAAAAAGCATTCTGCCAGCAAACGTAACTGGCAACACTGTGAGGTCATATACGTTAAGAAGAAGGGAGAACTGTATAATCATATGTCCCAAATATATCCTCTTCTGCCACTCACCCCCATTTTACAGATGTATAAAATGAGCATTAGGGAAATGATTTCTTAAAGTATGCACAATTGATAAATAGCTCTAACCTAAATCCAGTGATGCCAAATCCATAGCTTTTGCTACATGTCTGGGAACCTAAAGGGATTAAAATAATGTTGGATTCCAAATAAAATTCAATATGAGCTTTTAAAATAGTTTTATTAAAATGATAGTGAGATAGTTTTTCTTCTCCCACATACTTTAAGTAATAAAAGGCAGCCTTAGCCCTTTCCAAGAAGGAGTAATTCCATGATGAAAATAAAAAATACTAGACTGTATTTCACAGAAAAAAAAATATGACCTAGTATGACACAATGGAGTCCAAAGACCTGAGATTGAATTTCAGTTTTGTTATTTACTAGCTGTGTGATCTGGACTATGTCGTTTCTCTCTAAGACTCAGTTTCCACTTCTGTAAAATATAGGATTTAAACTAAATGATACCTGGTTCCCTTCCAACTATATTTTTATTTATTCTTCTAGTTCTAAACCCTATAAATCACTGGTCCTTAGAACTCCTGATTTTTATTTTTTTGAATACATGTTCTTATTTTTGAGCTATTAAACATTTAGTCCTACATAAAATTCATTCTTCTATAGCACTATTCCTTCTTGGGCACAATTGTCAATGTTTTTTGAAGTGACAGCAGTGCCATTTCACTGGACATGGGGCTAGAAGACAGAACAAGGCATGGGATTGTTGGATCCCCAAACTGCAGTTTATATCGAGCCTGGAATTATGGGTGGAAGGTTTTATCTTCCCTCCTAGAATTAACTTATCCCCCAGATCAGTGGGTTAGGAGAGGTCTGGTCAACTCTTGGCCACCTGGGCATACTCCAAGCAGCCGGGTTGCAGCCCCAAAGCCTGTGCTATCCCTTTAGACCCTTTCTAAGATGCCATGGAAAGTGTGAGCATAGAAGGAGTGGATGGACAGGTCCATGTCTGAAATGGACAGGGATGTAATTGGCAAGTGGAGTGAAGTCTGGGAGGGGGTCCTAGGATGTTGCTTTCTCCCAAAGCAGCTTTGGAATTAAGTAGTTGTGTGTCCTAGAATCAGAGGACTCCTCTGGGGGCTTATATAGGAAGACAGTTTGTCAGTTCACACACATGAACCCCTCAAGTGTTCAGAATAATATCACCATCTAGGACAAGACTTGGCTTGAGGAAATTACTGGGGCAGGGCTCGGAGGGCTGGGAGGGAGTCACTCCATGTCACACAATTGATAAATAGTAGAACAAGACGGAGAATACAAGTCCTCAGACCCAAGTTCCTAATGTTCTTTCCCTCACACCCTCCCAGGGGCTTGGTCCCTTCCATAGTTGGGCTCTGTACTCTGTGGGAATTTATTCAGTCCTTCCATTATCATATACTAGGTTCCTACTAATTTGTCAGTGCCTACTTTGAGCCAAACACTGTGTGCTAAGTTCTGATAATACACAGGAAAAAAATCCTTATCCTGGAGGAGTTTTTACATTATTTTAACCCTTACCTTTCCATATTAGAATCAATATTGTATTCCAGAGCATAAAAGCAATAAGGGCTAGGCAATGGGAGTTAAGTGACTTGCCCAGGGTCACACAATTAAGAATTGCCTGAGGCCATATTTGAACCCAGGACCCCACATCTCTCAGTCTACTGAGCCACTCAACTGCTCCTAAGGAGTTTACATTCTGCTAGTACTATAGGTGTGTCAGGGATGGGGAATAGCAATAAACAGACAAAAATATAAAATGCTGCATCCCTACCAGCCTTGATACTCTTCCATTTTCCAATTGAAAACATACTTAGGACGGACAGATTTTTGTCAAGGGAAAGATATTCACCAGGTCAAAGTATAAAAAGTATACAAAGATGAAAGTGAAAAAAATAGTCCCTGTCCTCAAGGAGATTGCATTCTAATGGGGCAGCCCCATATTGCCCTAGCTTTGGAGGTTCTGTATTCAAAAGATGTCACCATCACTTGTAATCTATATGATCTTGGAAAAATTGCTAAACCACTTTGGATCACACAGTCTCCTCATTTGTAAAATAAGGGGATCAGACTAGATGGCCTCAATGTTTATTTCAAGATCTAGATCTATGGACCTATGTTCACATATAATTATATAGAAATATATAATATATTATTTCTATTTATATGTATTCATACAAATTTATATATTATATTTTTATGCAATAGAACAAATATTCGTGTATTCATATATACATGCCTACAAACAGATAGATATAGCTATAGATCTATTCTGAATCCAAGATAGTCTAGATAGGGAGCTTACTAGCTTCCATGTCAAGTCTTCCTGTAGAGGGAGAATGGGGACAATTCAATATTTCCCCATCCCTGAGATGCTCTTCCTCCTCATTTAAGCCTCTTGACCTCTTTGACTTTTTCTCTAGTACCAGCTAAAATCTCATTTCTTTTTAGGAGGCCTTTCCCAATCCCTCTTAATTTGAGTGCTTTCCAAAACTCTGCTGATTATTTCCTATTCATCCTCCTTCCTTATTTCATACTTAGATTTTACTTATCTTGAATAGAATTTCTTTGTACATAGCTCTTGCATCTTGTCTCCCATATTGAATTGTGAGTTCCTCCTTGGCCCCAGGGATCGTTCTTCATTTTTCTTTGTAACCCCAGAATTTAGCCCTGAGTTCAGTGATTAGCAGGCTCCTAATAAATGTTTATTGACAGACTTAAACAAAACAAATGTTCCATTTTGGCAGTAACAGGAAAAGATAAGGTATGTCCATATTCCTACTTTCCTTTTGAGTAAAAAAGAACAAATTCTTGCCATCCTCTTCCAATTCACAGAGGGCAGAAATAGCTCTGGGTCTAATATTTTTGCATTCTGGTTTCAAGTCCAGTTCCTGGTATCCTCATTGTGTTTGTAATGGGAATACTGACAGGCCCAGATATTGGTGCGAACGGCCCGGCTGTAATAAAGATCTACCTTGCTGCATTCCTGCCAGCAGTGATACTCTTCCATTTTCCAATTGAAAACATACTTAGGATGGACAGATTTTTGGCAGGGGAAAGGCATTCACCAGGTTAAAGTCATTATGTGGAAAAAAGGAAGAGTCAATGTTTGCCTTGAAATAGCTGAGTCCTGTTTCCTTTGGAAAGGGCGCCTGCCTCCACCTCCATCCACTTGTCTCTAAGGACCTAATTCTCTCAGCATCAAAAAGTCATATCTTTATCTTGCTCAAATGTTTGTTAGCCCACTCTGTGGAACTGGTGGGATGAAATCCTTACAAGAAGCAGCAGGTTTCTCCCTGTTTTCCATCCTAGTATCTGCATTGGCAAGGGATATTTCCCCTTTTGGGGGGGGTCGTGTTCATTAAGCCTCTTTGCCATTCATCTTTCTTTGGGGAAGGGTTCTTTGGCTGGGCTTCCAGAAAAATAAAACAGAGCCCTGAATAGATTATTTGTGTAATTTAGATTTCTGAGTCTAAAATGTCTAGAGGAGCAAGTGGATCCAATAGGGTGAGATATTAAATAGAAATGATTTTATAGATGAGTTGGAGGAGGTATGTGGAGAGATTCTAAGACCTGGAGATAAAAGAGTTGTTTTTTTGCCCCCCAAAGGTCATATAGGAGTTTTTCGCAGGAGTGAAATTGGAATACAGATCTCGATTCCCAAGCATAAAGTCTTCATAAGTCATTTTCCCTTTGAGCTCCTTGTATATGTCTTTTTTAAGCCCTTATCTTCTATCTTAGTATCAGTTCTATGATAAGTGTGGCAAGGGATAGACAAAAGGGGTTAAGTGACTTGCTCAGGATGACATGGTTAGGAAGCATTTGAGGGCAGATTTTTTTTTAATTTGTAAAATTTTATTTAATTAATTAATTTAGGATATTTTCCCATGGTTACAAGATTCATGTTCTTTCCCTCTCCTCCTCTGACCCACTCCTGTACCTGATGCATAATTCCATTGGGATTTACATGTGTCACTGATCAAGACCTATTTCCATGTTATTGATATTTGCCCCAGGATGATCATTTAGAGTCTACATTCCCCAATCCTACCCCCATCGAAACATGTAATCAAGCAATTGTTTTTCTTCTGCTTTTCTGCTCCCATAGTTCTTCTTCTGAATGTGGAAAGTGTTCTTTCTCATAAGTCCTTGAGGACATAATTGAAATGTGTAGAAGAGAGAAATTACAAGAAAATGCAAAGGACAAGAAGATGGAGATTGATCAGCTCTCAATCAAAGGAAAATTCTATTTGGAATGTTACCGGGAAAAGCAGTTTGGAGCCAAGCCAACAGTGATTGGACTGAAGGCTTTTGGCTGATGGTGGTTACCCTGAAGGAAGAAGCTGGGTTTATCTCTGGGACTTGGGATAATCAAGTTGGAGGTGGCCTGGTTGATTTGAAGGCAGAAGAAGAAGGACAATAGTCCATATATATCTCTCTAACTGGCTCAGTTTCATGCTAGTGACTGAATTACCATTTCTCTCAATATCCTCCAACCTAAGACTCATTGTAGATAATAAGGAAGTCCCACCCCTCTTACCTTATCCTCCATCTTTCCTGTTTTCCTCAATAAACCCTTCCTTGAGATAAAGAAAAGAATATTTCCTCTGAAATATCATAGCTCACCCTGAGTGACTTAGAAGGAGGCTGAAGAAGAAGGGGGAAGGGGAAACTGAAGGGAAGAAGAGGGGAGAAAGGGAGGTATAAAAGGGAGAAGGGTAGGCAAAAACAAGATAACTACCTGATCCATTAGTTATCTAGTATACCATAAAATATACCCTCAAAATATTATCTATTATAGAACCCAGGTACTCTTGAGCTCTTGACTCCAGGCTTGGCACTCAATCCACTATACCACATAGCTGCCCCATTGTATTTTTAAAATTTAATTTTAAAGTCAAGTGATTTGCCCAAGGTTACACAAATAGGAAATGTATGAGATCAAATCTCAACCCAGGATCTCCTGTCTCTGGATCTTGCCTTTCAATACATCGAGTCACCCAGCTGCCCCCTCCCTTGCATGTTCTTGAAAAATCCATCGGGGGCAGCTGGGTAGCTAAGTGGATTGAGAGCTAGGCCTAGAGACTGGAGGTCCTAGATTCAAATCTGGCCTCAGACACTTCCCAGCTATGTGACCCTGGGCAAGTCACTTGACCCCCATTGCCTAGCCCTTACCACTCTTCTGCCTTGGAGCCAATACACATTATTGACTCCAAGACGGAAGGTAAGGGTTAAAAAAAAAGAAAAAGAAAAGAAAAATCCATCCATTGCCCAAGTCTAGCTCAGATGCAGTCCTTTCCATCCAATTTTTCCTAATATACCCCTTCCTCAAAGTGAGCTCTCATTCCTGTTTAGAGGGGAAAAAACAAAACAAAACAAAACACATGGCTCTGGCTCTTACCTATGATGCTTAAATGCTATGAGGATACAGCAAATAATTTAATCTCCCTGAGCCTCAGTTTCTTCATTTCTTGAATGAAGGGGTTGGACTAGAGTTGTTCTCTGAGGCTCCTTCCACCTCTAAAAATATGTAACACATTATGTTTCCTGTATGATCTTAGGATTAGAGAGTTTACAGCTAGAGGGAACCTGAATTGTCATTTCATTAAATCTGACTATTTGGCTTGCCTGGATTCACATAGCCAGTAAATGGTAGAGGTAGGATTTGAACTTAGGTCCTTTGATTTCAAATCAAAGCTTCATTTCAAGGCACTGCACTATATGTCAATTTGTTTCTATGTATCTTATCTTCTGGTGGATTGGCCCAAAGTAAGCTTGATGGCAGAATATAAGTCTTCTTGATCATGTTTTTCCCAACAATTAGTATATGATAGGCACTTAATTTACATTTCATGACTCCTAAAGTGACTGGAAATGAATACTCAGTGAAGGCTTGGCAAACATTTTTTTTCTTCATATATGGGAGGTAAACTGTAATTTACCAGATCTAACAGGAAACACATTTTTAAATAGTGGTGTCCTTATCAGTAAATACTTCTTGTACTGGGTAAATTTTATTCATCTAGATATTTTCCTTTCATTTTAGATACATAAAATTTGGGGCATTTGAAAGATATAGGAAAAAAATCCCATTTGGAAGAGGAAATTGGAATATTGGGGGCAAATCCTATTTTTAAAATCTTACTAAATACCTTCTGTGTGCAATCCTTTGAGGACAGGAGTTGTTGTTCAGTGTGTGTGTTGCCATGGCCATAGCTTGACAGGGTAGGTCTTTGTGAAGACCTTGAGTGGCAAAGCCATTACCCTTGAAATGGAGCCCATGATGCCACTGAGAGTATAAAGGGCAAACAAGGAAGACATTCCTTCAGATCAGCAGAGTTCAGACTTTGCTAAAAAGCCATGGAAGATGGGTAAACATGGCCTGACCACAACATCCAGAAAGAATTCACCCTGTGCTTGGCCCTCTAGGGCTTGAGGGGAGGTCTCTAAATTCCATTGAGTTTCTTTAAACCTTTGGAGTAATTTAATTGTACTTTTTCTTTCTTTGAAATTGTGCATTGCCCACCTACCCGTATCTTCCACCATAAATAGTCTTCTGCATGCTGTATACAATGCTGGACCCTAGAAATGTGGGCAAAACTATAAATGCATAAAATGTAGCTATTGGATCGGATGGTCAGTTTTATAGAAAAAGAGGGAATGCAACATAGTGGATAAAATTAGGGCTTTGGAGTCAAGAAGTCCTGGGCTTGAATCTCAACTAATGCACTTACTAGCTGTGTGACCAAATAACCCTGGTTACCCCAGTTACTAGTTATCCTAGTGACCCCAGGAAGTCACCCCCTTTCTAGCTTATCTTTTCTTGTCTAGTAAAATGGGGACGATAATAGTATCAACTTCATAGGGCTATTAGGAGGATTAGTTAAGATTATCTCTTTCTGTCATCTAATATCTATCCATCTGTCATCTATCTATAAATTTATATCTATTATTAGATTCTACAACCATGTTGATTCTCATCTGACCCTCACAATATAAATATCATTATCTATTCAGCTCTGTAGCAATATAAATATCTCCATCTTGAAATATCTGTACTGAGAGATTATATTATATTATATGTATATATATATGACTTTAAAACCCTTAAAATGCAATATATATATATATACATATATATATATATATAGTTTGTTTATTGTCATTGTTCAGTCGTTTAAACTCTTTGTTGACCCCATTTGGAGTTTTCTTGGCAAAGATCCTGGAGTGGTTTACCATTTCCTTCTCCATTCATTTTATAGATGAGGAACTGAGGCAAATGGAGTTAAGGGACTTGACTGGGTCACATAGCTGGTATCTGAGCCCATATTTGAGCTCAGGGAGAGGGGTATTCCTGACTTCACATCCAATACTCTATCCACTGAACCACCTAATATTATTAAAGTATTTTTAAGGCACAATATTTTTTTCCAAATTTGTATGCTTAAAAGTTTTATTGATGTTTTTTTTTAATACCATTATATAGCAGTCTTACTAATATGCCTTTCTCTCTATACAGAATCCTCCTTTGTAACAAAGAAAAATAGTGAGACAAAATCAACAGTCAAGTTGGCCCCATATAGCAGTGTAGAGAATATTTTTCAACCACAGTCGGTCGTATCTCCCTACTGGAAGAAGGGAAATGTGTTTCATGTGGTTTCTTAGAGCTTAACTGTGCTTAGCACAAAGAAGGTACAAAAGAAATAAGAATTAGTAATAAGAAAATTAAAGAAATAATTGAATACTTGACTTATCTTCTGTCTTCTGGAACTAATATTGGCATTGAATCTGAGTTTATCTGTCTTTTAATATTATTTGCATGCATAGCATTGTAGTCATCATAGATATTATTGTTCTGTTAAAAACTCATCTTGTATTGGCAAAGGTCAAGTGATTATGCAGGGTGACTTTTTTCTAATTGTTGAATTCATTGTTATAGATACATTTTAAATCCAGCTCAAAGTTTTGAGTTTTCTTTTGTTTTCCCAATGTGTCTTGGCTGAGGGAGGGGGGGTAGGGATAGAAGAGCCTTTTAACAATCCCCCAATCTATTTTTTACTGATTGATGACAACAATATTCCTGGTATAGGTGTTGTCTTGTGATCAGGGCATGGATAGCAGATAGAAGAAGAAAATCCCCATTCACCATCTAGTATTTCCAGTACTTTAGTCAATGTCTTTCCATGTCAGGGAACAAATGTGTGCCATGTTTTTAATGAAGATTTCTTGGACAGGGCTTTCATCATGTGTGGCATATGCTGATGGACTCATTCCATAAAGAAACAATCCAGAGACAAATGGCTGGCTGGAACTAAGAGGGGATGGGATCTTGCTCCAGAGAAGGAGTAAGGACCAAGCTAGGGAAAACCATTCAATTTCCGCATCTTCTTATAACATGGGAGCCATAGATTCAGCCTTCAAAAGCTTTATCTAACTTTCAACCCATGTATAGTTTCAATATGTCATTTCCAGGTGGTGATAGATAGATTGTTCACAAGGACCAAAAAGCAGATGTTTTCTTTGCCTGCGAAACAGTTTCAACTCTAAAGTATCAGATTTGATTTGTAAAATTCTAAATCTTTATATAGTCAAACATGGTGAATGGTATATACTGAAGTAGGTCTTATGCCACAAGCCTTTAAAGCTTTGGTAGAAGAATACTTTTCTTAGGAACCCTAAACTCTGGCCAATTGCAACTTAATTTAAATAACATCTTAAAACCAGCATTAGGTATTTTTCTAACTTACTCTGCATTTTATAATGAAGTCTTATATAGCCCCTCCCAGCACTATTGAGTTCTTATTTCATTATCTTTTATTTACTCTCCTCCTGAATTAGTTGTGCATCTATTCTATTTCTTCTGTTAGGTAAAATTAGATAATGGGATAGCCTTAACTGAGAAGATCAGCCGCAATGATAATAATAAGTAATTACATAGCATTTTAAGATTTTCTTTTTTAAATGAATATACTTGTTTGTTGGTTATATTTAAATTCCCAGATATCTCCCTCTCTTTCTCCCCTCTCTGCCCTGGGAGAAGACTTCATTTGCCAATTGTGTGTGTGTGTGTGTGTGTGTGTGTGTGTTTGTAAATTGTCTTTTGTATTTCTATTAATCAATTTTTTCTTCAAATTCACAAATTATTCTTCAAATATTAACTTTGAATCTAGTCCCCTACATCAATCTGCTTACTGGTGTCTACATCTTTTTAATCCTATCTCCCACTATTATACATAGCTGTAGAACATATTTTCTTGGTTCTATTCAGTTTGCTTTTCATATTTTCATGTAGGTCTCTCCATGTTTGTTTTATTTTAAACCAACTTACTCTTTATTCTTTGTTTTATTTTAAAATTAATTTTAAGTTAAAATTAAAAATTTAAAGTTATTTCAAATAAAAATTATTATTTAAAATTATTTTTAAATCTTGCATTTTGTTTTATTGTTGATATGAAATATTAGTTTCGAGGCAGAAGAGTCATAAGGGCTAGGCAATTGGGGCTAAGTGACTTGCCTATGATCACACAGCTAAGAAATGCCTGAGGTCAGATATGAATCCAGGACCTCCCATCTTCAGTCCTGTCTTTCCATCTACTAGTCACCTAGTTACCCCTCATTATTTCTTACAGTGCATCAATCATAATCATATACTATAATTTGTTTAGCCATTCCTCAATTGATGGATAGCCCCTCAATTTCCAGTTCTTTGCCACCACAAAAAAAGAGCCGCTATAAATATTTTAGAAAATGTGGATTCCTTTCCCTTTTCCCTGACCTCCTTGGGAAACCAACCCAACAGTGGTCATTACTGGGTCTAAGGGTAAATATCGTTTTATAACTCTCTGGGCATAATTCCAGATTGTTCTTCTAAATGGGAGGATCAATTCACCATTCCACCAAAAATGTCTTATGTCCACATTCTTCCACATCCCCTTCAACATCTGTCATTTTGCCCTTTTATCATTTCAGTCGATCTCAGAATTGTTACATTTATCTAATTAGTAAATATCCAGAGCATTACTTCATAGAACCATATAAGGCTAGTTTAAGATATTAGCACATTTTTTCTTTGCAATGATCTTGGGAGGCAGGTGCTTCTATTCATCCCAATTTTATAGATGAGGAAACTGAAGCAGACAGCAATGAAATGGCTTGCCAAGGCTCACAAAACTAGCAGATGTGTGAGGTGAATTTGAACACTAGTCTTCCTAACATCTAAGAAGAATTTTCTAAGCATAATTCAAAAGGATTCCAGCTCAGAAATATTAGCACTGGTGTCATCTTTAGTCAGGGTCCATGTCCTCAGGTGTGAGGACAGTTAGTCACCAAGCATTTATTAGGCACCTTCTCTATGCCAAATACTGTGTTAAATACCAACAATACAGATACTAGCAAAAGAAAGAAAGGTCCTTCCCTCAAGGAGCCTCCATTCTAATGGGGGAGTTGAAAAGGAAAGAGGAAGGGGAGAAAGGAGACAGTCCAGGTGATGGAAGATCTCTCTATCCTCTTTAAATTCTATTTCCCATGGATAATTTCCAGTCATAATGATAACAACTAACACAAACACAACCCTCTCCCCATTTTACAAAAGGAAAAAGTTGAGGGAAATAAGTTAAACATCCTGAAAGCTGGGAAGCTGGGATGTGAGCTCAGGTCTTTTGACTCCTTCTCTATTGTGGTTTCAAAAAGGTGCCCTTTTCTTCTCATAATCATCTCACATGCAACTGCAAGAGCACCCTAGATTTCTAGGCTCCCCATAAAAAAATTCACAAAAATTAAATTAAAGTTCTGTTGATACATCCCCTCCACCCCCACCCCACAGCCTCTGACATGAACTTCTATCTCTTTGTACCCTATACATTAATTCTATGGCTCTGTGGAACCCAATCTCAAAGATGATGGTCATAAATTCTGACTATTAAGGGTACAATCCATCTTTTTATTATAAATACATTTATTAATACCAATAATAGAAACCCACAATAAATCTGCACGAGCTGAAGCGCAGCATTCAGTTGCAGCCAATGTATATTAATTTGTAATTGGGCCATTTTTCTTGCACTGCAGGTTTGACAGTAGCCACTGTAAGTGTCCCAGAGCAAAGAAAATTGTAGCAAAAGATGGGAGAGGTGATCGGATGACACCAGGCTCCGTTTTGTGGTTCCTTCCAAACTTGATTTTCTTTTTGAACCAATGATAGTTTTCTGAGAATACTTAATAGCCTCTTACATTTATTAAGAGCTTTACCATTGTCAAGGCAATTTCCTGGGGACTGCCTCCATGGGTAAGAGTGATGTCTAGAGTGCTGGGAAAGCTAGAGTTGTCTCTTTCAACAGAACTTGATAAAAAAAAAAACAAAAGAAAATTGGCCATTTACTCACTTCAAAGCTTAGATCTTTCTAGAATATAGTTATCAGAAAAAACATTTATCATCTGAGGAATGACGGAGGGGATTCTGTGGGTGTCTGAGAATAATCACAAATACCTGTTTGAGCATTATTGCGTATACCATTGGGGAACTCAATCTTCAGTCTTTTGATAGGTTCTCCTTGGGATCAGTCCACCATCATGTGCCATGTGTGATGAGAAAAAGCCCAGAAAGCCCTCAAAATGTAGTAATGTGTGTGCATAGATATGGATAGACAAGGCTGTTTGTGTTTACCTATCTATGAACATGAACATTAATTCATGTATGTTTCTGTGTCAGTGTTATATGTGTCTTTTTCATATCTCTTATCTGGAAGCCTGAACATGTTTATGTGTTGTACAGTTTAAGGTCTATTTCTATGCATATGCTGGGTTGTGTGTACCTATTTGTGTCTGCTCATGTTCTGTACACACATGTGTATATGTATTATACATGTACACAAACCACATACACATTATATGTATACACATCTGTATATCATGTGTTATATATAATATACATGCTATAAATATTTCATGCATATCACTGTTATAAATATATTATGTATCCCTGTTTTATCATATCCATTATACAAACATTATACAAATTATGTATACATTGCATATATTATATATACACATATTATACACACATATTTCATGGGTGTGTAAACATGCTGTGTGTATGCTTATATTACATGTATGCATATATGTGATAGCACATGGGTGTATTAGTATATTATATTATATTGAATTAAAATTATATGTTAAATACATAAATAATATATTAAATGTATAAATTATACATTTAATGATAATAGATAAATCCATTAAATAAATATATGGATAATATATAAATACATAAATACATTATAAAATACAACAAATACAATAAAAATATAAATTATACATTAAATAATAATAAATAAATTCATTAAATAAATAAATATGTGGGTAATATATAAATACAGAAAATACAATAAATACAATAAAAATAAATTATACATTAAATAATAATAAATAAATTCATTAAATAAATATATGGATAATATATAAATACATAAAATATATTACAAAATACAATAAAAATAAATAAACATTATTTATTGTATTATACAATAATAAAATACAATCATTACAAATAAATTGCATACATATATACATATATATGTCTACTTGTGCTCATATCTTCATTGCATGTTTCCTGCACTCAGCTGTGTGTCCTGGTGTATTTATATCCACATATGTTGATGCATGTAGGTCTCTGTGTATGCTCTGGGTTGTGAGTGTGTCCATTTGGGTCCCACATAATACTCCATGTAATAGAAAGCATGTCTATGGATGTCTGGGTGGGTGGGTTACTGCGCATCTCTGTATGCATGGCTGTGTACCCGAGTCTCTCCGCATGTGCTGTGTTTGATGAGAAATATAAATTAGGTTTGGGGAAAAAAAGATGCCCCTTTAAAGCTTCCCTCCTTGCTGCTAAGATTTCCCTTGCAACTTGGCCTTTTTTAAACTCCCACCGTGTGCACACTCCCTTCTAATCTAATGCCTCAGCGTACATATCTAAACATGATCAGTGACAGTTTTCGCTGCGGGCTGAGGCTTTCAGTGACAAGGGCAGTGAGCTTGGATTTGAGACCAGTCATTGCAAGTGACTTCAGCTGTCTCTTCAAGTGACATCCAGCTACTGGAGACACGAGGGATGACGAAAGTTCTTTGGACAGAAAACTTTCCCTGACAAGAAGGTGACAGGTCCTTGCACAGCTGGTCTCTGATATGCCTTGGAAGGAGCCCACAGAGTTACTAATTTAAGCTTCGCGGTGGCTAGAAGGGAGAATGGAGCAAACATGCTCTCGTGGGTTGGTAGCCAGCACTTTGCAGCAGCGACAGACACCTGCCAGAGGAATGATGCTCTAGGAAAGCTGAACTAGAGAGCTTCACCAGATGGGAAACCAGATGGAGGCAGCATAGTTAGGGGGAAGAGCTTCTGCCTTGAAGTTGGATGGCCTGGATTCAAATCCAGATTCTGTCACTTCTTGGGTGTGTGACTATGTTTGAGTCATTTAACCTTTTTCCTCATCTGTCTAATGGGTATCCTCATATTCTCACTGTCTAACTCAAGAAGGAATTAGGAAAAAAAAAACTTTGTGAATTATAAAGTATTGTAGAAATGGAAGTGATCATGAGCGAGTGAAAGAGAAGGAAACTGGGAAAACTTGGTCAGTTTTCTTTCCTTTCCTCCATTCTTCCAGGGTCTGTTGAAGGTGCAATCAAGTCTTTGTCCCCTTGGTGGGTACAGAAGCATGAGAAAGAGTACCATCCCTGATGGAGTCAACAATCAAGCCAGGGACCCTAGATCAGCCCAGATAACATTTAGTTTAAATATGTAAACATTTATTTAGTGTTGGAAAGGAGTAAAAAAATGGCCTGGGGAAAGTGGAAAAAATGAAAAGGGATATTTTCCTTTTCCCTAAGGAACTTCTAGTGAAAGGATGAGTTGTGTCCATCTTTCTTCTTTAATACTTTGAAAAATCTATAATTTCCCCAGCACAGATATTTCTACTGAGCATGGCAGCCTCTCTAAGTCTTAATGGACTGTTTCATGCATTATCATGGCTAAAATAATTTATCCTCTTCCAGACAACCTGTTTCCTGTGAACATTCATAAACCTGGTAAGGGTATCCCTCATGCCACAGACACATGGCTTATCACTGGTTTTTTCAGCTTGGAAAGACTAGGCAGAGCTTTCATGAGGATGACAAAGCAGTTGACAATGGAGGTCTGCCTCCACACGCATGACAATGAGCTATCAGAGGAGCTATCAGAGGAGGACTTCAGTGGAGGCTGACCTAGCCACAAGAGGTTAGAATCCATAGATGCCACAGAATAATCCAGACCAGTAGCTATGAGAGATCTCAATGGGAAAGCTTGCTTGGGGAAAGAGAACAACATTGCAAGATTGGGAATAGAGAGCTAGCTTATTTTATTTCTAAATTCAATTTCTTTTTTTTTCACTGAACAAAGGTTGATCTTTATAAAAAAAAATCAACAAACCTCTTACCTTCCATCTTAGAAACAATGCTTTATATTGGTTCTAGGGCAGAAGAGCTGTAAGGTGCAGGCACTGGGGCTCAAATGACTTGCCCAGACTCACAGAGCTGGGAAGTGTCTGAGACCAGATTTAAACTCAGGAACTCCTGTCTCTCAGACTAGTTGAGTCACTACCTACCACCTAAAAGTTGATTTTCTCACCTTCCCTCTCCTACAATTAAAAAAATATATTCATGACAAGTATACATAATAAAGCAAAACAAATTCCCATATTTATTATGTCCAAAATACTACCTCTACTACTTCTACTACTACAACGATGACTATAACTACTACTACAATGAGCAGTTAGCATTTCTGTATCATTTTAAGGTTTGTAGAGAGCTTTACTACTATTTTCTCATTTTATCTTCACAAAAATACTGAGGTTAGTTAAGTGCTATAAACATCCTCATTTTACAAGAGGGGAAATGGAGGCAGAAAGTAATTAAGTGACTTGTCCAGGGTTATGCAGTAGGTATCTGAGACCATATTTGAACTCGTCTTCCGACTTTCTACAGTCTCACTTTAGTTTTTTCACCCCATAATATGCCTTTCATTTTGTACCCTGATTTTATCATGAATGTGTCAGAAGGAGGGTTAGCATTCTTCTCCATCCATGGCAGCCCTCCCAAATCCATGGTTGGTTATTGCATTGATCAGAATTCTTAAGCCTCTCAAGGTTGGTTGTTTTTAATGGGCACTGAGCTGTGAGGTCCATATAATGATGGTAGGACTTTGGAGGAAGTCACTCCGGGACAGGGAAGGCTTGTTGGATGAGGTGGGTACTCAAGCTGGGACCTCAAAGAGGGGAAGGGTTTGGGGAGATGGGGGAAAGAGTCCTGGAGTTAGCATCCAGGACCCTGGTTGTGAAGTCCAGCTCTGGTAACTAAAGAAAGATTGGATTACTTAATTTTAAAGTCAGGCGATTGTGGCAGAGTGGATATTTAGTGGTCCTCAAAGACAGGAAAATAGTGCAAGTTTTTGCCTCTCATCACTTTGGCTCTGTGACTCTGGGCAAGTGAATTAACTTCATCCTACCCAGAGAACTCTCTGAAATGTTAAGTTTCAGAGCAGGGACCCTGGATTGAAAATTTCCTTATGATGAGTTTCCTTTGCTAACTAAATCATAGGATTGATTAATAATGGTAATAATAATTTTTGATATTTATAGAGTGATTTAAAGTCTGCAAAGAACCCTCATTTAAGTTTTATAACTTCCCCATAAGCTAGGTACTTCAGGTGTTATCTTTATATAAAGGTGAATGAAACTGAGGCTCAAGGGGTTAAATGAATGATTCAGTTAAAATGAGTTATTAAAAGCTAACTGAAATTTGGAAGAGGTGGAGGCAGGATTTGAACCTAGGTCTTTCTTTGAACGTAGATGATACCAGTAGTTAGAGTGAAGGATCTGGAGTCAGAAAGTTTCCTCTTCCTGAGTTCAAATCTGTCCCCAGACACTTACTAAGTATGTGGACATACTTACCAGGACAAGTTGCTTAACTCTTACTCAGTTTCCTCATCTGTAAAATAAGCTTGAGAAGGTTAAATGGCAGACTAGTTATGTGACTCTAGGCAAGTCAATTAATTCTGCTTGCCTCAGTTTCCTCATCTGTAAAATAAGCTGGAGAAGGTTAAATGGCAAACTAGTTATGTGATTCTAGGCAAGTCACTTAATTCTGCTTGCCTCAGTTTCATCATCTGTAAAATAAGCTAGAGAAGGTTAAATGGCAAACTAGTTATGTGATTCTAGGCAAGTCACTTAATTCTGTTTGCCTCAGTTTTATAATCTATAAAATGAACTGGAGAAGGAAAATGGTAAACCCTTCCAGTGTCTTTGTCAAGAAAACCCCAAATGGGGTCACAAAGAGTTGGACATGACTCAAATGACTCACCAACAACTTCCTGAGTCTAAGTCAAATCTATCTTCTTTCAGGTCCTTATACTTGTCTCTTCCAAATCTATGTAATTTCCCAGAAATATTTGCACCAGAAGTATTGTGCCTAGCACAGTCCCTTGTTAAGGGGCATTTCTGCTTCTTCTTGATTTACTGCCCTTGTTCACTGAGCCTCAAGATGACTCTACTGTAATTTGTATTCACTCCTCTTCTCTTTGGAGTCCAGCCTCCCACTTTGTCTTAGCAGTAGCCAAGGTTCATCGTTATTACCATCCTCTTCCCAGATCCTCTTCCCAGTCTCCATTATCACCCTTTCTTTACCAGACTGGTTTGCTCTATACCCATATAGTCCATCTGAGAGCTCAGGAAGGAAATGGAGAAGAGTCCAAACACCAGATTTGTGGTGAGACTATATTCTTGGACTTAAACTGGTTCTTATCCAGGTCTGTGATTCCCTTGATCTTCCCAAGCACCCGGCCAGTTTTCCTCTTTGGATACTAGCTAATGATTGCTAAATCTGCCACGCCGTGTTTGTCTGCCTACCTTACAAACCTATTAGAAGAATCAGCGTTGGGAAAGCCACCTCCACCTGGAAGTCTTATTATTTATACAAGCTCACCTCCTAGTACATGGGGGAAATGCTGAAGGCTCGGGGACAGAGAGTCCCGATAATTAAACTCACCTACGTGAGCTGTACCATTTTGTTCTATCTTTTAAGTCAATCCTCACTTTCTGACACCTGACAAAGACATCTCCTTGGTGGAGAAGCCCAGGAGGCAAGAGAGTTACATCCCCTTCTAGTTTCTGGGCTTACACATTTGTCCTGCCAAAAATCGACAACCTTTGTGGCCTGAGAACCAAGATCTTGTCTTCAGATAAACACAATTTTTTCTTGTGGGCAAGTCAGGAATTCTTGTCACTTTATCCCAGCACAGAATAGTCAGCAAAATGTGCTAACTGCTGTTGTCCAGAGAAAAGAGGGTTTGAGTTGTTTTTCCTTCTTTTTAATCACCCAGATGTCATAGACATGCAGGAATGAACTCCCACTGATGACTGTGCCGGGCTCCAGAACGTGAGCATCCTGGGGAAAGCGCGTTCTGTCTCGATGCTTAGGATCAGCAGAAGGGCCTATGGGACATCCTCATTGTCTTGCTTCCTACGAGGCGGCAGCAGAGAGGAGGGGGAGGCGAAGCCCAATGAAATATTAAATAAGGACAATAATGTGTGAATAAACCTGATTCTGCAGCTTAATCCAGGTACGTTTTAAAATCATTTCTCGTTCCATTGCAAAGCACTGCATAAATACGATGTCAAAGCCGCGGCTTGGCCGGGTTATTTAAAAGCCCGAGTACCCCATTACAGGTACTTTGTTGACAGTTAAAAATGACATATCTATTATTCATGGGGAGCAGCCTGACACACGAGATGCTGCTGTACCTCTCGGGCGGTAAATGAAGACAGAGGAAAGTAATGGAGCTTGTGGAAGTACTCCTGGGTGTTTAAAGGAGTATCATGTCATTTCTGAAACCGAATGCTGTAATTTTAATATAAAAGGAGACATGCTATCTGCATACACAGCATCCCAGAGCATTAGAATGCCAGCAACTCACAAAGCACAGCCCTTAATAAACTTTCTGAGCCTCTTGAAGTGTGGATCTACTCCCCGTGCTTAGGAGAATCCTCATTTAAGTTTAAGCTTTTCCAGGGCTATTCCCTACCTTGGCTCCCCCCAAGAAAGGGATTTAATGATGGGCAAGCAAGTCAAGGGATGGGGTAAGTCCTTGTATGCTATATACAGTGCTGGAGGACACCGGATGTTTAAAATAAGCACCAACAGGTTTGATTGCATGGTTCCAGGATTTAAAGCTTTGCTTCCTAACCGTGTGTCATTCAAGAGGATAGTAACCCGGAGAAGCATTCTTTTTGTTAAAAGATAACAAATTTGGGGCAGTGAGGTGGCTCAATGGAGTGAGACCCAAGTCTAGAGATGAGTTCAAATCTGACCTCAGATATTTCTTAGCTGTGTGACTCTGGCAAGTCACTTAACCTCATTGCCTAGCCCTTACCACATTTTTTTTTTTGCTTTGGAACCAATACACAGTATTGATTTCAAGATGGAAGGTAAAGGTCATTTATAAAAAACAAACAAACAAACAACAAACAAGCCAAAAAAATAGTAAGGGGTATTTGTTACTCTCAGTGAGGGACATTTAAGTAAGAAGCATGTTGTTCCTCCTCAAATTCCAAGCATCTCCTTGCATGATTCCCAGTGGCCAATCTTCAGCAGGGAGAGGATTTAAAGACCAGTTAGTTGTGAGTCCCATCTCTGAGGCTCTGTTAACTCAGCAGCTCTGAGTAGGTTCCTCACTTTTTTTCTGTAAAATGAGGGAATTGGATGCAATGGAGGGACTAGTGGGTTTGGAGTCAGAAAGACATAAATTCAAATATGACCTTGGATACTTACTGATTTTGTAATCCTGGGTGATTAACTTGATCTTTGACCTCATTTCCTCAACTATAAAATGGGGATAATAATAGCACCTACTTCCCAGGACTGTTCTGAGGATCAAGTGAGATATTATTTGTACAATGTTTAGTGACAGTGTTAGTTATTGTTATTGTTATTATTAGTTATTTGAAGTCTAGAGATTTGATTTTTTGTCCCTTGTTGTCCAATGAAGTACTGTCTTTTGCCTCTCTGGAACCAGCTGGGGGAGTATGAGGGTGACTATGAAAATGTTTCAATGGTTCATTTCTTTTGAATATGGAAGAGTCTCACTCTTGACTTTCTTTTCCCTTTTCCCTGCTTTCTCCTCTGGTAGAAATCTCCCTTTTCATAACACTCCAGAATCTCCTAGATCCCATCCCTTTGCTTAATGAGAACACAGTAAGCCATATAGAACCCAAAATTTGTTGAGATTCTCTTAGAATTTCCATCCTTTTCCATCATATGCAGGAAGAGAAAGCATTGGGAGTCACAAAAGATATAATTAAGAGTAATTTCTCCTTGTTTTCCTCTTCAGACTACTGAAATGGGAAATATGTGAGTCTAGACCTTCTGACATTGTCCCCAGTCCTATTTGAGGCAACCTCAGTAACTGGTGGCCAATCAAGGTTCATGTTTCCTACAAGGAGACCGTGGTACATCTCCATCTCTTTGAGAGGTGTCCTCTTCCAAAAGTCCATCTCCTATAATTTTATAATGGGGTTAGTGGGGCTCAATTGGTCACTTTCTCCTGATCCAATTTCCCATCCCCAGATACATACACTAGTTAGGAACATGAATCTGTGGACCTTCAAGGGAAGTTTTTATTTCTATTAAACTTTGTGATTTCGGGGTGTTTTTCTCATAATATCATTGTCTGGAAGGTAGGGGAAGTACTGCTTTCCTCATTTTACATATGAGGAAACTAAGACTCAGGAATGAGGCATGAATTGCTCAGTGATATAGCTAGTAAATGTCTGAATCAGCATTCAAACTCAGATCTTGTGATTTCAAGTGGAGTGTTCTTTTGACTTTACTTTCTTAGAAATCAATTAACCAGCAGTTACTAATTAAAGGCTGGCTTAACTATATATGCCATACAGTGTGTTAAGGGAAGAGGATACAGGGGCAAAAAGGAAGTGGTCCCTTTCTTCGATGAGCTTACATTCTAATTGAAAGAAAGGTATGGTCCAGAGTGTGGAGGGCGGGTGACAGCTATTTAGACTGAAGTTTTCTGTAAAGAAACAGTGAAGCCCCATCAGTCATCTCATAATTTGAAACTTAGACACTGAGGGAGTTGGTTACTAGATCCATTAGAGGAGAAGAATGGAGGAAGGGCTCTTTTCTAGAATGACATGAGACCATGAAGATATCCATAGTCATCATCACAAATCCCCTCTTGAGGGCCCACCTTGGAAAAAGCAGCTTAGCATCCCCTTCCCTGAAATGAAGCATGGAGAAGTCTGTATTTCTCATGGGTTAGTGGAAGGGATGCTTTAATGGAGACAGGGAACTGGAGTCACATTCCTATTCTACCGCTTCCTCTCTGCTTGTGTGTGAGAGACCCTGGGGAAGTAATTTCATTCCTTGGGCTTCTGTTTTCCCTTCTATAAAATAAATCTGTTGGATTTGCTTCATTCTGTCTCCTTCCAAAGAGAGAGAGAAGTGGATAAAGTGTCATGAAAACCCGAGTTCAAATCCATCTTCAGACACTAACTATGTGACTCTGGGCAATTCACTTAATCCCTATTTGCCTCAGTTCCTCATCTACAAAATGGCGACACACTAGAAGAAAAGAATGGCAAACCACTCCATCGTCCTTGTCAAGAAAAACCAAGTCCATGGAGTCATGAAGAGTCAGACATAGAAGAACAACAACAAACCTCCTCCCAACCTGAATATCTTACTAACATATGATCCTGGGAAATTGTCTAAGGTAGCAACTGCTAGAGAATAAAGATCCAGGACAATGCTCCCCTTTTAATAAGAATTTCTCTTAATAGATGGATTCCACAGCTGATGCTATGTGCCAACAAAAAATAATGCTGGAATACCTTGAAAGGCCAAGGGCAACTGTGGGCCTAGGAAGACCTTAGAGAGGGGATTTGTGAGGATGATTATAATGATGCCTCCATGGGCCATTCCTATACAGTGAATAGGGCTATTCTATTCTGCCTTCTTTCCTTGCCCTCCTTTGTATCTCTCCTCCTTTTCTCTTCTAGTAGGAATCTCTAGTCTCAAAGGGATGGCTTTTTGCTTTTGAATAAATACATTTTGCCTAATGTTTTCAATCATCCTTAAAAGGAAGCTAAGAATTCTTAGTGCCATAGTACCCTTGAAGATGGGTAGAAGGTCCAACTAGGATTGGCCTTATAGTGACTCTCATTAGCAAAGAGATCTCTGGTTTTTCTGATACCATAAAAGATTGAAAAGGAAACTGACCAGTTGTTAGCAGTATTTATGTAACTTTGTACTAGATCCTGATATATCTTTAGTCTCAGTTTCTTCATCTGGAAAAGAGTTCTGAAAGAATTGAGTTTCAGGGTTTCTGTGGTCCCTCCTTGCCTTGAAATTCTGCAATTCTATTATTAAATCCATAATTGTAAGCAGATATATTATTCATGTGGATTGTCCACATGCACTTGGAAGAAAGCATTATTATCCAGAATCCCTCTTTTTTATGACAAATGTATCTTATCAAGAATGACCAGAAAAGTAGATGGAGGCAGTCCAGGGGTAGGACAAAGTGAAGAAAAAGGTACAGTCTAAATGTTGCTCTGCAAACTATGGAATGTTAAAGGAGGAGCAGGAGGATGAGGAGTTTCCTCTGTGGAGGATTTATGGAAAGACATCAATGAGATCATCAGAGAATGGAAAGGCAAGTCTAGGTTGTGATCTCAATGAGTAAAGGAAAATCCCAAGGGGATCCCCCCCCCCACAAAGCAAAGCTTTCCATTAAAGAGAATATATATTAGAGTCTATAGCCTTGGAAAATTATTTCTAGGATTGAATTAATTTTTCCAAAATTCTAATATAGGTATTAATTGGCCTGAACTTCCATATGTGCTTTAAGTTTATACATGTTTATTCTCTGATTTTGATTAAAATATTAAATATTAAATTATTTTGAATAAGATATGTTCTTTTAAATTGTGTCTTTAAGTGTCTATAAGGTCAAACACTGGTTTTTACTAGATATTGTCCTAAATATACATGTTGTGCTTCTGCTTTAATTTGTTTGGATGTTAGTGGCAAATATTGAGTGAGTCAACAATAACAACAAACATTTAAATCCTCCCTAGGTGCCAGGCACTGTCCGAAGTTCTAGGAATAAAAATACAAACAAAAATAGTCCTATCCTCAAGGAAGGCATTCCTTTCAAATGGGGGGAAGATAACACATGAAAAGAAACTGAAGTCAGGTTGACAGTCAGGAGAGAAAGTTCATGGCATGCTGTGGGCTGCCATTGTGGAAAAATGGATACAGTGCTTAGAATCCGGAAGACCTGAGTTTAAATCCAGCCTCAGTAGTAGTTGTGTGACTTTGAGCAAGTCACTTCACTTGTTTGCCTCAATTTCCTCATCTGTAAAATGGGGATCATAATTGTACCTTCTCTCAGGTAAATGTGAGGATCAAATGAGATAATGGTTTTAAAGTACTTAGCACAATGTTTGACACACAATAGATACTATCTAAATGGGATCTGATATTATCAAGTCCAGACAAGGGTAGCTGAATTGGGAATGAAGAGAACTTGTGGGGAGGACACAACTGATGAAGATAGCACAGAGTGTAGCTTTATATATGGTGGCACCCAATGGGTGGAAGGAAATTTCTGGAGAAAAGAAAGGGGGAGTTGTCTTTAAAAAATAATCAAGGTTATGATCTAAAGATTTGGCAAAGATATTGAAATCTTCAGGAATGAAGGATCATTTATTAAGGATCATGGTTAGAGAATTTCTTAAGGCACTGAGAGTTTAAAGAAATAGCCCATGGTCACATAGAAAATGTCAGAAAAGAGGATTTGAATACAGATCTCCTTAGTGGCTGTCTTACTGGTCTTTGAAGGCTCTTGTTATCTTTGACCAGGAAGAAAATAGATAAGGAAAACACTTTTTTTTTTAAATAGTAGGTGAAGAGACAGGAGATTATTCAGTTGTGGACAGACAGGGAGATAATTCCTTGGAAAATTTGTATTTTTAAAAGATGTACAGACAGTAGAAAAAGAAAAGTAGGTCACAGAATGAGTGCAAAAATATAGAATGTTAACAATAGCATCAGGAGAGCTAAAGTTCATACTATATGTACTAAACAATAACCAAAAAAAAATTTTAAGCCATACTAGGAATGAAAAGAGTCAGCCTTTTATTGATGAGTTCTTCTGGAACCTCCATTTTGTAAAGAAGCCCAAGCTGGCCTACTTTCATTCTCCTTCCAGCCTTGTCCTTCATCTTCTGGCCTTCAAAATTGTGCCACTCTATTGTTTGAAACTGGTACTTCTCTCAGCTCCTGGGGCCATCTTATCACCTTTGTGTCCTGTTCACCATAGAATCTCTCTCCAAGGCCCTTTGTCGAGTTCCTCCTGTATCCTCCATTTTGTGAAGAGGCCCAGGCCACATGGCTTCATTCCTCTTCTGGCTCCTATTCTTGACATTCTGGAATTATTTTTCTCTGTATTTTCATTTCTTCCTCCCACCACTTCAGTCCCTTTTCCAAGTTATTTTCCCCTCTTTACAAATGTAAACTTCTTGAGGGAAGGGGCTGTCTTTTTTTGTTTTTTACAGTGCCTGACATGTGGTAAATACATAATAAATGCTTGTTTTCCTTCAAAACAGTACAAAGATTCCTTTTCAAGGTGCAGGACATAAGGTTAATGTATGACGGAGAAAGAATTCCTCAGGTCTCATTTTGTTTCTTTTTTTTTTCTTTTACCAAAGAAAATGATCTTTGGACTGGAAAGGACAGAATAAAAATGGCCAAAGGGGAGCCAGTCAATAAGCAGGATGTATAAGGAAGTCTTCTCATAAGGAGCTTCTCATTGCTTTTGATGAGTTCTAGTCAAGGCTTAGAACAATTCATTCCTAGGATACTAAAAGACCATGCAGATGTGACAATGACTGAGATCTGTCACTTAGAAAGATGGAAATGAGCCCATTTTCAAAATAGGGAAGAGTGAGATCTATGGGCAAATATAGACTAGTGACTCATTGCAAAATTCTAGACTCATTGAATAAATTCTAAATGATATTAAAATATCATTTGCATATATAAGAGAAGAGCATCTTAAGCTGAGAAAGTGATATTCTTGATATAGTTTGCCTTGGCTAGACAGTATTTGGAGTATTATTTTAGTTTGGGGTATCATGTTTTCAAGAAGAAGTATATTGTCTAGAGAAGATCCAGAAATCAACATGGAGATAGAGATAATTAAAGGGGAGATAATTAAGAGATAGATGCTTAAGAGATGGATATAGAAATTTAGATAAAAGATACAGGTGTTCTTTCTACATCTTGACTTTCCCCATTTCAGTTTTGATATATCAAAGTTTGGCATAAGAAATTAGGTGGGGATTTGGGGGGAGTTTTGCAGAAGCTGAAAATGATACAGGAAGGAGAACAAAATTCAGAAATAAATAAAATACTCTATGACCAAATATTTAACTCGAATTTTACAATAAGGTACTATAAACACCTAATAAAAGCAAAAGAAAAAAAATATCCAAACTTCTTCTCTGGTATGAAGGGAGGAGGAAAATTTTTATGTCAATTTTCCAAATGGAGGGAGGGTCCCCTGCTCCTAACTCCAGAGATCTGAAGGGATACCTGTAGATAGCTAGAGAAGAGACATCTAGGAAAGAAATGGAAAAGGGATAGAAATAGAGAAGATATACATATACATATATTTATATGGAGAGAGAGAGATTAGGGATATATTTAGATAGTTTGATAAAAGATAGATAAGAAATACATAGATGTGAGATGGATGGATAAGAGAAAAATAGCTAGAGTTTGGCTTCGACAGCTAGATAGGTATAGATAGCTTTATGAGAGCTATGTAGAAGGGGGATGACTAGGTAGGAGATAGAGTGGTAGTCTCTCGGTGATTGAGAATGACTATTGTCTTTGTGCAGTTTCATCTACGGTGTACCCTCATGTGGCTTTGGAGTCCAAAGGCTGAGGCGCAGAGTCTGTGGCACATGGGGCCTGGGACACCAGTTGTTACGGAAGGTGCAGTTGTGGCCTGGTGTCGGCGTTCACGCGCAGCGGCAAGACGTCGACGTCGCTCATCTTCAAAGGTGGTGGCGGCCTGGTTAATGTGGGTTCGCCACTGACAGAGGCAGCGAATTCTAGTTGCTTTGGTGTAATGCCAGCCCACTTCAAGTGGGACTTTAGCTGATCCTTGAATCTTTTCTTTGGTCGGCCTTGTTTCCTGAGTCCAGCTGACAGTTCACCATAGAATACCTGTCTTGGTATTCGCTGTGGGTCCATGCAGATGACGTGTCCAGACCATCGTAGCTGGGTTCTGAGGACCAGGACTTCGATGCTGGTGGAGTTGGCTCTGTCGAGGACTTCCTGGTTGGTGATTCGGTCCTGCCATCAGATCCTCATGATTGACTGGAGGGAGCGTTGGTGGAATTGCTCCAGCTGCTTCATGTGCTTCCGGTACAGTGTCCATGTCTCACAACCGCACAGGAGCGAGCTGAGGACCACTGCATTATACACTTTGAGCTTCGTCGCAGTGCTTACACCTCTGTGTTGGAGGACTTTGCAGCGCAGCCGCCCGAGTGCCTGGCTGGCCTTTTGGATCCTGGCATTAATCTCGTGGTCCAGGGACCTGTCATTGGCGATGGTGCTGACCAGGTACTTGAAAGTGTTGACGTTAGAAAGCTGCATGCTGTCGATTGTAATGCACGGTTGGTTCGTTGGCCTCCCTGGTGCAGGTTGGAACAGCATCTCTGTTTTGCTGAGGCTGATAGTCAGGCCAAACAGTTTTGTTGCGGTGGAGAACCTGTCCAGAATGGTTTGGAGATGATTTTCTTGGTGGGCCATGAGAGCACAGTCATCTGTGAAGAGAGCTTCCAGGATGAGTCTCTATGTTGTCTTTGTTTTTGCAGTCAGATGGCGAAGGTCAAATAGTGAGCCATCCAGTCGGTGTTTGATGTAGACGCCCAGGTCTACATTCATCACAGCATGTCGTAATACTTGGGTGAAAAATAGGTTGAATAGTACCGGAGCGAGGACATAGCCTTGTTTCATGCCATTGGAGATGTTGAAGCAGCCGGAAGTCTCTCCACCAGATAGGACTTCCCCTGTCATGTCGACATGAAAGAGCTGGATCAGTTTGATGAATTTTGCTGGGCAACCGAGCTTGCTGAGGATCACCCACAATGCGTCCCTGTTCATTGTGTCGAACACCTTTGTCAGGTCTATGAAGACAATGTAGAGACTCAGGTTCTACTCAAGGCATTTTCCTGCATTTGCCTCACCGTGAAGACCATGTCGATGGTGCTGTGATCTGGTCGGAAGCCACATTGTGATTCAGGCAGGTTCTGCTCTGAAACAGATGACAGGAGTCTGTTGAGTATAACACGGGCGAGGATCTTTCCAGCAGTGGAGAGTAGTGAGATGCCTTTGCAGTTGTCACAGGCTGCTCATGAGCCTTTGTTCTTGTATAGGACTACGATGGAGGCATCTCTGAGTTCTGGGGGCATGTCTTCCTCTTCCCATATGCTGGTCAGCACTATATGGAATGCCTGGAGCGCCTTTCCATTTAAGGCCTTGTACACCTCAGTTGGGATCCCGTCTTTACTGGGTGCCTTGCCTGCACTCATTTGTTGAATGGCTTTTTGGACTTCCTCTATTGAAGGAGGGACATCAAGTTGTTCAATGGAGCGGTTTTTGGGGATCTGGTCAAGGGCGCTTTGGTCGACTGAAGAGGGTTGGTTGAGAAGCTGACTGAAGTGATAGATAGGAGATAGATGGAGAGAAATCAATCATTCAATAATATGAGCCAAGCCTTGTGCTCAGCACAAAATACATAGATATGAGATAGATAAGAGAAAATTAGAGATGGATAAGATATAGACTAGATAAAATATAAAGACAAATAAATATACAAGGGGAGGTTTATAGATAGCTTGATAAGACAGGTAAGGGATAACTCGATGAGAAATTGATAGATAGATAAAACATTTATCAAGCTCTTGTTATGTACCAGGCATAACCCAAATGCTAAGGATACAAATAAATGCAACATTTCTCCTGCCCTCAAGGAGCATATTACATTTAATAAAGAAAGATGGTGTGTAAAGGAAACTGCAAAGAGGGAAGGGATATGATCCTAGAAACTTGGCTTGGTCCCAGAAGTAGTGCAGATCCTGGGAACATGAGGCAGAAGTTGACTTATTAGAGCTTAAGGATCCAGGGGAGACAGTTCAAGTTATTAGTGGGAAGAAATGGAGGTAACAGTCCAAGTATAGGTGGCATGAATGGCAAGTGGAATTGGGAAAAGACTGGATGAAGGGATTGAGGATATTTAGTTGAGGAAGAGAAGACTACGCCTATCTTTATTTAGGAATTTAAAGAGCTACCAAGCAGAATAGAGATTGTGGTTCAGTTGTTTTTCAGTGTCTGACTTCAGCACCCCATTTGCAGTTTTCTAATCAAAGATACTAGGATATTTTGCCATTTCCTTCTCCAACTCATTCTATAGATAAAGAAACTGAGGCAAACAGGGCTAATTGACTTGTCTAAAGTCACACAGATAATAAGTGTCAGACGATTTGGGCTCAGTTCTTCTTTACTCTGGATCTAGTTCTATATCCTCTGTACCACTTAGATTAGAATTGCTTCATTTGGCTCCAGAGGAAAGATAGAAGCAAGGAGAGGGTAATTTGCAAATTGCTAAATTAGACTTGATTCCACTTCCCAACTTCCTAACAAATAAAGTTATTCAAAAGTGGAATGCACTGCCTTGGAAGGGAATGGGTCCTCCTTCATCAGACATCTTCAAACAAAACCAGACATGTTATAGAGAGTCATTGGACCAGATGACTTCTAGGGCTCCTTCCCATTCCAGAATTCTGTAATACGTCGAAAGCCACAAGGATAATGAGGAAATTCATGACCATACTGTATGATAATTGATTGAAGGAGATGGGACTAGAGAAGAAAAGACTTGGGGCTTGGGTTGGAGGCAGAAGACATGAAAACTATTTCAGGGGTTTGAATCATTATCAGTGGAAGATTAAGAAAACTTGTTCTCTTTGGCCCCAGCTGGCAGAACTGGGGTTGATATAAAAATATTGTAGAGGCAAATTACAAATAATATAAAAAAGAAAGTAATAACATTAATAGTGACTCACTACAAGAAAATGAAATGGACTGCATGGGGAAGTAATGACCTTTCCCTCACTATTAGTTGCAGATAATTTTCCTTCCATGCTCTATTATTGATTCATTTTGATCTTGGAGTCCACTAATGTCTCCTGATTTTGTTTATAGAAACTTTTCTTGGGGTCAATTTCTCACAAACTCTTGTTTCAGCAACCCCAGCTCTTGTTCCCCTTTGTCCACCAGACAAATCAGGGGCCACCTGCCTTCCACCTAGCCATTTGTAGGTACCTGGGGAATATTGAGTTTAAGACTGAATGAAGCTTCATCAGGAGATAGTGAAATCAGCAACAAAATATATCACAGAATGCATTTCCAACCAAGAAGAGATCATTTGGGGATTCTCTTTGTCCCTGCTCCCTTTTGAATTGTGTGTCAGCTGAGAATTTTTGCTCATTGGCTCAGCCTCGGGTTTTCAGGGGTAATTCACTGATCTGCTATCACATGAGGAAAATGATTCTCAGAGATATTGATCAATGAAGCATTTAACAAATGTGTACTTTGGAGCAGACACTGTGAATAAGAATAAAAACCAAAAAGACAACCTTTGCCCTCAAGGAGCTTGCATTCTAAGGGGGGAAACAATATAGAAAAAGAAATTGGAAAGTGAGGGGAGAGATAGGAATACTTGTAGTTGTAGATGAGAAAGATGGAGAGGGGAATAAGTGCAGATAACTGGGTGAGGTGCCCTTGCTGAAATAGATTATCCAAAATTACATAGTAAGTAAGTGGCAAAATTGGGACTAGAACCTAGAGTTTCTGATTCCCAGTCCAGAGGCATTTCTGAGGCCTCTCTTGCCTTCTATGTTTATAAAAAGTTGTCCCTAAAATAACTATAACTAAAAAAAAAAAGACCAATAGTATGAGGGCAGCTTCCTGGGTTAAAGAAGGAGGGCAGGGAAGTCATTTCCCTTTACCTAGTGACTTTAAGCTCTCCAAACAATTAGGCATCACCTGCTTCTCTAGCTGGGCTCTGCCTCCTATGGCCCTAAGCAGGATGTGGAGTGATGTGAGTTGAGGTACCCAGAGTCCTGAGGTGTAAATAAATCCATAGAGATAAATCACAATAGCAAGACAGAGTGGAGAAAGTGTGACCGAACTCTACCAAAGCCTGCTTTTCTCTTGGAGGGTCCTGGGTAGCAGTCACTTCAGCAGCTTGCCCACAAGGTCAGTCTGAACTATTCTCCAGGCTCCCCTTTGCCTTTTGTCTCCTCAGGGACCCTTAGGAGAAATGGGGCTGAATTCCCTGGCACTTGGGAAGCTCGTGATAGCAGGCTGAGCCCTTTGAGCAAGAGCAGAATTCAAGAGGTAAGAAGTGATATTTTCCTCTGGGAATGATTTTATCTTTGCCTCCTTTGTGTTTACCCATGACTTAGAATCATTGAGAAAAAATGTATGACTTATTTATAAAAGGAAGGGTATTTGGGGGGTTCTTTTTGGGGGGGTCACTCATTGCCATCAATGAATACTTTGTCAGGCACTGTGCTTCCTTGGATTTTGAGTCAGGTAAAACCTCTTGTTTTTACAGGGTCTTACAATTTCCCTAACTCTAAACTGGAGAGGATAAAGTAGATCAGGGTTCTTCAACCTTGTGGAATCATGGACCTCATTGTCAACCTGGTGAAAACTATGGACCCCTCGCCAAAATAAGGCTTGTTGCCTGTACTCATAAGTGAAAGAAATGATCCATGGTAGATAGAGGTCAGTGAAAATAAGGATGTATTTTTATTTTACTGTTCCAAGTTCAGAGCCCCTCTGAAGTCTCTCCAGAGGACCTCTTAGGAAACTATGGAACTCTGGTTAAACACTTCTGGATATAATAAACTTGAAAGTTCCTTAAAGTTCTAAATCCTCTCCTCCTTTGGAAAACCATCTCTGTCCTTGTGTCTTAAGAGAAGAAAAGATGGGTAACAATGAGGATTCATTTTATTTTCTGAGAGAATCCAGATGGATTCCATCATGGGACTTGAGCTTGTAAAATTTAGTAATGGTTAGGGCCATTATGACTGTCAGTTGAGAGGAGGAAATAGGAAGATTGCACCCCTTGTGCTTTGTCTCAGAGGGCTCCAGCAGGGGACAAGGGCTGTCTTCAAGTTCATGCTTTACAGATTTAAAGTTAGCCTGCCCAGGAAGGCTGAGCAAACTTCATGCACATCCGCCAAAGAAAACATCTGCTCTGAGTGGCCTCTCGCTCTTCCTGAGCAGGCGGGCTCTGTACATCAGTACCCAGCCTTGTCTAATTTCATTAATGTGATCTTGTGTCCATCCCATGGCAGCTTAATAGCTATTATTTGTGGCCTCCATCAAATAAAGCCTTGACCATAAATCCCCCTTCCCATAAATGAAGATATAAACGTCAATCTGCATTACTGTATAATATTTATTATTTTAATTAAAGGAAAGGGGAGTGACATTTATTAGCTCACAAGTTACTTGTTAATGGCAACGAATGACAAAAAAATGGCTTCTTTTTATGAGTAATTCTTAGAACTTTCCTCAATAATTATTCTGTTATGTTCCTAATGCAAGTACTCCTAACAATGTCGTGGGCTCATTCCTTTCTGGGACCTAGAGCTTGTTTGTTTAGACAGTAGTCTCTGCCTAAACCCCTCTCTCCCCTCAATTTCCTTCCAACACACCCTCACCCTCAAGTCTACTATCTAACTGACTCTAGGAAAGTAGTTGAGAAAGGAGGCCCCTGCTGGTGGTGCCAGAGGCAATTCCTTCCTCACCCTGCAGGTATAAGCAATGGAAGTTCCCTTGAATGTTGATCAGGGTTAGAATGGGAGAATTCTCTGTTGAGGATGATTCAAAGAAGCAGGGATGTAGGTTTGCATTTTGACCTAGTGAAGAGGGATCTGCCCTGCAGGGAACACAGCCAATTCACAGAGGAAGGGATGAGAAATGGGAATGGGAGTGCAGCTGGGGGGAGGGGGGGTAGCTTCCAGCAATGGTTTTTGATGACTGTACCTTCTCCATGCAGAGCCTTCTCAGGCTCACTGTGGCGTGGAAGCCTTTGTGTTCAGTGGCATTAAGGGGACGATTTGTTACTAAAGTGGCTAATTAATCTTCATCGCGATGACTGTCAAGGCTCTTACCTTTCTTCCCTAAAATAGGGCTTGATGTGTGTGTGTGTGTGTGTGTGTGTGTATGTGTGTGTGTGTGTGTGTGTGTGTGTGTGTGTGCAGGAAGCTGGACAGGGATGAAAGTGGAGGGCAACCTATCTTTCCTTGGTCTGGCATTATATAAACATGAGCCTCTGATGGTTTATCCCCAAATATCCTCCAAAATCCCTTTGGTGGAAGATCGCTGGGCATGCTTGGCTTTCTTTTGATATGACAATAGTGCCTCTAGTTTATCGATTCAGTGGGCATGGGTATGTGTTTGGGGAGGGCAGTAGTCAGATGGATGGACAAATGGACAACAGCTGGCTAAAAGCAAGACTCAATGCCAATTCAGGCTTATATGCTAAAAGATGTTTAGCACTGGACACATCTCTATGGGACAGCCCTCCTCTCCAGCTCTTTACATATTTCCTTTCACAAAGTTGTCTCCCCTTTCTAACTTTTCTGTCCATAAATCTTTATTTCCCTTCACAAGTCTGAAACTAGGTGTCAAGAATGGGCCTGTTCATGAATCTGGGCAGCCTTTATCCATTCTGACCATTTGGTACACAGAAGTCATTATATCACAGGAGCCATATCACTCAGAAATCAGTTAACCTAATACCTTTCCCTGGAATGCCTTCACTCTTCTTTCCAAAATCAGATACCCATACAAGGGCAGATTCCGCTCAAATCTTGAATAGATGTCAGCTTGAACAAAAGAAGTGAAAACAGAGTCTATCCATGAAGTGTTTCTCTCTCTGTCTCTCTCTGTCTCTCCTCCCTTCTCTCTCTCTCTCTCTCTCTCTCTCTCTCTCTCTCTCTCTCTCTCTCTCTCTCTCTCTCTCTCTCTTCCTCTCTCTCCCCCTCTTTCTCTCACTGTCTCTTTCTCTCTCTCTCCCCTTCTCTCTGTCTCCCTGTGTTTCTGCCTCTCTGTCTCTGTCTTTGTGTCTCTCCCTCTCTCTTTCTCCCTCTTTCTCAGTCTCTCTCTCTGTCTCTCTTTCTCTGCCTCTTTCTCTCTCTCCCCCTTCTCTGTGTCCCCCCTCTCTCTCTCTCCCTCTCTCTCTCCCTCTTTCTCTCACTGTCTCTTTCTCTCTCTCTCCCCTTCTCTATGTCTCCCTGTGTTTCTGCCTCTCTGTCTCTGTCTCTGTCTCTGTGTCTCTCCCTCTCTCTTTCTCCCTCTTTCTCAGTCTCTCTCTCTGTCTCTTTCTCTGCCTCTTTCTCTCTCTCCCCCTTCTCTGTGTCCTCTCTCTCTCTCTCTCTCTCTCTCTCTCTCTCTCTCTCTCTCTCTCTCTCTCTCTCTCTCTCTTCCTCACTCTCCCCCTCTTTCTCTCACTGTCTCTTTCTCTCTCTCTCCCCTTCTCTCTGTCTCCCTGTGTTTCTGCCTCTCTGTCTCTGTCTCTGTGTCTCTCCCTCTCTCTTTCTCCCTCTTTCTCAGTCTCTCTCTCTGTCTCTCTTTCTCTGCCTCTTTCTCTCTCTCCCCCTTCTCTGTGTCCCCCCTCTCTCTCTCTCCCTCTCTCTCTCCCTCTTTCTCTCACTGTCTCTTTCTCTCTCTCTCCCCTTCTCTCTGTCTCCCTGTGTTTCTGCCTCTCTGTCTCTGTCTCTGTCTCTGTGTCTCTCCCTCTCTCTTTCTCCCTCTTTCTCAGTCTCTCTCTCTGTCTCTCTTCTCTGCCTCTCTCTCTCTCTCTCTCTCTCTCTCTCTCTCTCTCTCTCTCTCTCTCTCTCTCTCTCTCTCTCTCTCTCTCTCTCTCTCCTCTTTCTCCCCCTTGCCTCATTTATTGTTCAATATGATCCATATGAGAGAGACAGACAGACAAGTTGGTAACATCCCTATTCTAGAGTTATGGAAACTGAGTAAATATCAGGGAGGGGCAGGAGCAGAGAAAAATGAGCATTGTGTGTGTGTGTGTGTGTGTGTGTGTGTGTCTATGCCATAAATCTTGTCAGGACAAGCATCCTTCACCAAAGGAAAGAATAGGGTATTATCTTGTGGAGATATAGAGTAATGGGAATACCACCTCAAGGATAATGCTGGGAAGGATACTGTGAGGAAACATGGAGAAGAACTGCACAGGACAAAACAGGGTAAGGGAGGAACTCTTCTCAGCTTTCCATCTAGTAACTTCCCATTTTAATTAATTAATTTTGGTAATGCAGTGTTCACCTCTGATATTTCTGCTCTGCTATAGGACTTTAGGTATTCAAGTCCTTCCAAATTCAGCATCCCTGGACAAATTCCTTTTCACCCTATCTTAGTTATCTCACTGCCCAGGAGGGTGATTGGGGAGGGGGAAATGTTATGGAGAAAGAGCAGGGTTTCTGGAGCCCCACACTTTGGGTAGAAAAGATCCAGACTTCTAGAGGGGTGGGCTCTGAGAACCTGAACTGTGGATTGTCAAAGGACTCTCAGCTCCTTCCAAACAACCTTAGCAAACCTATCTCTAAGCTGCTTCCAGCAAAAGTCCTCCAAATTTATTCTGGGTCTCTGAGATTTCCCTGCTGTAAGCAAATTCTGCTTTAATCACTCTGGCCCATTTAAGCAAATTATACTCAAACTCCATTCTGGTGTTTTAATGGAAAGCTACCTTCTCAATAGGCCAAAGTTTAGAGGAGGAGGACTCACATGTGAGTTTCTAGCCTCCTTTTCCTTCCAAATGTGTTTTACCCCCGAGGCCTTCTCCTTAGCTTCCTAGTTTCAGAAAGCCAGATTTGGGGCTATGGAGGTGCCTCGGGCTGCTACCAACGGACTTGGATTCTGAAGCTCAGAAGTAATAGTGTTCTGATGACATTCTGTGGGACCCTCTTGAAGCTTCCCTACTTTCATAAATTAAAACTATCTCATTTATTCACTTTGGGAATGATTCATACAAACAAGACTCCTGCCTTTCTGTGGACTTGAAAATGCCCATTTTCCCCAGCCCTTGGCATGGCCCTAGTCTCAATCATCAACTCGATTCATTTTGAAAATGTATTAAGCACTCACTCTGTGTAGTTCTTCATACCAGGAGCTCTATTTATATAAGCAAATATTTCTCCTTCCTTCTAATCACTATGAGCTAAGAACTGATTCATTTATTCAGTAAGTGTCTTTCTTGTGCAGAACACTGTACTAGGCAATCAAAGGATTGGGGCTGCAAAGATGAATAGGACATGGTCATAGCCCTCCAGGGATGTTGCCATCTAGTAGGGAAAGTGAGATGGCTCAGTGATAGAATGCTAGACCTGAAGTCAGAAGGACCTCAGTTCAAATCCAGCCTCATTTACTTAGTATTCTGTGTGATCCTGAGCAATTCACTCAATCTCGGTTTGCCTTTGCCCAGTAGAGAAGGAAATGGCACACCACTCCAATATCTTTGCAGAGAAAACCCTATTGACAGTGTGGTCCAGGGATCACAAACAAACAAACAAACAAAAAACAAACAAACAAACAAACAAAAACAACAGACACAACTGAACCACACCAACAAGGAAAATTAAGACATGAGCAAAATGATTCATAGTAGAATAAGCTGCCAGGAAGACAATGAAGTTTTATATTACTTGAGGTCCAATTCATTTGGAGGCTGGATTACTACTTATTTGGATTGTTGTTGGGGATTCTTGTTAGGGTAAATTGTGCAATGGGAATCCTCTGAGATCCAATCCACTTCTGAAATTTACTTTTGTGGCACAAAACCAGGTAATCAAATAAGTATAGTACAAAAGATATCATTCTTATGTACATATATTTGTAAGCACTATGAGATCAGAAAAGGAACACCAAGGGATGCAAAGAATGGCTTAGTTTTCTGGAAAAGTTATGCATTTAAGTCAAGTCTTTGATAACAGAAAGAAGTTGATAGAAGAAATGGAAAAATGAAAAGGAGCATAAAATCCAGGAATAGGGGATGCAGAAATCCAGGAATAGAGGTACAGAAAAGGAAAAGCGTAGGATGTGGATAGCAAGTCTGATCATTGTATTGCTGTTTTGGGGCTAGAAAGAACATATTGTCCTCACCCATGGATGTGTTAGTAAGTGTTTAACAAATAGTTCTCTGGCTGAAGGTTGGAGGAGGATTTCTGCACAACACATTTTATTTTATTTTTTCTAGCTCTATGAGATAATTTCTGGGTAGTGCAATTGGTAGGGCACTGAATAAGCAAATTAATTTAGGAATTTGGGAAGAATGTCATTTTTATTATATTGGCTCAGCTTACCCATGAACAATTAATGCTTTTGCAGTTGTTTAGATCTGACTTTATTGTGTGAAAGGTGTTTTGTAGTTGTGATCATACAGTTTCTGGTTTGTGTTGGCAGGTAAATTCCCAGGTATTTTTTGTTGACTATCATTATTTTGAATGGCATTTCTCTTTCTATCTCTAGTTCTTGGGCTTTATTGGTAGTATGGAGAAATGGTGATGCCTTTTGTTTGTTTATTTTATATCTTGCAACTTTACTAAGGTTGTTCATTGTTTTAAATAGTATTTTTATTGATTCCCTAGGATTTTAAGTATATTATCTGCAAAGAGTGATACCTTTATTTCCTCATTGCCTATTTTAATTCTTTCAATTTCTTCTTTTAGTATCACTACAGCTAGGTTTTTAAGCACAATATCGCACAATAGTGGTGAAAATGGGCATCCTTGTTTATTCCTGACCTTATTGGGAAGACATCTATCCTTCTTATAGATAATGTTTGCTAACGTTTTAGATAGATGCTATTTTTCATTTTGAGTGATGTTCTACTTATTCCAATGCTCTCTAGTGTGTTTAGTAGGAATGTTTTTTTTTTTATTTTTGTTAAAAGCTTTTTTTATTGAAATAATCATATGGTTTCTATTGGTTTCATTGCTGATATGGTCAATCATATTGATAGTTTCCCTAATATTGAATTACCTCTGCATTCCTGGTATAAAATCTACCTGGTCATGGTGTATAATCCTTATGATATATTCCTGTAATCTTCTTGATAGTGTTTTATTTAAAATTTTTGCATCAGAATTCACTGGCCATATTAGTGTATAGTTTTCATTCTCCGTTTTTGTTCTTCCTAGTTTAGGTATCAATACCATATTTATATCATGAAGGGAATTGGGTTTATTGAAGAGTTCATGTAGCATTGGAATTAATTGTTCTTTAAATGTCTGATAGAATTCATTTATGAATCCATCTGACCCACACAACACATCTTAAGGTTTAATCTGCATTATTAACATTTTCTCCATTATTTTCTTAACTCAAGGTTGGCAACAAAGCAATAAATCAAACTCAGATAGCTGTAGTGCTGATTTCTGAGGTATAAATGCTCACTCTAAAAATCTAACAATTGGCTTAACTAAGCCAGTAGGAGCTGACGGTCTGTTTTATTGGTGACAGAACTAAAGGCTACAAGGGTTAAATGTTTTAACAAGGTAATCCAGTTTGGCTAGAGTGAAGAGTACATAAGAAAGATGAGTGTGACATAAGGCTGGAATGAGATAGGTTGTAGAAAAGATGATGGCAGCTATCTTGTGAAGATGCATGAATGCCAAACAAATGAAATTTATATTTTATTCTATAGGGAATGGGGAGAACCCCTGAAGTTTCTGAACAGAGGCATGGCCACATGACCATGGCCATGGATGTAGTGGGAACAGAAGAGTGGGTGGGGGGAGACAGGAAACTGATGACTTGTTTGGAGACTCTCCTATCAGTTTTCTGCTCATCCCAGTGTTCCCCCAGAAAAGACTATTCAGTACATGACTGAACTCAAAGGAGGGGGCAGTTTTCTTCCTGTGCTGAGAGGAATGAGCAACAAACTCTCTTCAGGCTTAGGGCACAGGGGCCTCTTTGGAATGCCTGCTAATTAAACTCCCTATACTGCTGAGCTGGCAAACTACAGTTCCTGATCCTACTTCTGCTCTAGTCTCTAAAGGTCCTGGTGGGATATACAATTTTACAGCATGGAAATTGGAAGACTTTTCACTGGGTGTGTATATGTGGCCAGCAGCCTCTTTTCAGATCTTGGCAGACTTTCAGAGTGTGGAACAATGATCACACTAGAGAGAGGAGAGGAGTCAGCTCTCCCTGAAATGAAGAGTTCTTTTAAAAGGGAACTAAATGTTTTCACCCCAATCTCTTGCCCTTTCCAAACTCTCCCATTATTATTGTTGAAGGCACTTCTGACCTCCTAGTCCTTTAGATTCATAACCTAAATAGGATGATGAGCTTCATTCTCTTACTCCTCATATCCATTTTTCCCCAAAACCTTTCCATTTTACTTTCATAACATCTCTCAAATATACCTTCTCTTTTCTGATATTATCAATACCCTGCTCAAGGTCCTCATCATCTTACCTCTGGACTATTATAACAGTCTGCTGGTCAGTCTCCCTTCTTTAAATTTCTCTCCACTCCCAGTGGACCCTCTAACTCATTGGTCAAATTTATCATCTTAAAGCCCAGGGCTGCCTCTGTCATAACCCTATTCAGTAAGCTCCAGTGGCTCCCCATCACCTCCAGGATCAGATATAAAATCTTCTGTTTGGCATTCAAAGCCCTTCATAACCAGTCTTCCCACTCCATCCTCTACTTTTCCTGTCTTCTTAAAGTTACACTTACCCCATACTTCTCAATCCAGGGACACTAGACTTCTGACTGTTCTTTGAGGAAGAACACTCCATTTCCATACTCAAGCTATTTTCACTATCTGTCCCACATGTTTGGAATTTTCTTCCTCTTCTCTGTCTCTTCACTTTTCCTGGCTTCCTTCTAGTCCCAGATAAAATACCAATTTTTATAAGGAGTCTTTCTCAATCCCTCTTAATCCTTATGTCTTCATTCTATCGATTATCTCTCATTTATTCTGTTTATATCTTGTTTTAACGTAATTATTTGCATGTTGTTTTCCCTATTAGACTATGAATTCCTGTTAAATGGAGACCATCTTGCTTTTTTTTTTAGTCCCTAGTATTTTACATAGTGCTTGGCTTATAGTAGGTGTTTAATAAATTTAATTGACTGAGCAGAATTAAGAGGTAGTAAGGGGATATATTGGTAGATGTTTTGCAAATGACTCTCTGAGAAAAATGTTTTTTGGGAGAAGTATAAAAAACACACCTTTAAGTTTATTCCTTATTATTTTCTCCATCACTTTCTTACATATAGATAATTAACAAAAAAAATAAACCAAACACTGATTTGTATCTGATTTTCAAGGTATGAATGCTCACAATAAAAATTTAACAATTGGCTTGGGACTTAGTTTGGGTTTTCTCTAGCACACCTCTATCTGTTTTGCTCTCTGACAGAGACTACCCCTACCAAAACCTTCCCTTATTTTTGTTGATGTTATTCAGTCTTTTAGTGGCATCTGACATTTCTTGACCCCATGGACCACAGCACGTCAGGTTCTTCTATCTTCCACTATCTCCTGCAGTCTGTCTAAATTCCTGTTTGTTGCTTCATGCTCTGCTGTTGCCCTTCTCCTTTTGCTTTTAATCTCTCCCCACAACAGGGTCTTTTCCAATGAATCCTGTCTTCTCATTATGTGACCAAAGTATTTAATCTTCAGCTTCATTGTTTCATCTTTCAGTGAATACTCTGAATTAATTTCTTTAAGTATTGATTGATCTTATCTTACTTTCCATGGGACTCCCAAAAGTCTTTTCCAGCACCACAAAAGTATTGATTCTGTGACACTAAGCTTTTTTTAGTTCAACTCTCAAACATTGCTATTGGAAAAAAAAGACATAGCCTTGACTATACAGACATCTGATGGCCAGATGACGTCTTTGCTTTTTAGAATGCTGTTTAGATTTGCCATAACTTTTCTTTCGATGGAGAAGAGATTTTTAATTTCATGGTTGTAGTAGCCACATGCAGAGATCTCTGAGACAAAGAATATAAAATCTGACACAACTTCCATTTCTTCTTTTATTTGCCAGGAAGTGCTATGACTAGTTGTCAACATCTTATTTTTTTTCTAATGTTAAGCTTCAAGTTAACATTTACACTGTGCTTTTTTGACCTCATGAAGAGGTTTTTTTAATTCTTTGCTTTCTTTCATCAGAGGGGTATTTTCTGCATATCTGAGATATTTCACCCAACAATTTTAAGTCTAGCTTTTTATTTATCCAATATGACATTTTGCATGATGTACTCTGCATATGAGTTAAATAAATAACATGTCAATATACAGCCTTGTCATACACCTTTACCAAATTTAAACCAGTTTTTCACATTTAATTCTAATTGTTGCCTCTTGACCTACATATAAGTTCCTCCAGAGAGAACTAAAATAATCTATTAGCCCATCTCTTTGAGAACTTGCCATATTTTGTTGCTATTCACACAGTCAGTCTTTAGTGAAGTCAATAAAACAGAAATATATATATATATATATTTGTTTTATTTTTTTTTTCCTGGAAGGCCCATGCTTTCTCCATAATCCAGTGAATTCTGTCAGTTTGGTCCCTAGTTCTTCTGCCTTTTCAAAAAACAGCTTGCTCTTCTGGTAATTCTTGGTTCATATATTGCTGAAACCTAGATAGCAGAATCTTAAATATAGCCTTGCTGATGTGTGAAATGGGTACAGTTATTTGGTATTAGAACATTCCTTGACTTTGACCTTCTTTAGGGTTCCGATGTAAACTGGTCTTATCTAATCTTGTGATCACTGTTGAGTTTTCCAAATTTGATGACCTATTGAGTATAGTACTTTAACAGCATCATTTTTGTAGGATTTTAAATAGTTCAGCTGTAAAATGTTCCCTAAAGTTCACATAACATCATTTTCCAGGGATATAGCTCTAGACTAGTAATTTTTAGGTTTTATCATACCAATTTTTGCACAAAATGTTCCTTTGATAATTACCTTGAAGAAGTCTCGTGGTTTCCCTATTATATTGTTTTCTTTTATTTCTTTGCAATGTTCATTTAAGAAAAAAAAAAGTATTTCTCCTTTCTATTCCCTGGAATTCTACATTCAGTTAGATATCCCTTACTCCTTTTCCTTTCCCTTTCCTATTTCTTTCAGCTATTTTATCTGTAAAGCCTCATTAGATAACTATTTGTTTTCTTGCTCTCTAAATTTGGAATAATTTTTTGTTATTACCTCCTGTACCATATCATATTGCAAGCTTCTGTACATAATTCTTCAGGTATTCCATTTACCAGATCTCTTATCAGAGCCCCTGGTCTCTTACACTCACAAATTATACTGCTCCTCAGGGCTGTTATTTCCTTGTAACCAAAAGCACTGCTCTCTGCCCTGAATGTATAGGTAGGAAATGGATTGCCAAACAATATTAACACTAGGGAAGCCTTCAATCACTTTCTGACCTATTTCCATATCTCCTTATCATCTCCAGCTTGAGAACTCCCAAAGTACTTATGCTGCTTTTGCCACCTCCAAAGCCCATAACTGGTGCCATTACATGGGTTTTGGGCAAGCCTCAACCCCAATGTCACTGACCTCTCTTTCTTTCCTCCTAAGTTGTCTTGGACTGGAAAATGCCTCACTTTGACCTTTTGTGGGTTTTCATTGGATTTAATTGCATTTATTTTCTATAGGTAGGATAATCTGGGAGAGGAGACATTTCACTATCTCATAAAGACACGAGGAGCCTGAAAATTGCAGATAGTGTTATATCAAAAGCATCAGTAGTATCCCAATATCCTTTAAAAATAACTTTAAAATAAGGCCTCATATCCTCATTGTCTCCACTTTCCAGCTTCCCTGACTTCTTCCAAGTATCAGTTCATTTTTGTAAATATTTGCCTATTTCACTTAGAGTGGCAGATTTATTGGTATATAGTTGGGCAAAATAATTTCCAATAATTATTTTAATTTCTTCTTCATTGGTTGTGATTTTAACTTTTTCATTTTGGGTACTGGTAATTTGATTTCTTTTTTTTTTAATCAAGTTAACTAATGTTTTATCTATTTTATTTATTTTTTCTTATAAAACTAGTCTCTTATCTTATTTATTCATTCAATCATTTTATTACATTCAATTTTATTAATCTCTCTAATTTTCAGCATTTACAATTTGTTGTTTAAATGGGGAGTTTTAATTTTTTATTTTTCTAGGGTTCTTTGTTTTTAGTTTCAAGCACTGATATTTACTTTCTATGTTTTAGTGATGTAAGCATTTAGCAATATAAAATTTCCCCTAAGGACAGTTTTGGCTGCATCTCACAAATTCTGGTTAGTTATTTCCCCATTGTCATTTTCTTTAATAAAATTGTTGATTATTTCTATGATTCATTCTTTGACATTCATTCTTTAGGATAAGATTATTTAGTTTACATGTAATTTTTAATCTTTCTTTCTGCTACCCTCTTTATTGAATGAAATTTTTATTGCATTATGGTTTGAAAAGGATGTATTTAATATTTCTTTTTTTTCATAAATTTGGTTTTGAAGTTTTTATGCCCTATTATATAGTCAATTTTTGGGAAGGTGTCATTGTACTACTGAGAAAAAGGTATATTCTTTTCTGTTCCCATTTGGTTTTTTCCAGAGGCCTATCACATCAAACTTTTCTAAAGTTCTATTTATCTTACTCTATATTGTTTGTTTTTGTTTCTTTTGGTTGAACTTATCTAATTCTGATTGAGGAAGATTAAGGTCTCCCATTAGTAACATAGTAACTATCTATTTCCTCCTATAACTCATGTAATTTCTCCTGTAAGAATTTGAATGCTATTCCCTTTGGTACATATATCTTAATATTGATATTGTTTCATTGTCTATGGTGTATTTTACCAAAATGCATTTTTCTATCTTGTCTCTTTTGATCAGATCAATTTTTACTTTTGCTTTGTCTAAGATCATGATTGCTACTCCTACACTTTTTTTTTTAACTTTAGCTGAGACATAGTAGATTCTGCTCCAGCCCCTTACTTTTACTCCATGTGTCTCTCTGTTTTAAATGTGTTTCTTGTAGACAATACATTGTGAGATTTTGGTTTTTAATCTACTGTGCTATTCTTTTCTGTTTTATGGGTAAGTTCATCCCATTTGCTTTCATGATTATGATTAATAATTGTGTTTACCTCTATCTAATTATTCCCATTTAACTTTCTGTTTGCCTGTCTCTGTCTCTTTCCTCCTCTTTTTCTCCCGTTCAGCTTTTCCTGTTAAAAAATGTTTTATTTTTAACTACCACCTCTCCCCAGTTCAACCTCCTTTTAGAACATTTTTATTCCTCCTTCCCTCCTTCTTATTTAGAGGGTTTCTTTAGCTGAATGTGTATTTTATTCTTTCTTTGAGCTAATTCTGATAAGTAAGGTTTAAGCATTGCCAACCTACCCCCATTTTCTCTTCTATTATATTGACTCTTATGAACCTCTTCATGACAGCTACTTTGCCCCCATTTAGCTCTTTATTCTCCCCATGAGTTCCTCTTCCTCATCACTTATTTTTTTTTGCTTTGTTTTCATGGAGGGGGAAGATATCAGCCCATCATATCCAGTTTACTCTCTTCCTTCTTTCTACATACGCACCTTCTCATTGCCTTAGTAGTGATAAAGTTCTTTAGTATCTTTAGTACATTAGGTATTTAAGTACCTTAAGTGTCTCAAGTATCATAGATATCTTAAGTGTCTCAATTATCACCTTCCCATGTATGCATTTACTTAATTAACGATATTGAAACCATTAAGTTTCCATTTAGTACTTTTATGATTCTTGTGTCAAATTTGCTTGTTCAATTAATGCCTTTCAGCTATATTATTTATTTATTTGTTTGTTTTGTTCAAGAAAGTTTGGAAGTCCTCTATTTCATTAAATATAATTTCTTCCTCTGGAGGATGATGCTCAGTTTTGATAAGTATGTATTTCTCATTTATAGTCCCAGATCCTTTGCCTTTCAGTATATCCTGTCCCATGTCTTTAACAGAGAAGCTGTTGGGTCCTAGGTAATTCTGACCATGACTCCACAATAAATTTGAATTGTTTCCTTCTTTCTGCTTGCTCTGGCTTTTATTTTCCTAAGAGTTCTGGAATTTGGCTATAACAGTTCTGGGATATTATATTTTGGATTCTCTGGAGGTGACTAGTGGATTTCTTCAATTTCTATTTCCCCCTCTTATTTAAGGTTATCAAGGCAGTTTCTTCTGATGATTTCTTGTAATATGGTGTCTAATTTTTTTTTATCTTGACTTTAAGATATTCTAATGATTCTTAGATAGTCTTTCCAGGTAGTTGTTTTTCCAGTGAGGTATTTCAGATTTTCTTGTATTTTTCATTCTTTTGATTTTGGCTTAGTGTTTCCTGTATTATGGATTCATTAGCTTCCATTTACTCAATTCTAATTTTTAGGGAGTTATTTTCTCCCTTGAATTTTTGTATTACCTTTTCTATTTGTCTAAGGCTACTCTTTAAAAAGCTGTTTTCTTTAGTGATTTTTTTTTGCCTCCATTACCATTTGATACATTCCAGTATTTAGGGAGTTGGGTTTGTGTGTATGTGTGTGTGTGTGTGTGTGTGTGTATGGTTTTTTTGTGACTTGTTTTTCTTTTGACTTTTCTAATTTTTAGTAAATTAATTTATTGAGTGAACCTTTTCCCAGTTTTTGAATATTTTAGCTAATTTTTTAACTTCTTTTCAAGTTCTTCTAGTGTTTTTTTTGGGGGGGCTGATATCTTTTTATGTTTTCCTTTAAGACTTCATATGTTTATTTTTTTGTCATTATTGTCCTCTTCTGAGTTTGAATTTTGATCTTCCCTGTCACTAAAGTAACTTTCTAAGATCAGCTTTTTTCAAGTATCAGTTCAAATCCTACCTTTTGCCAAAAAGCTTTTAAAGTTTTCCTCAATACTTATGCTTTCCTTCTATCTTCTGTTGATTATCTCCAATTACACACACACACACACACACACACACACACACGCACACACACACACACAAACAGAGGTAGGTATTTGCTATTCAGTCATTCAGTCATGTCTGATTCTTTGTGACCCCATGGACCATGGCACACCAATATTGTCCAGGGAATTTTCTTTGCAAAGATACTGAATTAATTTGCCATCTCCTTCTTCAATGGATCAATGTAAACAGAGTTTAAGTGACTTGTCCAAAGTGTAGGATTTAAATTGATATCCAATTATCCAAGTGTTATATTTTATAAAGTTCATTAATAATCACTAGATGTAAAGGAATAAAAAGTTAATTATCTAACAAAATAACCACTACTAAGTATCTGAGACCAAATTTTAACTTGGGTCTTCCTGACTTTAAGACTAGCACTCTAACCACAGAACTACATAGTTGCCTGATATATATGGATAGATAGATAGATAGATAGATAGATAGATAGATAGATAGATAGGTAGATAGATAGAGATAGAAATATATATCTCTCTCTATATATATATAAACACACTTATAAACTACATAGAAACAAGATATATATGTATATATGTGAAATATAAAAGAAAAGCCTTTGTGTATATATTATTGATTTCCTCTCATTTTAGACTGTGAGCTTCATGAGGGTATGAACTATTATTGCTGTTTTTTTTCCTATCCTCAACAGTAAGCATAGTACCTGGCACATAGTAGGTGCTTAATAAATGTTATTGACTTACATCATAATAGGGGAGACAGCACATATGGGGGAATGATAATAAAAAAGTTATGATTTGAGAAGTTACACAGATTGAAAAGTGATAGCCAGGGAAAAGTTTGAGATGTCACAAAGATTAGATGATAAGTATAATAGGAAAGTCAACTGAAGCCGGAAGTTTGCAGAAACTGTGGTAATATTGCTTTGATTTCAGTTTTCAGAGCAAGAAGGAGAAGGGGTGGTTTTGGTCCAATTGCATTGCTAGGTCTCAAGATGTCCAGGTTGAAAATGAGGGTCCGTGGTGCCAGGGAATTCATATCAAAATGGCTTAGCTCCTCCTGGGCATGGCCTCCAGTATCCTGAGGACTGGTGCATTCTCTCGCCATCTGCAAGTCATTATCTCTCCAGGTTGGCTAATTGGTAAACATTTGAAATTTCTGGTTGAGTGATTAGTAATAGATGATAAAGATGACAAAATGACTGTATTTTCTGACTGTCATTTTCCTAAACTCTGTTATTCTAATTAAGAAATGTGTATCCTTCTAGAGCTATAATGATTCTGCAATAGCAGGGGGTTTGATCAAGAAAAAGGTACAAGAATTTCTGCCCATCAGCTTCAGAAATCTGATTACCACACACTAGTCCTATGCTTGTACTTTTCTGATGACCTGTATTCCTAAGGATATTAAAGGGGAGGATCTAAGAGGGGGCCAGGAAGTGGAGCTGTTTGAAGGTACAGGACAGGTGAGGAGGGAGAAAGAATAAGCTGGTCCTTCTGAGTCCAGTGCCCTTTAGAATTATTAGAATCGCTTCTCCCAAAAGCCATTTCTACTACCCCATTTCCTTACTTGAATTTACTCCAGGAGCAGAATTCCTATGTATGGCTCTGGAGGAATGAATTTCCTGTTTGTTCTCCCTCCCTCTCTCTCTCTCTCTCTCTCTCTCTCTCTCTCTCTCTCTCTCTCTCTCTCTCTCTCTCTCTCTCTCTCTCTCTCTCTCTCTCTCTCTCTTACTTCTCTTGATTTCTCTTGCTTTTCTCTTGGTGTCTTCCTCCTCTCTGTGCCTAGTTCCATCTCTTCCCTGTCTTGATTTCTCTTCCTGTCTCTGTTCCCCATGATTGAATTTCCCTTTTCTGGCAATAAAGAGAGCTTGATGGGAGCATGCCTTCTGACCTTTGAAGTGACATGGTGACACTAATTTTGGGGGATATTCTATTTTTCTGCTGTCATTGGGAGACACACATGTGAATGCTCTATGTGTGTAGAGGCAGCACTTTTAGGAGAGCACACAGTTTCCCAAGGAGGGAAGTGGTTCACCCATCGCTCCCCCACCCCTCCAAGCTTGACAGTTTTTCAAACATATTCACTGTCAGCCCTAACAACCTGTCAGTAGCTGCTAGGACTGGCAAACTGCAAAGCGCCCGGCGCCCTGTGACAGCCATGCCACAACGATGTACTTCTCACACATGAAGGCTGAAACTTTTGAAAGGTACCCTGGCCCTTCAGAGGAAAAATGAACAATCAGATATTTGGAATAAAAAAAATACAAAAACAAAAACAAATCCCACCAGCCTCTTGTCACAGCTGATATCTGTTTATTTGCCCTGAAAATTGAGGTGTATGTGAAGGAATAAAACATAGCACAGACAATTGCTACCCAGCACCATGTCCAGGAACTCATGCCCTGTTATTTGCCAACACAGCAAAGAAGCAGCAATCCATGGCGTTTCCTGGGGTGGAGGAGCCAGCTGAGGCTTCCTTGGTATCCCCCACCCCCTTTTATTGTCTTCTACTGGGACTAGCAACCTTCAGTAAAGCAGATGAAGAGGATAATCAGGATATCAGACATTCTAATTGGAACTGAGAATCATAGAGAACACAGACCAAGAAGGAACTTTTAGGGATTTTCTAATTCAACACCCTCATAGCAAATGTGAGGAAATGGAGACTCAGAGAGGGCTAGGTGGGGAACAAACATTTATTAAATGCTTACTTCATGTCAGGCAACTTACAGAGTTTTATCTCTTGCAATTCTTATAATAATTCCGGGAGATAGATGCTATTATTACCCCATTTTACAGTCGAGGAAATTGAGGCAAACAGAGGTTAAGTGATTTGCCCAGGGTTACCCAACTAATAAGTACCAAAGGCTAAATTTAAACTTTGATATTCTCTGATTCCAAGCGCAGCATTCCATTCATAGCTAAGAACTGATCTTCCCAAGGAAGATATAGTATCAGAGGAGTATAGGCTTGGGGTTATACTCTCATATCCCTAACTACTTTGGAGCATCTTGAATTGAATGCTCCATAGGCATCTCAAAATTAATATGTCCCAAAGAGAATACATTATCTTTTCCTTCAACTCCACTGATTGCAGTCTTTTTTATTGCTATTGAAGGAGCCACTATCTTCCAAGGTACCTAGATTTTAACTTCAGTTGACTTCACTCTCCTTCATTTCATATATGTAAACTATCGCCAAATCTTTTTGTTTACCTTCAGAACATCTCTCCTTTATGTCCTGTTCTCTGTTTTGACTCCCACTCAGGTGCATGCTTTATTTATCTCGGCATTGACTACTGGAATAGCTTTTCTTTTAACTTTTTAAAAAGTTATTTTTATTTTTTGTTTATATATGATCAGAATTTTTCCCAGTGTCCTACCCCAGCTCCCAACCAGGAAGTCATCTTATATAACAGAAAATATTTGAAAAGAAAAAGCAGGAAAAAATAATCAAAACCAATAAAAAAATGAAAATCTCTCAAAATACATATCCACAAACATGGTCCTCCAGCTTCTACAAAGGAGCAGAGATGTCTTTTTGTTTTTCTTCTTGGGTTCTTGATTCTGCTAATTTTTCAGTGTTCATGTTGATTGTTTTACAATTGTTCTTTCTATTTACATTATCGTAGTCATTGTATATATTATTTTCTTAGCTCTTTATTCCACATTGATTCATATAAATCTTTCCATACTCCTTTGTATTCCTCTTTCATAATTTCTAAGCATAATTACAGTCCATTACTTTCATGTACCACAATTTGTTTTGCCATTCCCAAATCAATGCATATCTATTTCATTTCTAATTCTTAAGTATCACAAAAAGTATTCCTATAAATATTCTGCTGTATATTGGGCAGAGTCAAGATGGTGAAGTAGAAGCAGGGAAAGCTCAAAACCACTATGCAAATTCCCTCCACCAATCTTAAAATAACACTGCAAAATGAATACTGGAGTGAAAAAAACAACAGGGAATCAGAGTGAAGCACCTTTCATGCACAGAGCAATTTGAAAGGTAGGCAGAGGGTATCTGGGTCACTGGGAGAAGAGGAGAGCATAGCCAGCAGGAGTCTACTACAGGGAGTAAGCCATCAGCAAATGTTCCTTTTCCAGATCTACTATTCTAGGTTCTGAACCTCAACCAAAGCCAACATCCAGATTCTGAGATCCTGACTAAGTGGAATCAGTGAAACCCAAAGCACATCAACATTCAGACCCTGAGACCCTGCTTGGGTCAATAGCAGTCCAACCCAATGCACACTCCTTAAAGTTCAAAGCAAACTTACAGTAAGGTCTGGAATTCCAGTGTAAGGCAATCTGTGCTGTGCTCATGATATGTATAAATTCAGAACAAGGCCAGGAGCCCCAGCCCTAGCTTGTAGTGAGGACCTGAATCTCAATAGGGAAGACAGTCCCCAGGGTACTGGTCTGTGGGAGCCCAGACCTTGCTACTGTAGGAATATAGTTAGGGATAAAACTAGTTTTCTAGGGTTAGTTAAAAGAAGGGAATTTTGAGATAAGCCTTGGGAAAGGATTTTGGGTAGGAAAGGAATTGTGGGAGTCTAAAACTGAAAATAACTGAACTTCGCTTCCTTCTTGGATTTCATCTGAGATGGAAGTAGGTTTTATCTTTCTAGTCCAAAGATCATCTGCCAGTGGTTCAGCTGCCAGAATTCCTATTGGGATAAAGTAATTCAAAGCTTTCCATCTTTAACTTTGGATTATTTAGTATAGCAGCCAAACCCAGGGTTTTCCCCTTTCTTTATTAATTACTGGTGGGAAGATTAGAATAAGTCAGATAGCTTGGGAAAGGGGTTTAGACAGGACAGGGAGCTGTAGGCAGGGCCCAGAGGAGAAACAGAAGGCTCCCCTTAAACAGGGGATATAGGAGTTCAGTGGAGGTAGTTTGAAGGGTATTAGGGTCATACCTACCAGTTTCCCTTATTCCTTTTATTAAAATAAACTTTGTTTCCATAAGCCAAGGGTTTGGTGTTTAACTGGCCTTGAGGAGTTTCTATGTGGATTGTAACAGCTAACATCCCTCTAGGACAGTTCCTCATTACACTAGCCCATACCAAAGCTCAAGGTAGAGCCCTAGGGCAAGGCAGTCCATGTGTTTTTGACCTGATCAAGCCCAGGGTGAGACCAAAAGCCCCCACCCAAGCCTGAAGCTAGAATTTGGGCCATCAGTAGCCTCAAAGAGTGATTGACTCATCAGTGGTAGATGGTTCTCAGAGTTCCCAGCCCACAGGTCATCATATGACCTTGGAAGAACTGAAACTTGCAGAGACCAAGTAAATAAGTCTAAGGATAGAATCAAGGAAGAACTGAATTTTGAGAGAATTCCCTATTCTCCTTGAGAACAGAGTCTACCTTTAAAATAAAAATGAAAATAAAGAAAAAGGCTGGAAAAATGAGCAAACAAAAAAAAAATAAGACCTACCAAAATTTTTTGGAGACAAAGATCAAGGGACAGACACAGAAGGGGATAATGAGAACAAAGAAAACAAATGGAAAGCTTCAAGGAAAAAACATGAATTGGAATCAGATTCTAGAAGAGCTCAAAAAGGGATTTTGAAAATAAAGAGAGGAAGTGGAAAAATGGGAAAGAGAAATGAAAGCAATTTAAGAAGAAATGGACCAAAGAGGCACAAAATCTAATGGAATAAAATCATTTCTTAAAAAGAGAGTTGGGAAACTAGAACCTAATGACTTCATAAGACATCAGGAAACAATAAAGCAAAATCAAAAAGAATGAAAAAAATGGAAGAAAATGTGAAATATGTCATCTAAAAAACAACTGACCTGGATAATAGATCCAAGAGAGACAATTTAAAAATTATTGAACTACCTGAAAGTCATTATCAAAAAATAAAGGCTAGACATCACAATACAAAAAAAAATTATAAAATAACTGCCCTGATATTCTTGAATAAGAGAGTAAAATAGAAATTGAAAGAATCCATAGATCACCTCCAGAAAGAAATTCCCAAATGACAACTCCCAAGAATAAAATAGCTAAATTCAAGTCCCCAAGCCAAGAAGAAACTACTCCAATCAGCTAGAAAGAATAAATTCAAATATCATGGAGTTACAGTCAGGGTTACACAGAAAGACATAGAATATGGTATTCCTGCAGGTTAAATACCTAGGTTTATAATGTAGAATCACCTATCTAGGAAAATTGAGTACATACTTTCAGAGGGAAAATAGTTGTTCAATAAAATAAAAGATTTCCAAGCACCCCTGATGAAAAGACCAGACCTAAACCAAAAATTTGGTGTTCAAAAAGAAGACCCAAGAGAAGCCTAAAAAGGTAAATAAGAAAGAGAAAAGTTAAGGGACTCGATAAGTTCAAACTGTATTTATTCTGTCATGGAAAGAGGATATTTGTAAATCTTAATTTTTTATCAGTATTAGAGAAGTTAAAGGAGTATTCCTAGATGGAGGGTGAGGAAGTAGGCTAATTAGGATGATATAATATTGCCCTGTGGAAGAGGTATGAAGAGAGAGAGGACTTATAAGCCAAGTCAATCTTCATCTTTAAAGACAGATATGTCCCCAGCTTTGTTTCTTGCATAACTTGGTGTATAAGTTCTCTCTCTTTCTTCATGCCTCTTCCACAGACCCCAAAAAATGAATGGGTGAAAAAAAATGATTGGACTGAGAGGAAATGGAAGGGAGAGATAGAATGGGGTAAATTATTTCACCTAAAGAGAAGCTAAAAACTATTACAGTGGAGGGGAGGATGAGGGTGGTAATGGGTAATACTTAAATTTTACTCTCATGGTAACTGGCTCAGAGAGTGAATAACAAACCATACTTATTGGGGTATAGAAGCAGTTAGCAGGAACAACCTATGTGAGGGAGAGACCTGGCTACCTGGCTCTCCTTGTTGGAAGTTGTAGGCAAGGAGCCTGAGAAAGCTGTGAAGGGTTTCCTGGAGGGAGAAGGGAGAAGGAAGAGGAGAGAGGGGAGAGGGAAAACCACTTTAGGAGAAATCTCATTCCTCTATTTTTGAAATCCCTTTGTGGTTGCCAAAAATTGTAGGAGTAAAAATGAATACATACTCCTCGTATTTAAAAATGTGTAAGATTTTAATAATAATCAAAAGAGAGGGAAAAGAAAAAGGATTCTTTCAGTCAAGTGAGCAGAGCAAAGAGAGACAGAGACTCACACATGCAGCACTTTACCAAAAGTACAAACTCCTAAAACAAAGCCCTGCAGTGTGGATCTCAACCAAATTTATCTCCCAAGCCTCCATATGTAAAATGAGGATATAACTTAAAACGACGCTGGGAATGTAGCTCAGGTGTGGCAAATTTTCCACCTGCACAGTATCCTATATTACTTCATTGAGAAGTTGGAGGGTAATAAGACAAAGGCAGAGGAGTAATAATAGGAACAAGGAAGAAGTATGGGAGGATAATAAAAAACAAAACACTTATGAATAGGGTCAAAATAAAAAGAAAAAGAGTAGGATCAAAAGGGGAAAATGAGATGAAGTGGAATACACTGATGCTAACAAGAAATGTAAATGTGAATGGAATAAACTCACCCATAAAAAGGAAGTGGATAGCAGAATGGATTAAAAATCAAAATCCTATTATATGTAGTTTATAAAAAACACATTTGAAGGAGGGTGACACACACACAGAGTAAAGGTAGCAGGCCTGGAGCAGAACTTATTGGGCACCATCTCAAGTAAAAAAAATAAAAAGCATGAGTAGCAATCATGATCTCAGACAAAGCTAAAGCAAAAATAAATCTGATTAAAAGAGATAAGGAAGGAAATTACATCTTCCTAAAAGGTACTATAAGTAATGAAGTAATATCAATACATATATGCATGAATGTTATATAGTCTTTTGATTTTTAAAGGAGAAATTAAATGAACTTTATGAAGAAATAGTAAAATTATACTAGTAGTGACCCGCAACCTCCCCCTTTCGGATCAAGATAAACCAAACCAAAAAATAAAAAAATAAGTGAAAGAAGTTAATGAAATATAATATATCTCTGGAGAAAATTGAATGGGAATAGAAAGGAGTATACCTTCTCAGCAGCACATGGATCCTACAGAAAAATTGAACATGTTTGGGAATAAAAACTTCACAATTAAATGCAGAAAAGCAAAAATAATAAATGCATCATTTTCAGATCACAAAACAATTAAAAAAATCAATAAAGCTCCATAGAAGAACAAATAAAGATCTGTAGGAACTGATGTAGAGCAAGATAAGCAGAACTGGGAGAACATTGTACACAAAAGTAGCAATATTGTTTTATGATTATCTGTGAAAACCTGGTTACTCTCAGCAATGCAATGATCTGGGTCAAACCTGAATGACTTATGCTGGGGAATGCTATCTACATCCAGAGAAGGGACTTTGGGAATCATCTTTTACCTCAATATATTTGTGGTCTTATTTTGGTTATATTTGAATTTGCTCTTGCAACAATGACCAACATGGGAGCATGTTTTGCATGACAATAAAAATACAATTAAAATTATTTTTCTGTATATAATGTATTTTTTCTTATCAAAGACATCCTTGTGATATAATTCTAGTTATGGACTCTCAGTTAAAGAGTATGGACATTTTAGCTATTTTATTTCCATAACTCCTAACTCTTTCCCAAAAAGATTGTCCTGATTCACAGATCCACCAGCAATTTATTAGAGTGTGTGAATCTTAAACCTGCTCAGACTGTACCTTAGAAGATTTGGTTAAGTTTTTCCCCTATTTTAACAATGGAGGTACTTGGTCAGAGTTGAGATTGAGAACTTTTAAAATTACTCCACCCTACTCAGACAGTGCCTTAGGGGAAAATAAAGTTGCAAACTCCTGTTTGAACAATGAAAAGTCTCTAACTCATACTTATAGTAAAGCTAACATCTAAAGCTAGGTCTATTTTTAGATATAATACAAAAAGGTTCTCAGTACCTATAAAGGTTAAATTAGTACTTAAAAGGCCAAGCAACTTACAAAAGGCAAGTTTAACAAAAGAGGTGTGAAGTACTCAGAGGATTTAATCTAACCAGAGAAGGTGAAAACAAAAGAAGATGAGAACTAAGAATAGGCAGTCCTGGGAAAAAGCATCTGCTGTGATTGGTAGACGTGAAAATTTAAAGGAGGTGACAGAAGAGAAAATTTCTTTAAAAGGAAGGACTTATTGAGTTGGAGGATGTTTTTGGATTGGAAATTAGTTGGAGTTGGAGTTCAGAGGTTTGGAGCTTGCTTGAAGATGATCTTGTGGTGAGTGATAAAGACTGACTCTCTCTCCCTTAGGCTCAGGCCTAGGCCTTCTGGCCTAGGCCCTTTCTACTATTTTCTCTTTTTCTCTCTCTCTCCTTCCCTTAATTCCTTCATTTATATTAATTAAAATCTCCATAAAACCCAGCTGACTTGGGTATTTTCACATTTGGGAATTTTCCTATGGCGACCACTTAATTTTAGATCAAGACACTAAAAATTATCTTTACAGTTTGGCCAAAACCTTTACAGTTTTAGCAATTCACAGTCTTGGCAAACCACATTTTCACGGTTACAAGTGCCTGTGTTCCCACAGTTCCTCTGTCATTTGGGAAGATTGATGGAGAAGTGAATTGAATACTGGGCCTTGAATCAGAAAGACTGAAGTGCATATCCAGCCTTAGACAATAACTAGCTGTGTGACCCTGGGCAAGTTACTTAACCTATTTGCCTCTGTTTTGTAAGGATCATTTTACATCTATAAATTCTACATCTATAAAATTAGAGTGTTAACAATAGCACCTATCCCCTAAGATTGCTATGAGGATCAAATGAGATAATATTTATAAAAGAGTTTAGCATTGAATCTGGCACTTAATAGGCACTATATAAAATGATAATTATTGTTGCTGTTGTTCTTTGACTATATCTTTTTTTGCTTATTTTAGAGGTGTGAGGTAAAACCTCAGGTTTGTTTTGATTGTACTTCTCTCATCATGAGTGATTTGGAACATTTTTTCATATGATTACTAATAGTTTGAAATTTTTCTTTTGACAACTCTTTGTTCATATCCTTTGACTTGGGGAATGGCTCTTGGTGCAATAGCTAATTAGCCTCTCTGTTGCAAATCTCTCTATTTCAACATATTTTTCACAAAGCTGTTAAAATGTTTTCTCAGAAGTGTAGGTTTAACCTTTCTCTCCCCCTACTAAATAAACTACTGACTGACTCCTTATTACTTTCTGGATCAAAAAGAAAGTCTCCTGTTTGTCATTAATTTTTTTTCATAACTTGGCTTCCTCTACCTTTCCAGGCTTCTATTTACCTCTTCACCACACACTTTCTGATCTAAGCACACTCATTTACTTGCTGTTCCTCACACACAATATTGTGTCTCCCAGCCTTTGTACTGACTATTCCCAAACCCTGAAATTTTCTGATTCCTCAACTGAGGCTTTCCTTGGATTCCATCAAGACTTACATCAGATTCATTTCATACCAGAGGCTTTTCCTGCTTCCCTCCAGTTCTTGTGCCAATTATTTAGTCAAAAATATTTATTGTGTTCCTATTATGGGCCAGGTATTGTGCTAGGCACTAGGGATATAAAGAGGTAAAAGACAGTTCCTGCCTTCAAAGAGCTTATAATCTAATGGGGTAGACATGCAAACAAATATATAAAAACACTATATAAGATGAATAAGAAATAATTAAGAAAGAGAAGGCACTAGAATTAAAAGAGATTATGAAAGACTTCATGCAGAACTTGGGATCCCTTTTGAAATATATGTAGCCCATTTGCTATGTATATTATATATTATAATAAATGTAATATACACAAATATGTATATATATGCACTATACTATTATATATTGTCATATGCATTTTATATGTTAATATATATCACATATACTTTCTTGTATGAATATATATGCATATAGATATAGTATAATAATTTGATTGTTGCTACCTCCTCCTTTAGAATGTGAGCTCCTTGAAGTCAGAAACTATAATTTTGCATCCTTTATATACCAATGGCTTAATACAATGCTTGATACTTGGTAAGAACTTGATGATTGCTTATTAATTGACTGTTAACTACAATTGCAAGATACCTTAGAGGTCATCATGTCTCTTTGTTTTACAGATAAGTAAACTGAGGCACAGAAAAACATAATGGCTTGTTGAGGATCATTCAGGTAGTAAATGAAGCATAATTTGAATTCATCTTTCTGATTTGAAATCTAATGCCCTAGGCTTTCAAAGGCTACATTATTGGAGTTTATCTGTCATCACCCACCAACCTAGCAAAGGCTTCTGACATTGGTCCCATGATGGCCTGTCTCATATAAACAAATGGGATCTTGGGCTGCATTAAGAAAGGATTACTATCATTAATTCCTTTAATATCCTTGACTTTTGTTCTTCCTGATGAACTTTATTATTTTTTCCTAGCTCTATAAAATAATTTTTGGCAGTTTAAGCAAGGATTATTGTCCAGAGTGAGAAAGACCTTTTGCCCCTTGAACACTTATGGACCTTTGTGTTAAGTTCTATATACCATATTTTATGAAGATCAATGACTGGTAAGTATGAAAACATTGAAGAGTGGGTTACCTGGATGGAGAAGGATATCAAGATTTTCTAAAAGGGGCTGAACTATATGACTTCTTAATTTCTTTTTCCCAGAATCAAATTCTGATTCTGTGGTTTACTTCCTGTATAACTTTTCCTGTACTTCAGTTACTTAAAACATTAATAATAATTAACCAACCATTACATTTTGTGCAATAATAAGTTGCACTTATTTTACTTTAAGATTTCCAAAGTTCTTTATGAATATTGTCTCATTTTATCCTCTCAACAATCCTAGGAGGCATAAGTCCTCAATTTACAGTTTAGGAAGCCGAGACAGGGTTAGATGTTTTTACCCTGGGTCACACAGAGAAGTAGCTGAGGTCGAATTTGAACTCAAGATTTCCTGACTCCATTGTGCCAATTCTAGGGGTTAAATCACATGATTTTTATTGTCCCTTTTAGTTTAACCCCTTATGGTCCTATATGAGTATAAATATTACAAAGACTCAGGACATAACCAAAGGAGAATTGGCCAATGATGTAATGAGTTTCAGAAAGCCACTGATTGTCTGGTGTTTTCTACTTGTGCCTATTCCTTCCTTCCTTCCCCTTAGCTTGTGCTCCTCAGTGACTATACACCCTCTGTTATTAGGAGCCTGGACTTCAGGTGAGGTTCAGATGTTCAGAATTTTCCCAGGAGCACTTTCTCCTCAGCTCTAAGCCTCCTATATCCCAGTCTGCTTTGCTGCAGCAGAAGTTTTCAATGTTAAACTTTCCTTGTTCTATCTATTTGCCGTGACGCCCTTGGGAACCTCTTCTCACCTTGATTCCGGCCTGTAGCTCCTATTAACTCTAATGGGAGCTCGGCACATCACCCTCAATGTATTGAGATGAGATTATTTCCCGTCCAATTGTTTTAATGTTGTGGGTATTGGGTGAGTCTACACACATTTAACCCCAGGTTTCATTATGAGACTCAGAGCATATAGGATGAAGAGAGATTATAAACCTGGACAGAGATGCCAAGAAAAGATGAATTGGTGAAGACTTTGCATGACTTCAGTGTAGGGAACAATAGAAAAAATAATTACATCTATTTAAGAAGGGAAGTGATTTTTTTTCTGTTTTAACTTTGGAAACTGGATGAATATTGCCAGGGTGGGTGCAATTGTCTATGAGGAAATGCTATGAGGAGAAAGAAAAACAACCCTCTTTGTTGGTTGTACAAATACATCCTGGGGCTGTCTTTATTTTTTTAACCTCTATTTTAAAGTCCCCTAAAGCCTCACTTTCAGCATTGTAGTTACAAAGAGTTTTCTCATCCACCGTCTTGTTTAATTCTCACAGTAATCCTGTGAGGGAAGCAGGGAAAGATTATCCCCATATTACATTTAAGGCTACTGAGGCAGATAGCTGCTAAGTGACTTACCCATGGTCACAAAGGGAGTAAATAGCCTAATGGGGATATGAAACCTATCTCTTACTTCCGAATCCAGTGCTCTTTCCTCACCTTTAATACTCTCCTAATCACCTAAGCTTTTATAGGTGGCTCATTGGATAGAGCACTGGTCCCACAGTCAGGACGACTAGGTATTATCTGTATGATCCTAGACAAGACACTTAATCTCTGTCTGCTTCAGTTACTTCAACTGTTAAAAAAGGGATAATAAAAGCACCCATTTCTCAGAATTATCATGAAGTTCAAATGAGATAATATTTGTAGTGCCCAACACACAGTAGGTGTTTAATAAATGTGTTTCCTTTCCTTATCCATTGGATCACTGCCTTTGGTATATATACACACATATATGTATACACACATGTATATACATATGCACATGTATATATGTATATATACATACACATAGAAGAATATATTTGCATATATATAAATAACTTTGTTAAAGGTAAGGGTGAGAACAAAGACAAAAGTGAAAAAATAGTTTTCCCTCAAAGAACTTTTATTGGAAAAGACATAATGTGTTTTTAAATAGATATACACAAAGTAGATACTATATGTCCTCACTTTAAAGGAGAAGCCATTACAATAAATACTCAGCTTTCTTAGGGGCAACTTTCCTAGAAAATGGAACAAAAGTAAAAAACAAAAACAAAAACCACGAATGCTGATATATTGAACTATGGGAAGGGGGATTAGGTTCCTGTTCTGGGAGCCATCAGGCCACAATGTCTTGACACAGTCACTCGCGGAAGTCAAGAGGTCACAAAGTGGCTCCTTGGCAGGATGGAATTGCCCACTCAGCCCCTCTGTATGACTTCTCCCACCAATATCCCTTACTAATGGAATTGACATGATTATTGTTTTCTCCCTAGTCTCAGAAGGAATAATATGAGAGCAAAATACTTGAACACTATTTCCCCAAATACCACCAAAAGATCAGACTCACAAAACCAAACCCAAAAGACTATCCTGCGTTAATTTTTGCTTGGGTACATAATTCCAAGCAAAAGCTGTGCCCACACACCATGCCCAGAAATCCCTACTCCCATGCTCTGAAACTTATTCTCCTAAGCCAGTACATAAATCATTCATAAGGAGAGGCCTTTACAAAATGCTTTAGTACACCATGCCTCATCACACCATAGTGACTTGATTTACCAACCAAAACCCTTCCTGGAAAGCTTCCCTACAAACTTTGAAAAATGATTAATACCCCCTTTGATCCCTCTACTTAATTGTTAATTATCTCTAGAATTTCTTATTGATAATCTATTTTTATTAAAGGTAATAAGTGATTTTCCGTTATTGTCTGTAAGCTCAAGCTCCTCACAGGCTAATGAGAAAATAAAGCCACCTGTGACAAAATCATTTATCTTGTGCAAAACCTTTGTGTATCCTGTCAGAATCAATAGTTACAATATAAGTGTATAGCATGATCTCAGAATGTTAATCAAATGAATTGTTAAAAGTTAACTTATCAGGGGGCAGCTGGGTAGCTCAGTGAATTGAGAGCCAGGCCTAGAGATGGGAGGTCCTATGTTCAAATCTGGTCTCAGACACTTTGCAGCTATGTGATCCTGGGCAAGTCACTTGACCCCATTGCCTAGCCCTTACTACTCTTCTGCCTTGGAGCAGAATTGTATTGACACAGTATTGACTCCAAGTCAGAAGGTAATGGTTTTGAAAAAAAAAAAGTTAATGTATCACTCATCCAATTATCTTTATCTGAACATGTATGTCGAATAAAGTAGCTGTGTGCCAAGAAAATGGGTATAAAAATAAAAGCTAAACCTGGGCATGGCGAAGCAGCCATTTTATGTAGAGCTTTGCTCCACGCAGATACATAAATACTGCTGCCTTCCATCATCCTTTTCCTCCTTGCCATCACACCTGGCTGAGAATCCAGAAGCTGTGAGCCAGGCAGGTCCTGAGCTTGTGGCATTTTTGTAACCACCACAACCTGTAATCTTTCTCTAGAGATTGCTGAAAATATACTTTCCAACAAAAATTCTTTATAATAAGCCATTAATTCTGATAATATGCACTTTTCCTAACAGAGTAACCATGAAATAACCCATAAAATGCAGAGAAGAAGGGAAGCAATGCCCAATGGGAAGGGGAAAGGCAGGGAATGTCAGCAGAATGTCCAGGGGGAAAAAAAAGGACAAGGGGGAATTGCCATCTCTAATCTCCCTTTCAGCTTCTTGGTTGAACTGTTTCCCAATAAAAAGCACATTATTCCTTGGGGTGATTCCTCAGCCAGAGCTTAGAACTCTTGTTCAGGGAGGTTAGGCCTGGCAAACTCTTTGCATATTGGACAAGTTGGGTTCTGGACTGCCTGAAAGGGCAATGATGGAAATAGGATGCTTCCTCAGTTAAATGCACTGGCAAGAGAGCCACATCTCATTTACCTACAATCTTAGACATTTCTCCATGTTTCAATTCTGTCATCTCACACTTATGAGGTTATGTTCGCACTTTCTGGAGTTGATTCAGGAACACACTTATTAATACTCTCCTTCTTTGGGGGGATATAATGGATCACTGATCTGTTAACACCAAACACAAGGCCTATAGGGGCTATAGACCTTCTGGAACTAAGTATATCTAACATCTTTATTTTCTCACTAAGCTGCATCACTGACTTTGAGTGCATAGGGTAAGAGCCCAAAGGACTTGCACTATTCTTGGGGGATATAATTACAATGCAGCAATTGAGACAAACAATGAAAATATGCAAGAGATGCCTGGAGAGCTCTATTCCATAGAAATAGAGTGAACAGGACCAGTGAAGGGCCAAATAGGATGCCAGCCCCTTCATGAACTTCAGCAGTGCTTGGTTGTCAATGTGAAGGTGAAAAAGGAATTACTAATAAAATCACACAAAGGCAAAGTTAAACTTGGGAATGTTGAAGATCAATTGTATTAGCAACTGGGTTTGGAATGTGCAAAGTTTGGAATGTGCAAGGCGGAGAGAGAGAAAAGGCAATTTTCAGAAGGCAGGTACGAAAACTGAATCTTGAAGGAAGTTAGGGATGTCAAGAGGCAGTTCAAGCAGAGGGTATATGGAGATGTGACATAGGGTACTTTGTTTGAAAAAATGGAAAGCAGGCCAGGGTCTCACAGTGCCAAGAGGTGAGTGATGTGTAAGAAAACTAAAATTATAGGAAGGAGTATCCCGTTGTGAAGAGTTTCACATGCCAGACACAGAGCCCTTAATATTTCCTCCTAAAAGTAAAAGGGAGCCACAATAGTATTTAGGCAGTAGGTTGTCTTTAGTGCTGTTTTTTCAACATGATATTCATGTTACTTGTGTGACTGCAAACTCTAAGGATAGTCCCTGGGACTTGTAATTCTACTCCTCTCAAAGCTTTAGCATTTGTCATATAAGAATTTAAAATTTAGGTTTTATACTAATATGAGAATTCTATAGTAAGATTGTGGTCCCTGAACTAAAGATATTATAACTTAAGACTTTTAGTAGCTTTATTTACAAAGTGGAGGAAAGAGTGAAAGTGGGAAAATGTAAGAAGAAGGTAGAGAATTATCTAGCCTATTGTCCTAAACACTGCTCCAGTGTGGGGCTCAGCCCCAGCAGGGCTTCACCACATCCCTTGTCCCCATGTGAGTTTTCCAGTAATCCTCAGCCAGAAGTTCAGTAGTGTCTTTAGCAAAGGTTCTACCAATACAGCCTCCTCTGGGAAAGGAAGGCCTCTCTGGAACCAATCTCTCTAGAAACCCAGAAAGGAAGGCCAGCTACTCACTCAGCTCATTGACTCAGAGTCTCCTATGGTGAAGTCTGAAGGCAAAGTCCCAAGGAGAAGATTCAATCCCAAGATTCCTTGGACAGAAAGTTCAGGACATTTTATAGTCCTTTTTTCCACATCACTTCCTGTCCCTTTTTCCACTTTACAGGAACCAATTGTCGTCTTTCAAATTGCCTAGTACTGACCAAGGGGTGGTCAGTGGCCTCTGGAGTTGTCACTCACTCTGGCAAGTGACTTGTGAACTCTGTTACTGTTAAGTAGGGGTGTTTAAGTTTTTGATTGATTAATTTAAAAGTTGTTCACTGATAGACAAAGTTCGATTCAATCTTCAGTCAAAATTTTTTTTTAATTGAATGGAGCAGAAATTTTGTTATCTTGTCCTGGCTTGTTTTCTAAGGTCAGCCCCACTCCCCCTTGCCATCTATAGCTCCTGGGATTTAAAAATCTTAGAAGAGTAAGGGTTAACTACAGTTGTGTGGTATTTAAAATATCAGAGCAATGGAAAGAGTGGTAAATTTGGAGTAAAAAGAACTGAATTCTAATTCTGACTTCACCACTTATTAAAAATTAATTAATAAATAATGTGGACCTTGGACAAATCACTTCTATCTAGGCCTTAGTTTTCTTATCTATAAAAATACCTAAGTAGCTAAGTACTTTAGTAACTGACTAGCTAAGTATCTAAAAACTTCACTAATTATAAGCTGAGTATCTAATTACCTAAGGAACTAAGTAACTATGTACCTAAATAATTAAGTACCTAATTATCTAAGTGTTTATGTAACTAAAAAAACTAAGAACTAAAGTTCTTCAGTTTACATAGATTTATATAGCATGGCTTTTGACAAAGTATATTCTTTTGAAGAAGATAGATAATGACTAGATGATGAGACACCCCAATGGCTTCAGAATATGTTGGATGGTTGGACTAAAAGAAGAACAAGTAACAAATATCAGTTAATGGCTCAGTGACAACAAGGTCCCAGGTCCCAGAGGAATATTCCAAGGATCTGTATTTGGCCCTGAGTTATTGGATATTTTTATCAATGACTTATAGCAACTAGAAATGATATGGTCATCCAGTTTTCAGATATGTTCATAGTTAACCCACTGGATGAAGCAGATGTAACACATGGTATTCCTTTTCTGTCTAATTTGAACAAGGTAATGACTGAAGTTCCTTCTAATCCTTAAATTCTGTGATTCTGGATCAGTTAGGACTCACAAGTATCATGATAGACTTGCTGTGTTGGCAAACATATGGCACACATGCCCAAGTGTTCTGTAGAGGACTGCTTGCTTCCCCCTCTCCACATTTGCTGAGGACATTCCTCCTCACTTCACAGATCCCTCTGCCCAGCAGCCCAATGGGAACGCTTCCTCCCTCCCCTATATAGGGTAAGGTGTGTAATAAAATAGATAATCTGTGTGGAAACTATCCAGTTACCACAACCTGAAATAGTTTCCACACAGATTATCTATTTTATTACAGGTGGGGGCCTCACATGTTTTTCAATTTGGGAACTTGATCTATAAGGTCTCTAGAAGATTTGCCATCACTGGAGAGCAAGGGGTAGAAGTGAATAAGATGGAATTTAATAAGGGAAAATAGAAGTTTTGCCCTTGAGAGCAAAAATCAACTTCATAAAGTAAGATGAGGAGAGGATATGGATGGAAAATAGTTATTCTAAAAATAATGTAGGGGCTTTAGTGGCCTGAAAACTCCATTTAGGATGTAAATAGTACCAAAAGGACATATAGTATATATTGTGCTGTTAGATAAAGAGGGAGAGCACTTCTGGGAGGGCAGGCAGTCCCAGATGTGGCGTTGAACCTGAGGCTTGAGTATTGAGAATGTCATCAAGCTGAGGTAGATAATAGGGCATTTTAGGCTTAGGAAACTATATGCATAATGGTTTCAAGGCGTGCTTGAAGGATGTTGAACACTCTTTTAGCTGGTATATAGGGCATATAAAGGGTGAAGCATGGTCTGTACTGGGCCATGAGAAATGAGGAGAGTGGGGAAGGAAGGGATGAGGCATACATAGGGAAAGGTATAAGAAAAGGCAGAAGGGAAAGATCCTCCAAATCTGACCAAAGCATAGCATACCTGGTAGGGAATAATGTCAATTAAGGTTAGAAGAGGGGGAAATTATGTTATAAAAGGCCTTGACTCTCCAAATTACAGAATTCAGGAGTTGGAAGAGATGCCAGTGTCCACATGATCCAACCCACATGTGAAAAAGAACCCTTTCTTCCAAACTCCCAATAAATGGTCATCCAGCCTTTGCTTGATCTCATACTTGTATTCATTAGGAAATGTTTTCCTTCTGGCATAAATTTGGCCCTGTAACTTTTATCTATTATGCCATGTCCATCTTAGATCAAGCCCAAGGAGCTTAAATTATATTTGGTCAACAATGGGGAGCCATTGTTTCTAGATTTTCTAGATTTCTAACAAGGGAAGGCTATCATGGAATTTATGCTTCAAGAAGATCAATCTGTTACTTGCAGGTGACCAAAGGAGAAAAGAATGATGAAAGCTATTAAAAAAAATAAAAATAAAAAAACAAAAACACAACAAACTAGCCAAACAGTTCACTTTCTGCTCATCTAAAATTTAACAGAAATTGTGACCATTTCTGAATAAATTCAATATGCCCTGTTGATATTTATAATCACTCCTTATCTGCCATCTGTTATGGCTTTTTTTTTTTCCAGAGCAGTGAGTTACCCATCAGAAAGGTCAGAGGTCTCACTCCCACTTCCTGGTGAGGCTGGGGGTGGTGGTGTTGTCATCAAGGCTGACTAATTGCTGGTTGGATATGAGCTGTAATCACTGTCTAATTGCTGTTTATCATGCTTAGGACAAAGCATGGCAGCCTGTGGCAGGATGGGGATCACCATAATGCCTCTAAAACCCGCCAGAGCTGGGTGTCTGAGCCTCTCTACAGGAAGCTTTATCTTCCGTGTTGGGAGACACTATTGTTCTCATTAAGGAGATCATCACTCAGGTAATGCCATTTCCCCAGTCACCAGGGCTTGTCTTTGTGAAACAGAGAACTCTTCCTGCCCAGTGATAATGTCTGCTCCTGTATCTCATCCTATGGATGGTGATCAATCAGAGGTTGGGAAACTCATTTACAAACCTTCTTCCCACCTGCAGCCAACAGTGGAGTGGATGAATGGGCGGTGGTGGGTAAAGGATGCTGAGAAAGATCCCTGAGCTCTGCTGGCTTAGATGGACTGGCTTAAAAGACCTGAAGATGATGAGCATGTTTTGATGGGTCTGAGTGGAGGCTACATCTTAAAGACTGGGGAGCTGGCTGACAAATGAATAACTCTCCACCAAATGGAGCCATTGGTCTGTTCCCTGTCTATCTGGGTCAGTGAGGACTGAAGGGTCCCTAGGAAAAACTGTGCTGTTCATTTTCTGAGCCAGAGAATTCAATTCTATTCAATATGAGGCATTGATTAAGTGAATATGTCCTCTGAGTTCCTGGGTATACAACGAGAAGAGCAAAGAAAACTTCTATTTTCAAGGAGTTTATGGTCAAATGGGTACAATAGAAAAGAATGCTGCATTTGGAGACATGGGACATTGGTCTTATATTCTTCCTGTGTGACCTTGGGCAAGTCATTTAACTTTTTTGGGTCCCTGTTTCCCCATCTGTAAAATGAAGAAGCTGGCTTAGATCAAGGAAGGGGTCTATGAATATTTTGAACATGAACACTATGAACATGAATGAGAAAAAAAAGTTATGTTTTCATTTCAATATAATTGGTTTCTTGCGGGGCAGCTGGGTAGCTCAGTAGATTGAGAGCCAGGCCTAGAGATGGAAGGTCCTAGGTTCAAATCTGGGCTCAGACACTTCCCAGCTGTATGAATCTGGGTAAGTCACTTAACCCCTATTACCTAGCCCTTACTACTCTTCTGCTTTGGAGCCAATACACAGTATTGGTTCCAAGATGGAAGGTAAGGATATATATATATATATATATATATATATATATATATATATATATATATATATAATTGGTTTCCTTTGTTATCCTATGAATTTTATTTTATGCATTCGAGCACATTATTTTGAGAAGGGACCCATAGGCTTCAACTGAAACCCAAAGGGGTCCAGGACTCCAAAAATGCTCCATGTCTATATACATTTGATCTAAGCTCTTTCCCACTTCTAAGTCTATGACAGTAAATATCTGAGACTATATTTGAATTCATGAAGATGAACCAGGACTACTTGAATTAAAATCTGGCCTCAAACATTTACTTGATGTGTGATCCTGGACAACTCACATAACCCTCTTTGCCTTGGTTTCCTCATATGTAAAATGAGCTGGAGAATTAATTGGCAAATGACTCCAAGTTATCTCTGCCAAGAAAACCCCAAGTGAGATCATGAAGAGCCAGACATGACCAAAAATTGATGAAACAACAACATATAGCATCTAGGAGAAGTTTGTCACAGACCTTCAAATTGAAGTGTCATGCGAGACCCAACGGGGTATGTTGTTACTGATGCAGTGATTAAAGAAAGCTTCCTGGAAGAGATATCATTTGATTTTATCTTTAAAAGGATAGGTAAAAAAAGCAAAGGGGAAGATAAAGGGAGGGAATCACTGGTGGAGGGAAGGAATCTAGCAAAATTAGAAGCCAGAAAATAGGACAGATTTAGGGATATATTGTGGGAGAGCATACATAGTGTCAATGAGCAATTTGACAAGTGGTAAAATATACAAGGAAAGGAAACCGGGATGGATAAGGGCCTTGAGGTCATGCCACATGACTTAGTTAAATTAACTAGTGACATTTAGCCAAAGGAAATGGCTAGAGTAGAGAAATGGAGTATCTTGTTTGGGGAACCACAAGGAGACCAGTATCACTGGGTGGAAGAGTATATCATAAAGAATTAAGGCTTAAGAAGACTGGAAAGGTTAAAGGTGGGTTTAGATGATGAAGGGCTTTGGAAGACAAAGAGAGGATTTTATAGATGATCTGGGAGGTAATAAGGAGCCATTGGTCTTTAATGAAGTGGGGGGAGGGACAAGGTTGGAACCCTTGTGCTGTGCTCTAAGCTGCCTGAGGTCTTAAGGATCGAGTCAATAAAAGGAAGAGACACTATTGACCATGAGTCATCAGGTCAATGGTGCTGTAGCCTTAATGCTACTGTCTGAGCCCTGCGCTTTTCTTATGTGTGGTCTCGATCCAGAGTCCAAAAGACTAAGACATTCTATATACTACTAATTGTGCTTCTAGTCAAGCTATGGTGTGTGAATCTTTTTTCTTCCCTAGGTGTGTTCACTCAGTTATCCATGGTCCTGTTACTGCCCTCCCTCTCCACCCCAAGTGACCATCTTGCATTTGTCACTATGAAATTCTATTCTGTTTTTATGGAACCATTTTCCCAATTGATCTAAGTCATTATGAATTTAAATCCTACCTTTCGCAGAATTAGCAATACCACCTGACTCAGGATCATCTGCACATTTAATGAGCATATTATCAGATTCATTTGCTCAGGCCATCAATAATGATATTGAACAGGAGGGGACCCTCTGGGACTTTCTTCCCCCCTTGGCTGACACCCAGACATTGACACTAGGTCAGAATTAGTCATTGCAAATCAATACATGATTATTTGTATAGGATTCACCAGTGCAAAAGGGAAGGTTGAAAGGAAGATAGGAAAAGCAGGGAAGGGATCCTGGAGAGGTGGGCAGGTAGGTGAGAAGACAAATACAAAGTGACTAGCAATGACATCTGCATTAAAAATACATGCTGACCTGTTGGCCCGGAGGAGAACAACCTCCTCCTTTTAATGCACGAAAAGCAAAAATCCCAGAATTCTCTGGGCTGCTTTTCCCAGGAAACAAGCCTTTTGTGATAACAAAACTATGTCACTTTTTTAGTCTTTTTTCCACTGGTGATGAAGGGGCAAGGATGGCAGGAGTCTTGCTTGTCTGGACGCTATTTGTCATGGCCAAACATGAGAGAGCTTCCTTGTATTTTTTGGATTCATATTCTTTTCAGGTTAGAAATTAGGATATCATTCTAAAAGTCTCTTTGAAAGAGACTTCTCAATTAATTTAATTATACATATATTGATTAAGTCCATGATATCTGCAAAACTGTAGGGCAGGCAATGGGGAAAATATAAAAGTTAAGTAAGATCAGGCACCTGTTCTATAGGATTGCTCAATCTAATAGGAGAATTAGATAACAAATATATAAAACAAAAATGCTGACTGGTATTTCTATAGCACTCTAAGATTTATAGAGTACTTTACAGATGCTATGACACAGTATCCTCACATCCCTGAGAGGAGGGTGCCATTATTATTTTGTTTTACAGATAAGGAAATTGAGGCAGACAGAGGTTAAGACAATTTGAGGTGACATTTGAATGTAGGTCTTCCTGATTCAAGGTCTATCTCTTTATCCGTTGCCTAAAAATGAAAGGAACAGGGGTGTACACGAGAAGGAACAAAATGCTCTATGAGATTAGGGCAACATTTTCCTGTGGCTTCTGGTCTTCTAGATTCTCTAGGCCCCTACTCCTCTTCTTCCTGATTTATTCAATATGAAGGGGTCAGACTGAGAATTTAACTCAATTTAATCCAGTTCAATTCAACAAATGACTATTAAGTACCCATGATATACCACGTACTGATTTGGTATGAAGGATATAATAGTGGCTAGTATGAACAAGGAATTGGCCAAAAACAAGGGAAACCTGAAATTTGAAGAAAAGGTTTCCCTTGTTTTGGGCCAATTCCTTGTTCGTATTAGGTGGTTCACGAGATAAAGTGCTGGGCCTGGAGTCAGGAAGACTCATCTTCATGAATTCAACCTAGCCTCAGACACTTCCTAGATGTGTGACCCTGGGCAAGTCACTTAACTTTGTCCCAGTTTCCTCACCTGTACAATGAACTAGAGAGGGAAATGACACACCACTCCAGAATCTTTGCTAAGAAAGAGTGTTGGAGAGAAGCCTAATGGGACCTAGCTAGGGGTTGTGGCTTGGGATAGATGAGGGATTGGTATTTTTACTATGCCTTGCTTTCTAATGGATCAGTGAGTCTGAAGACTGCTACCAGGTAGAAGTACACCCTACCATATTGATTCCCTGAGGCAAAAGCCTAGTTATACTTCTACTTTTTAATATATTTTTAAATATTTTTATTTTATTTTAATTTAATTTTTATTTTAATATTTTACTAATATTTAATATTTTAATAATATTGTGAGTGAACAATAGGAAACATATGTAAGATATATTTGAGGAGAAAATTTGACAGCATTAGCAATTGGATGTGGGAGAGGAAGGAATCAGCAGTTACTCTGGTCTCTGATATTGGACAATGGAACCAAGGGGAAAACTAGGTGGTTCAGTGTATTGAGATCCAGGCCTAGGGATGTGGGAGTCCTGCATTCAGATCTGGCCTCAGACACGCTTCTGAGCTGTGGGACCCTGGGTAAGTCACTTAATACCCATTATCTAGCTCTTACCAGTCTTCTGCTTTGGAACCAATACATAGTACTGTTTCTAAGACCCAAGGGAAGAGGTTTTGTCTGTTTGATTGTTTGTTCTTTATTTTTAAACGAATGGAAGCAAATGTGGTATTTCTCACATTTCAATGAATCCACTCCAGTGATCTATATAGATCAATCTTCAGATGTGCAGGATTGCACTAAGGTTTTGTTCTGGAAGAGAAATGAATTTAGAATTGCTAAAGAGGATATTCCCTCTTCCCATCAGGGTTGCACCACCTGGAATCATTCACAGTAGCCCTGGAGGACAACGTTCAGATTTTGTTCCACAAATGGACTGAACCAAACAGATTATTCCCAATTTTGAGACCCATCACTCATCCTTATGGAGGTGTGAATTCTATAAGCCATAAGTGGCTAAACCAAAGACCTACAACTAGAAAGTAAGAAACACAAAATTTCCAAGTGCCCTAACTAAAAATCACTCCTTTTTCAAATTTTCATGTTTTAGCTCTCTTTTCTAATGGAGACATAAGATTTGAAGCTAGAAGGGATTGGCTCTTTTAACAGTAGGCAAACTCTTTCATCTAACATGTATGGAAACCTCTAAAAGTCTTTACTGCACCTTCCATTAAGATGTCTACCCAGGGAATTTTATTTGATTTAAACATTTCAAGATGAACATGTATAGATAAAGGACATTTCATCTCATCAAACTAAATCAATTTATTCCTAAACAACAACTAAACTTATTTTTAAATGCAGGCACACTTTGCAAAAGGTTCCTTTTTAATCAAACATATCCTTCCCCTAAAATACAGAAGTACCTTTTAGCTTTATCTTTTTTAGCTAAAGAAGCATCTTTCCAATTGGACTCTCCTCTTTTAGACACATTCTTACAATATTTTAAAATGTTTTCCTTGATTGTACTCATCAGTCTCATGGTGTGAGAGACAAAGTGGCTGGTAGAGTCAAAAATGTCTTAACTGATTTTCCCTGGATTTGGCTTAATCTTGTTAGTATACCCGGAATGGAATGAGGGTCTTATAGGGGCAGACAGTCCACTTGACCTAGGCAAGGAACCATAACTGAGCTGGCCCAACAGAAGCATCTTTTGAGCAGATGTGAATGGAAAAGCTTCTGAGAATTTCTGGTAGAGGTAAAAGTTTCAGGCTATGAATCAATCCACTATATGTGTCTCATTCTCTCTCTCTCTTCTAGGACCTAGAGGAAGTGACTGTGGAGGTGAGTGGGAAAAATGGAGGAAGGAAAATGGAAATGGCAGTAGCCACTGATGTAAAGAGAGATGGGAGGGAATTTCCACAGATTGAGAAAAGCATCCCATGTTCCGGAGGCTTTGAGACTGTAAAATGGAGATTTGAACCCTAGACTTCAATCCCCAGAAGTCTTTGGTATTTCCCAGAATTCCCTATAATCTCACTGAGTCTCCGCATAGGTGAGATCACATTTAGTATTTAAACTGGCAGTAACGCCTACCTCTCTCTCTTCTATGCTCTGCTCTTCCATTGCAATGATGTAGTAAGTAAGCGAAGCTAAGTATGGGGATTATGAATGGGCTAATCAGCCATGGGCACAAACATGGTTTTTATTTTGTATCCTTGATTTCTAATAATCCTTAATAAACCTCATAAAATGTAATATTTCTATTACTAGAGACTAATTTAATTTTTACAGACCCACACAAGGAGAGCATTGATGCCATATTTGGGCATACCCAATCTTTCCCATTATGATGACCAGTGGAAGAAGCTGAGACCCAAAAAAGTGGAAGGGGATTCTTTGTTCAGGTGGACTTTGGATTGCTTCTGAAATTCTTACCCTTTGATGTGTCTTGTACCCATTGCCAATTGAGTGAAGTTTATGGCTCCCTCCTCAGAATAATTGGTTTAAAAGTATAAACTAGAATAAATGCAGTTATAAAGAAAACCATGTATATTGAAATTTGGTCAAATGAATGAAGCATTTATTACCCATTTACTATATCTAAAGCACTGAGAATACAAATAGACAAGTCAGACTGCTCATGGAGTTCATGTTCTAATGGGGGAGACAATACGTATTGCAGGTTTCAGGGGCAGACTAGAGGGAAAGGTGCCAAGATCCTTAGGGTAAAGCAACAAAATAGATGCCACTGCATTTTCTTTAATGTTCTTTTCACTGATAAAATGATAGGAGTGTCCGATATTGAATTGTTTTACAATGCTAAGGTCTTTCATGGCAAGAACTTTCCGATCTGGGTCTTCAGTATCTGTGGCCAGAACACCTGTAGCAGTAGTAGGTAGGCTGTATCTCCATAGGTCTCGCTTCCCAAGATGAGGGCAATTATCAAAAAATTTAAAAAATGAAGTTAATTAACCCTGGGTTAAGAAACCATGAGCTAGATTGTCTTAAGTTCCTTCTAACATAGATATTTTCTAGGACTTGAGTACTGTTGGAGTATAGATAAGAACCATGGCTAAAAGGCTAGTAATTTACAGTTGTTGCCATGGTATTTCTCATATCCAAAAATGGTCTTTATTTTCTTACTCTGGTTGGTCAGACTATGAGAGGAATGGAAAAGGCAAAGAAAAAGGAATAAAATATCTATTGAACACCTACTATGTGCCAGACATTGTGTGAAGTACTTTATAAATAATATCTCATTTAATTCTCAAAGCAACCCTCTATGATAGGTGATATTATTAATTTTATTTTACATTTGAGGAAATTGAAGCAACCAGGTGAAATAACTTGCCCAGGGCAAAACAACTTGTAAATATCTAAGGAAAGATTTGAATTTGAGCCCCAACACCTCATCCATTATGCTGCCTGGTATGACCATCCTTCTGCCCCCAACCACTATGTGAGATAAGTGATTAAAAATGTGATTGTTTACCCTCTCAGGGAGGGAATGGGGAGGGAGAGAGGAGGGAGAAAATTTGGAAATCAAAATTTTTGAAAGCTAATGTTAAAAAAATGTGTTTAAGTAATTGAGAAAAATAAAATATTAGAAAAAAATAAAAAAATGCTGTAGAATATTTAATACCATAACAGCAAATTGGGGAAATTGTGTTCAACAAAATGAAATTTATAGTAGTGTTCAGAGTTCTCAGAAAAGTTTTGTGATCTCTTATTAGTACTTATGTCACAGGGCTGGGAAAAGACTATATAACTCAATATATTTGTTGAATTGAATTTAATGGTTCTCCTATTGGAAGAGATTTCCTTATAAACTAGCTTCAAATTTTAACAGAATTCCCAGGAAGCTGGAATTAGAAGATCATAACTCAGAAATCACTTGGTGAGAGGTGGGTTGTGATTTCATTATCACAGGTGGGGAATTTCCAATGTGGAATTCAAGAGACTGTCAACTTATTCAAGACAGGGATGAGTTTATTCTTGTCTTTGTATTCCCTCATTCTCAACAGAGGACCTGACACATAGCTGGTGATTAATAGATGCTTGCTGATTGATTAGAAACTTCCTTCAGTGATACAGATAAGCAGCTGCTTTAAAATTTAGAATCTCAAAAAGTTAATTTGCGATACAGAGAAGTTAAGCATTACAGCCACAGAAATTGTATGCACACATATTTGCTCACACATGTAATATGTATATAATACAAACATATATATGTAGATAGACAGACAGAAAGAAGGAAAAACAAAAAGAAAAAGATGAAAGAAAAGAGAAAAGAGATAGATAAATAGATAGATAGACAGACAGACAGGCAGGCAGAGATAGATAGATAGATAGATAGATAGATAGATAGATAGATAGATAGAGAGAGAGAGATAGAAAGATAGATAGATAGATAGATAGATAGATAGATAGATAGATAGATAGATAGATAGATAGACAGGCAGACAGAGATAGAGATAGATAGATAGATAGATAGATAGATAGATAGATAGATAGATAGATAGACAGATAGACAGACAGGCAGACAGAGATAGATAGATAGATAGATAGATAGATAGATAGATAGATAGATAGATAGATAGATAGATAGCGATAGATAGATAGATAGACAGACAGGCAGACAAGCAGACAGAGATAGATAGATAGATAGATAGATAGATAGATAGATAGATAGATAATTATGTATCAAGGCTGGATTTGAACCCAGAATTTTTCACTCCCAGGGTGGTTTTCTATTATCTACTATTCTGGTGGTATTCAAAGTGAAGTTTAAGGACAATTTGAGAGTTCTTGAGATCCTTTCAAAGAATCCAGGCAGACAAAAGGATTTTCATAATAATGACATTATTTGACACTTAAGATACTGTTCCCTTTTCCAACTATATATCTGTATGGGACTGGATTTATTTCATATACTTTAACCCAAAAAACATATCACCACAGATTGAATGCAGAAGCAGAAATGAGGAATCCAGCTGTCTTCTATTAAGCCAGACATGGAAAAGATTTGCAAAAATATGTAAAACCATACTGCTCTTCTCACTAATTTTTGTTTCAGAAATAAAGTTACTTTTTATGAAAAATGTCATTTTTATTACCATGGAAAGGGATTTTATTGCTACTTTTAAATTAATTAATTAATTAATATTTTAAAAATGTATCAGTTTTATATGTTAAATATCAAGATATAGAAATAATTTCTAATATGTTAAAAGATAAATAACATTTAAATAGACAGAAATTCAATTAAATTAATCAAGTGTTATGTAGATATAGCAATAATAATTTTTATTATGGTAAATATCAATAGATACAACCCATATTAATAAAAACTTGAGGATCACCAATAATTTTAGAAATATAAAGAATTCTTGAGACCAAAAAGTTTCATAACTATTTCCTCTCAAGATAATCCTTAAAAGCTACAAAAGGAAGGAAGGGCATTTAAAAAGAATGTGATGAATAGAAGGACTATGCTGAAAATGCAATGTACTTAATATCAAATGAGTGGTCTAATCATGAAGAAATTTTGTTCATTCCATTCTAGTATTTTTTTCCTGGTCAAATGATAGGTGATTTACATGAAAAATTACCTTGGCATTTCCAACCTTCTCCAGTAGCTTCCAGGGATAAATTGCTCCAGAGGGTAATGAGGCCTTTGGGGGGCACCTGGAACCTTCTGAACTTTTTCCCAGGTAAGAGGCATGTAGCATCTGGGACCTATTGTCTCTGAGGTCTCTATTCAATGGTCTGGCATAATAGGAATGTGGCCTAGCATTATAGTCTAAGGAAGTTATTCTGATACAGGCTGATTTTACAGAGAAGCATCAAATTTAATTTTGCCCAAGGCACAAAATATTAAAAAACAAAACAATTGACAATATTACTCTTTCTTCTTCCCTTTTTGTCTCCCTCATTCTTTTCTTTCCTCCTCTTCTTTCTTCCTTCCCTATTTCTTCTGTTCTATTCTTTCTTCTTTTATTTCTTTCCCTTTCTTCTTTTTTTAATTCCTTCCTTCCTTCCTTTCTTCCTTCCTTCCTTCCTTCCTTCCTTCCTTCCTTCCTTCCTTCCTTCCTTCCTTCCTTCCTTCCTTCCTTCCTTCCTTGTTTTTTTCTTCAGGAACAAATTCATCATGAATTAGTCAGTGATCTGTTCTTGTCCTAGTAATTGCTCACTTTGCTTCTTTTCATTTTCACATATTTTTTGGAGTCAAGAAAGGAGCTCTGTTGGGCATACTGAAATGAAAATTTGAAAGTTGAGTCAGTGATCAGCACTGATATTCTTTAGCTTTGGAGATAATATTCACACTTGAGTCAGCTATAAGGAAAAAGATCCTGAATTTGTTATCAGAAAAGACCTGCATTTGAATTCTACCTCCATAAATTAATCTCCCATAGGACCATGAGTTAGTAGTTTAATCTTTTTTGTATTGTCTATATCTATAGAATATATCTACAAATCTCTCTCTATATCTATAGTATATATCTATATTTTAGATAGATGCAGTATATCTGTAGATATAGGGTCATTATGAGGATAAAGCGTATATTTTTGTATTATTGTTGTTATAAATTGTCTGAATGTTGACTTCCAAAAATTAAAATTTTAGTATAACCTGAAGGGAGTATAACTTTGATGATCTTCTGAATCTAGTGAACTACCTCTCCCCTTCTATTTGCTTCCATTAATTGAAAGAAGGCAATCACAGAGAAGCAGAATTCCATCCTTTCCCAAATTCTCTCCCAAGTTTGTTTCTAGCCAACCCAGAGCCTCAGTATTTGCTGAAGGAGAAGTCCTTAGTTCCCCTTGGAGGCACTGACTCTATCTTCTATATTTCCTCTGTCACCAATAGACACTCAATTTAATCAGATGAATAATTGATGAAAACGGATAATCAGTCTGCTTGATTCTATTTGATTTCTATAGTAAACGTACTCTGTTCACTCAAGCCAGTAAAGCAAGTGTTTTTATCCTTGGTTAAATTCTCAGGTATGGAGGTAGGAAGGAGATAGCTGAAAACAAATTTCATCAGTTTCATAATTTTACCAAGATTGGTACTGAATAGTCACAGGCCACAGATATGCTAGTTGACCCTCCTAACTGCATTAGGATCACTGCATTTTCCTTGCCTGAAGATGGGTGATTTTCTGGATCATAGGATATGACTTACCCATGTCTGCATCCAACTGGCAAATAGATGGATGGAAGAAGTGTTGACTGTCTTCTAGGCACTACACTAAGCACTTTACAAATAGTATCTCCTTCTGTCCTCACAACAACGCTGAAAGGTAAATGCTATTATTATCTCCATTTTTTACTTGAGAAAATTGATCCAGACAGAGGTTAAGTAACTTTCTTAGGGTCACACAACTAGTAAATATATGAGGCTTGATTTGAACCAAGATCTTCCTGTCTTGAGTCCCTGAGCTCTATCCATTTGGCCACCTACTTGTCTCTAGGCACTTAAAGACTATTAATTAGATAGAAGAATCCAGTCCTTCAAGGTATGGTTAAGAGTTTTGTTTGTTATCAAATAGTCATCAGTAAATTGGTTTGTACTCTCAGAAGTGTAATACATTCTAGAACTCATCAGCACAACCCATACTCGAGAAGGAATCCCTCTGTACTTGGCCCTGTGCTCCTTAAGATTTTTATTACTGACTTGGATAAAAGCCTAGTTGGCATGTTTATCAAATTTACAGATTTGAAAATTTCAGAGGATATAGTGCAGTGTCTGTCAATACTGTTTAATAAATGCCTGTTAACTGACTGGTTGACTGATTTGCAGATGGCATAAAGCTGGGAGGCTTAGCTAACATACTGGATAATAGAGTTGGGGTCCCAAAAGATCTGGGCTAGCCACAGCACTGGATGAAAACCAACAAGATGACATTGAATCAGGATAAGTGTGATGTTTTTGGTGGGAAAAATCAGCTTCATAAGTCAAGAACTGGAGGCATAATTAGATAGTAATTTCTCTGAATAGGATCTGGGCTTAGAAGATTTAACAGATAGTAAGTAAATTGAATTGCTTCTGATGTAGGAGCCAAAATGTGATCTTGGGAAAGGAAGGAATAAATTCTCGCTTCCCTGACCTGAAGATATTTGAGATACTCTGTTCAGTTCTGAACGCCACAGATCAGGAAAGACATTGATTAATTGGAGACCATCTAGGGAAGGGCAACCAGTACAGTGATGGACTTTGGAATCCATGCCATAAGATGATTGGTTGAAAGAATCAGAGATACTCTTGCAGGAGAGGAAAGAAGACTCAGATTGGTACACAACAATTGTATTCAGCTAGTTGAAGGTCTTTGATAAGTAAGCTGAATATAATTTTCTTTTGCACCCAGAGTTTAGACAGGAACAATTGGGAGAAATTGTAGAGAGGCATATTTAGGTCTGACCCAAGGAAAAACCTTCTGCTACTGAGAATTAATATCAAGAATGACTCAGAAGGGGAATGGGCTACTTCAGGAGGCTGATGGATACACCATATTGGAGGTCTTCAAATGGATGACCATTAGTCTGGTGTGTTATAGTGAGTTGTAAAATCCCTTTTCAAGTGTGGTTTAGATCAGATGGCTCTAAATTCATTTCCATCTCTAAAAGTATATAACAGTAGTGCTATCATTCAATTTATTATGATACCTTAAGTGGCAAGGAATTTATTATCTGCCATGACATTTTTAGCAAGTTCTAATTGTCCAAAAGTTACATTAATATACTTTTTCTTCTCTTAGCAAGTGCCTAGATTGGAGAAAGATTGTCAAAAAAGGGAATTACAGCAAGAGTGTGTGTATGTCAAAGTTATCTAAAGAGAGGTAAATAGACAGAGACAAACTTGGAATGAATAAATCCTGGATGGCCCCAGATTCTTAAACTTGTAGAGTTTTAAATTATATTAAAACATTTAGAATATCCTGTACAGTTATCAGAATATCGAAGTTTCTTCAAGCAGACCTAAAAAGAGTCATTAGAGACTTTTGCTTTACTTTTTCCTTTCTAACATTTATCAGTTACCTATCACAGGTAGAAAAGAGGAATAGAAAGATGATAAAAGAAATTGTTTTTCCCAACAATATACTTACATTCTTCAAGGAAGATATAAATTGGAGTGATGGGCAAAAAGGAAGGATATACAAAATATCCTAGAAAAAAATTGAGAGAGGAAAGAATATTTTTCATCAGGGAAGAGAATCATGGATGGTTTTATGAAGGAATGAACTATAGTGAAAAAGCAGAAGTATGTCAAGATGCCTGGAGAGGGATTGAGTTCCAGGAATGAAGAGAGGCTTGTGAGAACACATGGAGGTAGGAGACTGCAGATTAGGACTGGAGATAAATGGAATACAGTTTGGTACAAAAGAAGATTTCTCTGTGGTTGATTCAAAGCAACTCAGTTCCTTCTTTTTGGCCACTGTTCACCTTTTCATCAGTTTATCATGAGAAGTTTCATACATAATATCTCCTGTCCTTAAGTTTACAAAATAGGGTTGTGTTCTCATGGGCCCTTGTTTTTGTCCTACCTTTGTCTTCAGAGGCCAAATAATTAACTGAGGAGGCAGGGCAGTCTAAAGTGCCTTTGAGTGTAACCAATGACTAATCTCTCTGTTAAAAAAATATAATAAAAAAACACCCTCTTTAAAAGGGATCAGACCTCAATGATGGTTTTCCAAGAAGTCATTTATAACTGTTACTCTATGTACTGGGAACACAAATATGAAATAAAGAATATATATGAAATAAATATAAGGCAACATAAAATTAGGTCAACTAAAATATATAGGGGCTAACAATAATTTTACATGGTGATGTGAAATAGAAAGATATTGGATCTGAACTCTAAGGAACTGCATTTGGGTTTTGCCTCTGTCACTTACTTGCTATGTGATATTGGGAAAATCACCTCCCCTTTCTGAGTCTTAGTTTCTTCATCGGTAAAATGGTGTTTTTAATGTTTATTCTACCTCCCTAGCAGGGCTATTATGTTGAAGATATTTTAGCAACCAGAATGCCCCATAGAAGTGGGAACTATTATTTATTATCTGAGCATTTTTCTTACATTACAAAGGGCTCCACTTTCCAGAAAAGAACTTTGGGCAAAGCAAATTTGTCAGCCACTTAAGACATTTTTTTTGAACCACCAAGGGCCCTTGTAAACTCTAGACAGACACCCCTGAGCCTGTCCCCATCTGCCCAGGGTGACCACACGCTCCGATTGTTCTGCCACACCATCAGCATGAAAGAACAGCTGGTTATTGCTAAATTCTGGGATTTGCTTCTTGGAGAAAAAATAATTAACACTGGCAGGAGTTTGATTGCATTAATTCACAGAAAGCAACACCCAAATGATAAATCCATGGTGGGGGAACTGCCCATATGTTACACATTGGCTTAACATGGATGAGGCATTAACTACACCAAGTCTGAGCAAAAGCCTTTATCAGCTTTATTAGTACTGAACTCAGTGCCTTCCACTGGGGCTGACACACTTAATTAAAGATGCTCTGGTCTAATTAGGTTGCGCATCAAATATACAAATACAAGCTGAAAAAAAAAAAACCCCAGTGACCTGAGCCTAAATTCCCTTTGATATGCATAGTTATCTCAAACCTTTTCCATAGAAAGGGGAGACCAGCTAGGAGTATTGCTCCTAGTTTGAACAGATTTGGAAAAATATTGAACCCTAAAATGCCTAAAAAATGGATATTTCAAGTTGTATCCTCTTCAACTTTTTGGAATAGAGTAACAGTAAATATCTCCCTATAAGAAAATGAACTTATGCTTGAGAACAATTTGGTTTGCTACCAGGTAAAAGAGTGTTGGGAAGAAAGTAACCTATAACCTGTTTTTGTTTCTGTTGTGTTGTTTATGGTATGTCCAACTCTTCATGACGCCATTTTGGGGTATTGTTTGCACAGATATCGCAGTGGTTTTCCATTTCTTTCTCCAATTCATTTTCATAGAGAAGAAACTGAGGCAAACAGGGTTAAATGACTCTCCCAGAGTCACAATTAGAAGGTATCTGTGGTTGGATTTGAACTGAAGGTGAGTCTTCATGATTCCAAGGCTAGTGTTCCAGTTGCTGCACCACCTAGCAAAGCACTCTTAAATGGAAGCTACCAAGATGGTGATGACAAAACCGAAAATCTTAATTGTCAAGTTTCACATCCCAGTCCTTTGCTCACATTTGCATCTAGTCCTCTAAGACCAAGGAGGTCAAAGCTTGCATTCCAGAGTTGTAAATCAAAGTGCATAGAAATTGCTACTTATCTGCTGTCCTGCTCTGTGTGCGTGTGTGTGTGTGTGTGTGTGTGTGTGTGTGTTTGTGTGTGTCTACTCTTCTTCCTACCCTTCTTCTGGGAAAGAACATCTGCCATTATTAGTGCCTTGGCTCAGTTATAGGAATTGATGCTTTTTCTTCTTCCTCCTCCCTTTATTAGCCTATTAAAAAATCACAGAACTGAACTACCAAATCTTCTATGTAGCCTTCCACAGCAGAAATTACCTTCTTCCTCACTTAGTACTTTATTTGCCCCTCTCAGAGGTAATCAAGTAATAACTCTGTATTCCAGTAAACTACGTATTTGAATTAACTTCTTGCTAGGGATTAATTCCATGGGGTCAGTGACTATTTCTTTGTTACATTTTTTTTTCCTTCTCTAAATTTAGTGTTGAGCTCTGTACACTGTAGGCATTTAATAAGTGTTTATAGAACAAATAAATGATGATTTATAAGATTTTTTAAAATTACTTCATTTCCCATGACACATTTCCTTCTTACCTCTCCTATAATCCTTATCCCCTACCTCTTGCATGGACTAATATAATGACCTTCTCTTCTGTGTCCCCCTTTGATCAATCCTGCACGTGCTGTCCTATTTGCCTTCTTATTGTTTGGGAATGACAACATCACTGCCTCCCCATCCCAAATCTTTAGTGTCTCCCCATTACCAATTGGTTAATTCTCAGACTCCTTAGTCTGGCATTTAAGGCCCTTCACAAGCTAGGTTCAATCTACCTTTCCAGCCTTAATCTCATTTGATTTCATTCAGCATGTGCTATAGTCTTTCCAGACTGGGATACATGCCAAGGAGAGGCTGGTCAGTTTAGAAAGGACAGAAAGAAGAGGAAAAGCCTTGGGGAAGGTTCAGGCAGATTACTTTATGTAAGATATTGCTCCTTTGTTATGTGGTTCTTGAAAGGAGCAGGAAAAAATATTCTTGTGTGTGGAACACTTATGAAATCAGCATGAGCCAAAACAGATTAAAAGTGCTTGAAGAGACATTCTCTGTCCTAACAGGGCCAGTGCCTTAGAGACAAAGGCCCTGACTTGAAGTGGTGATGGCTGCCAAGCATGTTTGCCCATCAATTCCCTTACATAATGAGTACTTTTTAGGGTTTTAACAGATAAACCTGAGAAAGCATAACTCATAGGGCTGTTGTAGACTATGGGAAAATGCATGTACTGTCTGTCAAATCTCATAGAATTCAATTTGACTTCCATTTGATTCAATTCAATTTTTTTTTCAATTTGAGTTCAAGTGGATTCACTACTCATGAGGAGGCCCCAGTTGGAGGTATTCAAATACAATGAAAACCAGATGAAGATAAAAGAAAAGCCAGAAATCAGAGGAATGAGAGAACAGAGCAGCCATCTGAGAGAACTGACATTGGAAGTTGTCCCCTGTTCCTTGAACTAAGCAGGTTGGAAGAGAATCAGTAGATAAGAGCTGCTACTTAGAGCTAAATTGGTTGAGAATGATGATTGAAGTCATGCAAGATGTATTGCAGAGGACTGCTGTAGATTCTTTTAAGTTAAATAGGAAAAAAAAAAAGAATATTTCTGCTGAAGAGCTGGCTGGATTTGTCTATATTGCCTTCTAGCTCTAGTTATCAATACTGATTATTTGAGAGGGGGGAAGAAACCTCCCAAGGGTGCTTGTATTACCCTTAGCAACAAAAGAGAAGGAGAAGAAGGGGAAAGGCTATATTTATAGCTGTTTTATGGCATATATATGTATATGTATGTATGTGTATATATATTTGTAAAAGAACATAACACTTTCTTAGCACCCTGCCATGGGTGGCTGTGTGCCAAAAGAACTTGATATTTCTTTAGAGACTCAAGGGTAGAAGAGAAAGAGTTTTGCCTAGGTGATAAAGGGGAACTTTGAAGACTAGGAGAAAATGATTAAAAGAGAAGTGATTTTGTCCAGCAAGAAGATACATTGTGTTGACTGTTTTTTAAAAGAAAACAAAAGCATCTGTAATCCAAGTGGTGCCAGGTATTTCAATTTTCCTACTTTTATACATTCCTACTATATATTATTTCTCTCTCTATATATATATGTGTGTGTGTGTGTGTGTGTGTGTGTGAGTGAGTGTGTGTGTGTGTGTGTGTATGCACCCATTCTCTTCTAACAGGATTATTCTTAAAACTGAGAGTTTGAGTGGTAGCCATGTCTATGTACATTCCTGAGAGCAGGTTAGAATAAGAGAACCAGCCATGAGAGATAGAAAGGGGAACGATGCTGTGGTGTGGAATGCCTCCCTGTGCGATATATATATATATATATATATATATATATATATATATATATATCTGATAGCAAGAGAAAGAGAGGCAATAAATAGACTGTATTATGTTGCCCCACAGCTGAGTAGAACCCAAATATCTTCTTTGTTCCTCTTCAATCAGTATTTGAATTTGTCCCCTCATTTCCTTCTCTACTAAAGAAGTACATATATGATGTTACTACCTTTCATACAAACTAGACACTACCCAAACTAGATTATCATCTGTCCCTCACATTCTTAATGCTTTTTGTACTCAAGTTATTCCCTATGCCCAGTGGTATGCTGATTTGTATGGTTCACGAGAACCAGTTATTAAATTTTCACTATAAACATTACACCTTGGAAATCAGCAAACACTACAAAGTAGGGTTTGATTTATTGCTTTGTTAATTGCCTACACTTCAGAAAGTGATGGAGACAATGTTAATAATGAAGATTAAACTTAAAATTGTGTCATGTGTCCTTTTTTTAAGAAATCTGATTGTTAAACATTTACTGTTATACTCCAACCCAATTTCCTATTATTAAATTAAATTAAAATTTCCTATTATTCTTGCTGAATTAATTCTATTGAATTACTGCCTAGTCTTTAATATTGTTTTAATTTTTAAATTTATGAAAAAAATTTTTGTATGCTGATATGATTTTTCATAAGTTTTTTTTTCCCCAACATTTTGTTAGTCATGTTTTCTCCCTCCTTTTCATCCATCCCCAAGAAGACAGGTAACATGATTGATTTGGTTGTACATGTGTTATCATTCAATACTTATTTCTATATTCATTTTGTGACATGAGACACATATTACTTACATTAGAGAAAAATTCGTGGAGGAAATGAAGAATCATATGCTTCAATCTGCATTAGACTCTGCCTGCCCAGTCTTTAAATGCCAACTTGAGTTTTGCATTCTCTAAAAATCTTTCCTGATCTACCCCTTCCAGAAATGACCCTCTGAATAAAAGCTCACATAGCATTTTATTTTGTACCTCTCTAATAAATTTATGGTATAATATTCTTATCAGAAATAATGGAAAGAGTTCTTTCTCCTAAGGAAATCAAGAAACCTTTAGTCAGTCATCTGTAGGTATCTTTTTCCTTGTTCCAGACTGTGAGCTCATAAAGGCAGTGATCCTATTTTTCTAAATTATGTCTCCCTAATGCATAGACCAGTGCATTGTATATAGAAGGTGTTTAATAAATGAGTTTTAAATTGAATTCTTCTCTGAGATCAGAAGAGTAACTTTCTGCTGGAATATTTTGGGATGGAAAATGTAATCTGAAGAAAGTCATTGTGTTTGCATTAAGTAAATAGGCATGGACTTCTATGACAACAATATTACTAACATCTACAACAGTTTACTGATAGACTTCTTTTCTTTGAACATCTTTAAAAATATTGTAACTCTTTACCTCTCTTTTTGAGGTGCCGTTTTGCCTGAAAAGAGAGAAGGTTGAGGGATATGGCAATGATTCCCAAGGATCTCATCTACCCACACCATGGGAAGAGTATGCAGTCCTGCAGTCTGGGAAAGTGAACTCAGAAATAACTAGGGTGAGAGAACATTAACTTATACTCAATTATTTAAGGCCTTGGAGGAGGCCTTAATTCAATTTGGGAGGGTTTGAGGAAGAGGCACTGAAGAGGACAGAGTGATTTGAAGAAACCAGTATAGCTAACTAATGATACCACTAGATCTTGGAACTTGACCAATTATTGCAAATTCATGAGCCTTGCCCTCCAGCCCCCAGACATGCTTTGGACTCTGGAATGCCTTCCAAATACACAGGATTCTTACACTTTCTCATTCTTGTTAGCAGTCAGGTAAGCACTTAGCAGGATTTTCAGCCAGGGACATCTTGTGTGGCTCTTGGGTTTCCTCATTTCCCACATATTTGCTTTCAATTTATGAGACAGAAGAGGAAAAATCTAGTAGAGATGATCTAAGCGCAGTGGGCATGAGGGCTCATGAAGGGTTTTAAATATAAACTTTCTTTCCTTTTCTTCAGAGGCATAAACACTCTCTCTCTCTCACACACACACATACACACACTCTAATTGGAAGAAATTTTCCATAAAAGAGGTCAGTTACTTGTATTTGTACTTGTATCCCTAGTCCCTAGAGTGTTGACTGGCACATAGTAGATGCTTAATAAATACTTATTGACCAATTGAGAGTGAAGTGTTAATAATGGATCAGCAGATTTAGAGTTGGAAGTGACATGGAAATTAATGACTAAAGTCTCTATTATCAACAATAACAATTCTAGCTAGTATTTAAAAAGAATTTTAAGTTTGCAAAAGCCCTTTACATTGATTAGGTAGGTAGGTGCCATCATCAATTCCATTTTATAGATGTGGAACCTGAAGTGGAAAGTGGTTGAGTGACTTTCCCAAGGTCATATATCTAGAAAATGGTGGAGGGTATATTTGAACTCGAAGCCTTCCTTACTCTAGTCCAGTAATTCCCACTTCTCTCCCTCTTATGGTCCACTCTAAGTCCTGTCTAGAATGGCCCTAATTCAATTACAAATGTGCAATGGACCATTCTAGTCAGGACTTAATCAGAAAAGAGTATGTGATTTTGGGGAGGGAGATTGGAATAGCAGGAATGGTGTTGAGGTTTTTGGAAAGGGATTCAGTTCACTAACCCTACCTGATAGGCAGCCAGCCTGGGTCAGGGCTTTGAAGACTTTGGAGACCACCAAGCTGAGGTGGGATAGCCTGCAGAAGTCCCCTGATGCCTGGAGGATGTGGGCTCTGTGATCCATTCTTCCATTCCCCCTCCCAGCAGTAGTTCAGAAAGAATACAAACTACATTGATTCCAGGTCGCTAATGGTTCTGGCAGTCTGGGGACTTTGTATAGAAATGACTATCACTGTTCTAAGGCTGAGCTTAAGATTTCATCACATATATATCAGAAAATGGTGAACCCCAAGCTCTGAGGCCAGAGAAGTGTTCATGATAGTATTGATCCTTTGGAGATTCTGATGATCGCAGGTCAAAATCAGGGGTTCCCCAGACTGATTACCTAAACAATGACTGAATGGCTCTGAGAGAGTGCCTATGTCTCTATATTTAGCTGGAGAGGACATGGGATCCATCTCTTTACCAACCCCTTGCTGGCCACTCCTGAGCTCAGTCCTGGGTTATTGCAATTAGCAGGAAAATGACCTGAGACAGACTAAAGGCAACAGGAGCGCCCTACTAGCATACAAAGAGCTAAGGGAAAATGTGAGCATGGCGCTGGGGATGAAATTACAGCCAAATCCTACAGGAACATCACCTTGATCTGTTTTATGCCCTGTGCCCTATGCTTAGAGTTCTGAATCCTATAACTCAAGGTCTCATGTCCTGTGCCCTGTGGCCCATGTCCAATGTCCCACATCCTGTGACCTTTACTTCATACAAATCTCATATCCTTTGTCCTGTCCTTTGCCTCCTCCAGCCATATCCTGTGTTTTGTTTCCCAGACCTATGTCCTATGTCCTATGTCCTTTGTCTCTGTCCCATGTCTGGAATCCCGGGTCTAGGGCCCTGTGGCTCATATCCTGTGTATGGTATCTGGCCTCAGATATCCCAACTGTCCATCCCCCATGACTAGAAGACCCTGCTACCTTCTTGAGTCCTGGGAGATGCCAAAAAGGGCTTGCTGAGAGACTGCTTTTTTCCAGGAGGGGTGCCTATCGGATCCAATCTGCCTGTTTAATGACCCTCTCAGCCATGCCCTTGCGCTGCCTTCTGTCTGGATTCTGAATATGTTTGCTCAAGGTTTTCAGGCCCATTAGACAGGGCAAGGTCTTGTTTTCCCCAAAGATCCGCTAGTTGCCGGGGCACTGGTTCTGTAACCTCTTCCAGGCCCTTGTTTTGGCTCTTCTCCCCCTCATACTGGGTTCTGCTGTTCACTGATTCCTAACTAATTGGAAGAATTCTTTCTGCCCCAAAGCATCACATGGTGACCTTCATTTCAGTCCTCTTCATGGTCTGTGATTATTAACCAGTTAAGTAAATAGTCACGGAGAATGGGCAAAACAGGCTGTCAATAAACAGTGAACTCTAGAATAAACCCTGGAGCCAAGATCTTTGTCAGTCTTAACACTGGGAAGGCTGGCAATGGGGTACTGGAACGATTTCTAATAAAGACATGGAAAACACAGCAGAGGAGTCCAAGACATGAATCCTATGCCAGGCTCTACCTCTACGTCTGGTCATCTCAAGAGTTTCAGAACTTAGAAGGCCCATAGAATACAAGACACAGAATCAGACCTAGAAGACTCCTTAGAGCATAGATGATGCTCTATTTCAGGATGGTAAAACATGGCGGGGGACCCTACTACATAGTATTAGAGCTGGAGGCAATGCCTAGAGATCACCTGGCCCAAATGTTTCACTTACCGGAAGAAGAATCCAAGTGCTAATGACAGATCCAAATATGTGACCCATCTCTTGACTCCTAAGATTCTTTCCATAATATCACACTGACTGTTTGATATAGAATTGAAAGAGAAATGTGACTGAAAGAAGATACCAGAGGAAGAGGAAGAACAAAATAAACAAACCCAAACCTTTTACATTTTTGATTCATTGACAATTTTAAACATATATTTTGGGCAAGTTGAGCAATCGCTGTCTACCTCAGTTTCCTCTCCTGTAAAATGGATATTATAATAGCACTTTGCTCTCAGGGCTGTTTGGGGATGAAATGACATTCTATTTTAAAATGCTTGAAAACCTTAGGGTACTCTATGAGTGCTTATCTTCTTCATCTTTGTCTTTATAATCATCATCATCATTATCATTAAGATCTTCATGCCAAAAAAAAACATGCCACAAGATAAGTTCTATACAAATAAATTCAAAAGTTTACATCTTTTGCTTTATATCATCTTTATTTCTAAATCGATCCCTCTTTTCCTGTATCTGAGCCTCAGTTTCCTCATACATAAAATATAGAGGTTGAACTACTTAATCTCTATGATTTCTCTCAGTCTGCAGGTTCTGTGATTTGGAGTTACAAACACTGAGAGAATGGAGTTAGTTTATAAGTGAATAGTGTATTCATAGCCTGCAACAGTCTAGAGATACTTGGAACATCTTGGGGAATAGATGGGTCTATTAGAACATGCAACTGTTCATATGTGCTACCTCTTAAAGGAAGCAATCTGAATCTCAAAGAATAAAACAGGTTGAGATTTCTTGATGCTCCTAATGTAACAAGGATTCAGTAGGATGTCCATAGAACTGCCCTGCTTGCTTCTGGCTGACCATGTGTGTTCATTCAGAGCTTAGGTTCTTTGAGTATGATATTTCCTTCTGGTCATGTTTGACTCAGAATTTGGGTGCTTTGGGAATAATTACATTAATTATATAATTCCTTTATTGGCCACCGAGTCAGTGATTCAGTGAATCTTACACAGGGAAAGACCTCATTGCTGGCTGGCTTCCTTTGCCACTAGGTAACATGTAAATTTGGGACTTTCTTTGTGGGTGGGAAAAAGCTGGCTTTCCTCCATTCTTATGGCTAAGCAACTATTTACATACAACAGCTAGAGAAGAATAGCTCAAACTTGAGCCTGGACCTCTGCTTGCCTCTTTGGATTTGTGTTTCTTTTCCTGACTCGGTACAGATTTTTCCAGGCTAAAAGGTTTCCTTGTGAGTTCAAGAAGTAGGGAGTTCTTGAGTTCATTATGTGTGTAAAATGGAGATTTGAACCCTAGACTTCAATCCCCAGAAGTCCTTGGCACTTCCCAGAATTCCCTATAATCTCACCTGAGTCTCCACCTGGGCGAGATCACAAGGAGTATTTAACTGGCAGCAATGCCTACTTTGCCCTCTTCCATTGCAATGATGTAGTGGGTAAGCTAAGCGTGGGGGTTTTGAATGGGCTAATCAGCCCTAGGCATGTGGTTTATTATTTTCTATCATTGATTTCTAATAATCCTTAATAAACCTCATAAAATACAATATTTCTATTATTAGAGACTAAATTTAATTGTTATAGTGATGGCAACCACAAGATTTGGATGAGAACTCATTTTTTAAAAAAATGAGATAGCCTAGATAATGTTTTTTAAGCCACGTTTCTCCAAAGCTTTTCAGCAAAGCCTCTTGATTCAGCTCATTCCAGTTGCCTACTTGCCTGCTTGCCTGCTATCCACTCTTGCCTGCATTTATCTGCTTTGGACCTGCTTGACCCAGATCACTCTCCTGATTCCGACCCGCACCAGTCCAGCCCCAGCTGACCTCCAGGCTCCAAGCCACATCATGCCAGGCCAACCCCAGGACCCAGGCTGCTCATAGCTGCCCCAGTTTCTTCAGGAATCACAAACCAGCAGATAAAAACGGGGGTGTTCTTTCCTTTGGCTACAATTAGCCTCCACAAGGCAAGGGACCACAGCTGGGGGGACAACAAGGAGAAGGAAGAGACTTTTCCAAACAGGAAGTTACAAGCATGGCTTATTTCAAAGGTTATCTTTTGAGTGCACTGATTCTGTTACTTATCTCACCTGAGACTCAGGAGAGAATTTCATCTCCCTATAATTGTTTGGGCCAATTTGAAATTGCTAAAACCCACCCTCACTATGGTGGGTATGGGGGGAAGCTCAGTGGCTCAGTGGATTTAGAGTCAGGCCTAGAGTCGGGAGGTCCTGGGTTTAAATCTGGCCTCAGACACTTCCTAGCTGTGTGACCCTCGGCATGTCACTTGAACCCAATTGCCTATTCCTCACCAATGTTCTGCCTTCTGACTATAGGCATCTAAATGAATTTTTAAAAATCAATGAACTTTAAAGAGACTGGAGGTTATATTTTAAGACTTTTTAGATTCCAATGTTTTATAAAAATCTCTGTATTTTATTGCATTTTGCTGATTGTTTTGTTTAAGATTTAATTTTGTGGTTTTAAGTTCATATATTAATGCATTCAATACTATTCTGTTACACTGAATCATTTTAATGTACTGGGTTATAACTACTGTGATATTCTGTTGCTTTTCCCCTATAACTATATTGAACAAATATTATTGAATAAGCCCATATAAAAACAGCCCTTTTTCTGTTTTGAATTTGTAAATTGTCACATAGAGGATAGATGGACTTCATCAGAACTGGTTACAATTGTATAACAACCTTTGGAGAATTTAATGAGCTAAATATCTCAAACTGATTTTAAGGGGTCTTTTAGACATGAATTTTAGATTTTTTTAAACACTGATCATTTTGCCTGTCCCTAACAGGAGGTAAGGTCCATTTTAGTAGCTGAAGTGAAATACAAATTTAATCCCCACTTCCCACATTCATAAAAATGTGAAAGGATGGGACATCATAGTCTCATACCAAAGGAGCTGGGAAGTTAATCCCAGGGCATAGTACCACTAGATGACCCCCAAAAGAGGATCATCTCTCATTTATGACTTTTCAGCTCACTTTACTTCCACCAAAATGATCTTTAGATTTCTTGATGATGTTCTAGACCCAAATAAGTTTTACTTTGTTTAAAAATTTATTTGCCTAGGTTGAAAGATTTGCTATGTTTGTAAAAATTATGACAAATATCCATCAGTTCATAGGCTTTAAAAAATGCCATACAGCAACTTATGTGAAATATGATAGTGGGTTCGTTTGCTATTGTAATTAATTGGGCTATTGAGAATTTTGGGGATATTGATACCTACATATTTGAACTACTGTTCTTTATAAAAAAAAAAAAAACATCAAACTGTTATCTTGTGAAATTCATTTGTTCATACTCACAGTGGATCATGTCCAGGTATGAAGAAGAAATGGATCTCATTTTTGGTGAGAAACCTTGTATTCTACATTTCCTTAGCTGACACAGTGTGTCAATGATTATAAGCTATATTTTTGAATTTTAAAACTCTTTTATTATTATATTTTTCTTGCATATGCAATATATTATTTCATTTTTTATTTTTTCCTCTCCTTTTTATATTTGAAGCACATGTCACCAGTATTAAGATTTTCTTTAACTTTTTTGATTTAGCAGTAATATAAGTTTAAAATACATTTGTTATAATGTCAATGCATGCCCCCAAAGCTTGAGACTATAAAAATGATGCCATTGTTTTAAAAAATTATGGGACTTTGCTTAATGATTCTGTCTGATTCCAGGACAAGATATACAAAAGAGCCATTGCACAGAGCTAAAGAAGCACAAAACTAAAACTGAATTGTATCAAAGAGCACACAGATCAAAAAAGAAGAAACCAATGCAGGTAGGATTAATGCACTTCTAAGCCAATACAAAGGACTTGAACCTAGTGTGGGACTTGAGGTTGACATACGTTAAGATATAGGCCTTCCTTGTATCCACACTCTTCGTGAAAATATTTACAGATGAGTATCTCAAATTTGGCTCCTACCTGGCTCCTATAATCTAGTCCCTTTTCTGTCTTTCATAGTGTGGCAACTTTCTGTAGTCCTGGCTACTGATTGGGTAAATGCTTACTTGCTTACATCATTTTAATTGGGCCCTGATTCAAGGATCTGTTATAGTTTTATTTTTCCTTTACTTGTAATTTTTACACATAAGACTTTGATAATCTATATTTCATCCAGAAATTGTCTTTTTTTTATTTGGATTTTTTTTATATCTTTGATTCCTCTTTCCAATTGATTCATGTACCTCATAACTCAGCCATGCATCCCTAAGTGATTCCTGTGTTTTTCAATCACCCTCTTCGGGGGGGGGGAGATAAAATTATTATTATTTTAAATTGCAAAGTTTAAATTCCTTGAGAGAATAATTTTAGGTTAGGAAACATGATACCTCTCTGAATCCAGAAACTGAACTGTTTGGAGAAGACATCATGAAGATGCCTCCACAGACCACAAGCTGCAGGAGAAGATCAAGAATGAACTTTGGGTGCTGTTTATTGAACATTTATTTGTATGTATACTCTTATGCCAAAGGGGACTTCCCCCTAACTGGCTTTTTGTCAATGCGCCTAGCAATCATTGGTTTTGTTCTCTTTTCCTCTTATCCTCAAATTATTGTAATTTCAAAGTTAGTATGTTTACCAGACCCAGCAGATAGACTAGTCTTCCTCAGGCCTCATGGGGAAAAAGGAAAATGGAGATTTGAACCCTAGACCTTAATCCCCAGAAGTCCTTGGTACTTCCCAGAATTACCTATAATCTCACCTGAGTCTCCACCTGGGTGAGATCACAAAGGAGTATTTAACTGGCAGCAACTCCTACTTTGCCCTCTTCCATTGCAATGATATAGTGGGTAAGCTAAGTTTTGAATGGGCTAATCAGCCCTAGGCACGTGGTTCATTATTTTCTATCCTTGATATTTAATAATCCTTAATAAACCTCATAAAATATAATATTTCTATTACTAGAGACTAAATTTAATTGTTATAAAATGTGGAGATAATGATGAGAAAGTTTCTACATAGAAGGCGACCAGGAGCAACCACCAATATCTAAGTTCCAGGAGGAGCTCAAGCCCAGGCTTGGCTGGTCAGGAGACATGGACTTGGAGGAGACATAATAGAGCTGAGGGAAAATGAGAAATGTCTACTCCACAGTTCTCCAAACTGTTTTATGCTCTAATGAGGTTTCAGCCTCCCAGGAGAGCATAATTGTAATTTTAAGTTGTCCTTAAATCTTGATTTAATTCTCTTTTTTTTTGTTAGTACTTCCATAAATACCTGTGCCTTTCCTGTGTTGACATGGAATCTAGAAACCCACACACTTGTTGCCTAGTGAGGTCTGATAAACCCTTCAGTTTAGTTAGCTTGAATGTGAAGTCTTCAAGTTTGACCTTGTCACTTAAGAGTTCTTCTGGAGGGAAAGTCCAACCTCCAGAATCTCAGACTAACAAAAGACTCTAAAGTAGTTTAAGTGGAGATGACTAATCCCACCAGGTGTTAAATATCTCTTGGTCCAATAGTTTCTCCCCTTAGATCAAAATTCTTTACCTACCTGCCCTTTGGCTGGATCTTTCCCTTTTGTGTCCATTCTAAAGCACCAACTCTCACTGTTATTTCTGTCTGGGACTCCTTATTTTCTTTGTTACCATTGTAAAGTCAATAAACTATACTCTCTCCTCCTCAGTCCCAAGTTACCCTGAAATGGATTATAAATTCCCCAAATTCTTTTCTTCTTTGGAGTTTTCATCTAAAAGGTGAGTCACCTAAGACCTAAGAGGTCAGTCACCAGAGCAGCCAGAGTCTGGGGACTCTGTAAGGAGGCCTACCTAATAATGCACTTACCCCTTTTCCCTTAATTAAAAAGTGTTTTTTTTCTGACTAATAGTTCTGTGTTTTTTCCCCCAGGTTAGCACTTGATACATATTGACTATTTAGTATCTTTCTACTTCCCTCTTTAAGGAGACTCCAAATAGGAATAAACCCCCAAACTTTAAGTATATTGTCCTCAGGGCACCAAAGTGGAGGTATGATGAACCAAATAGTATAAGAAAAGATGCCTAACTTTTCTCATTGGAGACCAGGATCCACTAGGACAGAACCTAGACCTGTGTTGTCAAAGGCATGGCAGGGAAACTGAGGTGGCCTGGAAGGGGCTGACCCATTTCCATCTCCACAGCACTGGAGAAAAAATTTTGCATGCCCTGCTCTTCTGTCCATCCACCCAATGTGAGTACTCCCTCCCTCTGCTGTCTGAGGTAATGTGGGGGCTCATGGGCAGCTTGAAGTTGAAGTTTGGACATGTGATATTGAAAACTTTCTCCAACACTAACCTCCACTGATCTGTATGTATAAAGAAAAAACAGAGAGGGGATTTTTAGTGAAGAGGGAGAGGGCAAAGCACTCTGGGTCCCCTGAGTCAATCAGTGATTGATACTGTTAGATTAAAAGCCAAGTGTCAAATCAAATCAAAGTAGAGGATTAGTATTATACGTGGTTTGTGTCTGATGGGTCAGTTGACTGAAGCAAACTCCACATTGTTGAGTTCAAAATGGAAGGTGCTCCTTATCTTTGAAAGGATATTGATGGTCCTAATCTGTTTTGAGAATCTCAGAAAGTTTCAGGGTCAAGGAGAAAACTCAAAAGATGGGTAGAGCAAATAGCTCTGTGGCATAGTAGGATGATAATCTACAGTAGGGGCATGAATAACACCTAAGCAAAAATAAAATTCTGCCTCTAGAATCTAGTATGGTACAATTTCCAACATATCTGTATGTGTGTGTGTGTGAACAAATAGAGAGAGAGAGAGAGAGAGAGAGAGAGAGAGAGAGAGAGAGAGAGAGAGAGAGAGAGAGAGAGAGAGAGAGAGAATTCATTTATTTTCTCTTTCTTCAATCCACACTATGAACACTGGTAATTTAGTATTTACCTTAGCATTAAGCATAAAACTCCTGCTACAAAAAGAGCTTAAAACAGGTTTGTTCTATTGTTAATTATATTGTTTGTGTGTGCAAGCTCATGTGATTATGATGTATAGACAGGCTTTCAAAGGATTAGTAAAACATTTTTAGGACCACCATATTGTTTCCTTACTTTATAGATCTCTACCTTTTGATGGAAACAAAGAATGTGCCTTTGTCTAGCACCACTGAGTACTTGTTGGATGCAAATTGCTCTTTCCAAAGCCCTTGAAAGCTGTGTCCAAGTGAAAACAAAACAAAGCAAAACAAAAACTGGTTTGATTGAGTTAAACTTAAAATAAAAAAAGTTAAAGAAAAAAGCTTGAAACAACTGGGTTTGAGCTTCCATATGAAGCCAATTGAACTTTTCACTTTTCAGTGGATTGTTTTATCTTTGGGAAAATATAGCCAGTTTCCTTCTTACAATCTTGTTTCTGGAGCTCTTCACCAGGGGGTGTTTTTGAAGAATACTTCCAGCTTGCCCTAAGGAATTTAGTTTCTATGTAAAATAGAATAGAATCCATTCATCCACCAACACAGTTCCATATGAAAATCTGTTTTCAGAGGGGAGAAGGGAGAACAAAGAGAGGAGGAGTAGAGGAAAGAGAACTATGAATATTTTTCTCTTTGGAGAACTATTTGAGAAATGTTTATGCTTTCCTGAGGCAGACCCTAAAGATGTTAGGCACCAGGATATTTAAATAGAACTTTGGATATGGAGGAAGGGAAACTAGATTCAAATTCATACTTTGTCCTTTATTAACTGCAACTTTGGGCCAACTCAATTCACCTCAATACAGTATGAGTTTTCAAAATGAAGGAGTTGCCTGTCTGACTGCTCTATGTCCTGGTCAGGTAATATAGACTAATAGTTCATAGGATTTTAGAGTTGAAAAGGAAGTTAGAGCTCATCTGATCTGACCCTTCTCATTTCACTAAGCTTTCAGACTAGAGATAAACAGAGGGTTGTACCAAGGAGCTGATTTTTCCTCTTAGAGAGATGAGGAAGTGGCCAGAGATTAGTCTTCCTCAGTCTTGGCAAAGATTGGATAATAGTGCAAATGATCACTTGGATTCTGGTGGAAGTGCATGCATGTGCGTGCTATGTGCATAAACTGCCAAACCATTTCTCTAGACACATTTCATTTCATAAAGAAACTCATGATCAATCATGAATGCTGTGTACTTTGTTTTTGTCTGTACCTAGTTCTCTTTGTCGACATGGAATCTTTAGAACCCCAAGTTTAGTCAGCTTGAAAGATGGAGACCCCAAGCTCCTTCTTGTTCCTGTGAGAATCCACCTTGAAGGGAATCTCAGACTAGCAGTTTCAGACCAATAATAAACCCTAAAGTAAATGATAATCCCAGTTATGTGGGGCTAAGTACATGCTAAGGACCCTCTTTGTTTTAGTGGTCTTCCCCATTGTATCAGAGATCTTTCCCTAGAAGACCCACACCTGTACAGGGACCATCCTTTTTAGTATCCATTGTAAGTAGTCCATTCCCTTACACCCTAGTTTCTGGCTATGGTTTCTTTCCCAAGCTTGTCAGTGTAGTTTGAGCACTCCTATTTCCTTGTAGCCAGGGTAAAGTCAATCAGTCATCCTCAGTTCCCAGTTACCCTAAAAGGGTATATAAGCTTCCCAATTTTCATGGCTCTTTGGAGCTGTCATCTAGAGTGGTGGCACTTCCAGGGTCCAGTGGCCAGAGCAACCAGAGTTTCAGGACTCTGTGTGGGTTTGTGGTGGGAAGTTCTACATGGAGGTCTTGAGAAAAGCACTGTACCCCCTTTCCTTAATTAAAGAGTAGTTTTTGTGACTATTTAATAGTTCTGCTTTTTTTTTTTTCCATTTTAACACCATTTATGGGAAGAATAGTAGAAGCCACTAGCTGGCTAAAACAGAAAATTGAAATAGATGAGGGCCTAATGTTATCCTAGTGAGCGGAAATTATTTTGGTATGAAAGTATGATTTTCTTGTACATAATTTTTCTTTTAAATTTTACCAAAGGAAAGAAAGAAAGCACATGAACCTGGGAGTCATTTCCTTAATTCATGTTTTATTTTCTGTGGCCATGCAGGGTCATTTTGTAAATAAGAGATGCCAAGCAAGCTTCTATTCCTGTGCACAGAAGAGTGGATATAGAGACAGGGACCAAAGAGAACATTACCAGTTCCTGTGGGCATAAGCTGATATGCTCTGGGAAAAATAAACCCTTTGCAGAAAGGAAGAGGAAAAGTTCTCTCTGCCTTGAAATGTGAATTGAAGCAACAAGTTAGCAATGAGTTAGAAGTTGTATTTATTTCTGGGTAGCATATTTGGGAAAGAAACTGCAAAGTTCAAAAGTATTTAGAAAAAGGTAACCATTTTGGAGACTAGCTGTGGGAATTAGAATTCTTTGAGGGAATTAGAAATGTTTGCCTTGGAGAAGGAAAGATTTAAGGGAGTGAAATCAGTTATTTCAAGTCTTCATTTCAAATTAGATTTGTTTTATGTAGTTGAAGAACTAGGAATTTTGGATAGAAATTGTAGAAAAAGGTAAAGATTACTTACTAAAAGAAAAAATTGTAACATCCCAAAATTAAATCGATTTCCTGGGGAATAAGAAGTTGTATAATTACTATAAAAATAAGAATCAATTAGTTAATTAATTGAACAGATGATAGAAAACATTTAGAAAATATCTCTCTTCATCTCCCTTCCTACCATAAGATACTGTGGTTCTTTGACTCTATAGGCAATGAGAGTAATTAATCAGAACTCAAGCAATGGATATGGGTTCCAAAAATCTGTGTTAGCATCCTGGCTTTGTTAAATCCTATAATTATCACCCTGCATAAGTCATTTCCCCTACACTAACCACACATTTTCTGTCTTAAATTTCTAAGCTAGAAAAGCAGGATCCCTTTTCTTCCAAACTCTTGCCAACTTGCCAACTCCCTGCCCCCCCCCCAAGAATGTATGTAAAAGAAAGGGTTTAAAGGAGAGAACCTTTGTAATTTTTTTTGAAGCTAACAACCTATGAGTTATGATTTTTTTTGGTCTTAATATCCTCTGGGTCTTAATTTCCACATCTACAAAGTAGGGATAACTAATATTTTCTCTACTTAGACCACAGATTTTTTTTCAAAACAATTACCTTCTGTCTTTGAATCAATCAAGTGTAATGGTTCTGAGGCAGAAAGAAGAGAAGTAAAGGCTAGGCAATGGTGGGGGTGGGGTGGGGTGCTTAATTGACTTGTCCAAGATCATACAACTAGGAACCATAGATTTATTTTGGGGATGAAATGAGATAATGTACATTAAATTCCTTAGCAAACTACAAAGGCATAATGATGATGATGATGATGATGATGATGATGATGATGATGATGATGATGACAACGACAATGGTGATGATGATGGGTGTGCATGTATGTGTTGCTTGTGTAGATTATGTGTGTCAACAGGGGTCTACCTAATTATAGCTTGCAAGGAAGTTTGAATATTATATATCTAGAGTCTCTTTTACCCAACTTTCTCCAACGGAGACTGATTCCTATCAGGAGAACACAAGGCTAGCTACTCTTTTCTCATTAGAGCATGGGTCTCAGGCTAGAATTATTGCTCTCTTATCCCCTAAATATAGTTAGTCTAGGAAAAATTTATTTTAGGCGAATTCTTGATCCATTTATTATCCCTTAACCAAGAAGGTGTATCTCAAGCTCAGTTGTAATACCACTAGCAAGTCACCTAGCCTCTCAATAACCCCAGGTAATTCTCTAAATAGATAACTTAGAGATAAATTGCTGATGTGCATTAATGGAAATAATTTCCATGCTACGAATTCCCTAGGTGGATGGAATTAAAGATCTAGGCCAAATGCTGCTGCTGCTGGACAATAGATAAAGAAGAAAAGGATAATGAAAGTGAAGATGGGTTATCTGTAGCTCACTGTTTCCTTGAGTTTTTAGGTTGTAAGGACAAGAGACCTGACCTTAACTTTAATTCTACCCTTTAAAGCTTCATTTCTGGGTCTACCCTTACTAGTGTTACAGCTTTAGAGAAGTTGTCATTTTTCTGCCTAGATGTCTAATAGCTTCTTTTTAGTTCTCTCTCTGTCTGTCTCTCTCTCTCTCTGTCTCTGTCTCTCTCCCTCCTTCTCTCTCCATCTCTCTCTCCATCTCTCTCTCCATCTCTCTCTCCATCTCTCTCTCTCTCTCTCTCTCTCTCTCTCTCTCTCTCTCTCTCTCTCTCTCTCTCTCTCTCTCTCTCTCTCTCTCTCTCTCTCATAGGGTAGAGAGATGAGAGCCCAGCAAATCTGCTGATCTAAATGCACCTAAATCTTCATCTTGGGATAAGGAGTTTTAAAAAATGATACAAAGTAGTCATAAATATAAGGGGATTAAATTGAAATTTTTATGAAAGGGGGTTAATAACACTTAACTACCTCACCTATGTGTTGTGACGATTAATTACCAGCCATAAAGAGCTGTGAAAACCAATAAAGCACAAGGAGAAAGGAGCAGACACAGACCTGGTGAAGCTACTCAGAGAGAGAGAGAGAGACCAGCTCTGCCTTCACCCTAGGGCTCATTCTAGCTACCTCCTGTAGGAGTACCCTTCCCCATCCTGTCTTTTCCTGAAGTTAGATCCCAATTATACCCAAGCAGGAGCTTGAGGAGCTTTGGGAGATTAGAAAATAATTGTCTTAGCATTACTTGGGAGTCAGGGGTGTGAGATACTTGTGTCTGAAGACCTAGTATTTTTAGGCATACCCCCTTGATCTCATTGGAATCATTTGTGCATATGTCTTCAGAATTAATTTCTTGAGGATCTCTCTCCTTTTAGGCCAATATCTTTGACAAAATGTGTGGCTACTTGGAAAATCAATCAATTTCCCTGATAAAATATTTGGCCACTAAATCAATCAATTCAAATATTAAGTATTTATTAAGTATCTACTATGTTCCAGGCCCAGTGCTATGGCACAGAGATTCAAATACAAAAATACTTTAGTCTTTAGTCTCAAGGAGTTTTCAGAGGAGTTAACATGTACATCTCTAGGTATTTACAGAATAAATACCATATAGTTAGGGAGGGAGGGCATGAGCAGTTGGGGCAGCAAGAAAAAGCTTTGTGTAGAAGTCATTACTTGAACTAAGTTTTGAAGAAAATAAGAGTCATAAGAGACAAGAAGGAAGAGGAAGGAGAGTTTTTCTGCCATGAAAGATGGTATTAAAAAGGGCAGAAATGGGTGATGGAGGGTCATGTGAAGGACTAAGTAAAAAGACAAACTTGGCTAGGCCACAGCACTTAGGAAGGGGTAAAACATATAATAAGTGTGGAAAAATAAGTTAGTTCCATAATTTAAAGATATTTAAATGTTAAATGGAAGAGCTTGTCTTTGATCCTAGAATCGAGGGAGCCATTGGAGTTTTGATGAGCAGGGGAGCCACATGGGTAGAACAACATTTAAGAAAAATCACTGTAGTAGCTATTCCTCCTGTTCACTCTCAGAATCTGCTCTCCTATATGGTATGAGTTTGTTTCTGTATGACTTTTCTACCTTTCTTTTGTACTGGTTGCCTTCCATACCTGGAATGCATTCTCTGATTATCTTCAAATTCTATTCCTGCATGGTTACTTATCATTTCTACCCTTACAACTAGCTCCTTCTTGGAAGTCAAAATCAGGTTCAAAATTGTATTTCTCCATGTTAGTGTTCTACTTTTCTGAAGGATGAAATTATCATTAAAAATCATACAATTATCAACTATTCCATTTTGGGGAGAGAGTTTCAGAAGATTTCTATATAGCCGATGTCCCTCATCATTATCTGTATCATGCCTCCATGCCAAGTTTATGATTTATTTCCTGAGCTTCTCATCTAAGTACTACTTCTGTTCAGGTGGTCTTTAGTATAATTTCTCCACAATATCACTTCTTTTCTTCATTGACCTTCCCTTGAATGTTCTTCAAAAAGGAGAATCCTTCCATTCCTGGAATTCCTCATGTGAGTATGTCATCTTAAAAAAATAATGATTCCACATGGCTCCCTTTACCTATTTTGCTACTTCTGAGAAAAATACATTATTATAAAATCACATTTCCTTCTTCAGCTATTTCTCACTTAGTTGCAATGGTATCTGTAGTGTGATATTGACCTTCTTGAGTTAGAATCTCTATCTTATCCTGTTTATTATCTATGCTAGTAATGCTGCTGAGGGATTTTGTTACTATCTCTCTTCTTGGGTATTGACACCCATGAATTGCTAGTTTCCTCTTCAACTATTCTTTTCGTCCTATATTGTACCTGCTGTGGTCTGTGATATCAGGATTATCAGATCTATGTGGGCAGGTTTCCCCCCCTTCCCCTTTCAGCTTAAAGTCCTCCTGATAAGATTTGTAAGACTCAAGCAAAATATGTTTTTAACAGCCCTTGTTAGACATACTATATCCCTGGCCAAGTGCCCATCATTTGTATATTTTAAGCCATGGTCCAGAAATCCAAATCCTTTTCTCAGACACTGTCCACTTAGCCAGTTGTTCACTTCCCAGATGGTTTTTTTTTCTTTTCTAAATCCACTAACTTCAATTGACAGTAGTGTTAAAAACACCACCTGTGCCTCTAGGGTTGTCGGTTTTTGCACAGGATTTCATAGATCGTAGAGATGCTTTCCTAGGTTTCTTCTAACCATTTCATTTGTCTCCATGTGAATCAACAAGCCCTTGTGAAATCCACCAAAGAAAGTTCGCTTAGTGGAGTAGGGTGATGGAATCCTTCTTTGGTTCTTTTGACACTGAGGATACCCATATTGTACTTGGATTGTTTATCTCTTTTTCCTGTCATTCTTGTCTTTGGTTATAACAAAGGGTGTGGGATATAGTGAAAAGTGTTCTTGCAATCAGAGGGCCTTGGTTCAAATCCCAGCTCTGTTTCTTACTGAGAATTATGTTTACTTCACTTGAGACTAAGTTTCTTTCTCCATAAAATGAAGAAACTGGACTAAATTTTTTCCTACATTATGTGTCAATTTTGAGATTTAGGATTCCATCTCCACCCTTCCATTCCACAAGCATAAACCATATTTTATCATTTGAGTCAATTTGAGAATGTCCATAATGTGTCTTTTCTATACTCTTTGTGTCACCCTTCACTTTGATTCTTTTGAGGTCGTGGATTTCCATTAAGAGAATATGTGTTTAATAGGAATGGACCTTTAAAACAGAAAACAACTTAGTATCATTGGGAATGACTTATCGTTTTTCAAAAGTGATCCAACCTCATCGCTTCCTGCTATTTAATTCTGCAATCAGTCACTGATCATTTTATTATGCCTGACCAAGATATCTGATTGATGGTTTAAGGAAAAGTATAATGATAAAATGAAAAGAGATATTGCTTCTATGGTTAAATGACTTGGTTCACTTCCTATTTATTATTTAGGACCTTGATTTTTTCATTTCTAAAATGAGGGGATTGGATTAGATGACCTCTGAGGTCCCTTCTAGTTCTAGAGCTCTGATAATATGAATTCATCATGGCAAAGTAGATAGAACACACTGAATTTGAAGTCAAGGACCCTGAGTTCAAATCTCTATTGTGTACCTGTGTGTCTCTGGGAAAGTCACTTTAATTTCTTTAGGATTCACTGTTTTTTTTCTCTGAAAAATGAGCACATTAGATTAGCAGGTCTTTACCATCCAGGTATAAATCTATAATTCTATGACCTGGATTAATTTTCTCCCTCTTTTACTTTGAATTTGTGTGATCTTGAACAAGACCACTAAATTTCTGAATTTCTGAATTTTCCCATCTGTAAATTGATATGTCTGGTCTAGATAATTTCTAAATTCTGTTGTAGATCTACATCCTTTTAAACATAGGAGAAACAACTCTTAATAGAGTAGAATAATTTGAATTCCTATGATTCTAACTTAGAATCATTTTCTTTCATACCTCTAAGAGGCAGATTGGACATCTTATTATGTGATAGAGGCTTTATTCATACTGACAAGTTATTAGAATACTCATTCATATAAAGTTCCTTAAGGCTGCGCTGCTACTTCATCATTAGGATGAAGTTAACCTCAAATCAGTTTATGAATTGCATTTCTCTCTCTCAGGTAAGATAATTAAAAAAAAAAAGTTGACTGATCTCAGGACAAAAACCTCTGTTTTATATTCCATAAAGCAGGAGGCAGGTAGGTATGTTTAGTGGGTAAAATATTAGCCCTTGTTCCATGAAGACATGAGTTCAAATCCTACCTAAAATACTTGCTAGTCATATGACCTTGCACATTCCGTTTAATCTCTATTAGCCTTAATCCTTCATCTATAAAAATGAGGTTCAATTTGATGAGGAAAAAAAGGGAATATGCATATATTACGGGCTTACTATGTGCTCAAAATATTGTACAAAACACTGTATAAATGCTAAGGACCCTTCAAATACTAAATTAATGATCTGATGATCAATGAACCTTAATTCATATTGTTCCTCTCTGTGGTAGGCAAACTGAACTTCTCTCTGTCCTTAAATATGTTGGTTTGCTCTCACTCTTCCCAATCTCATTTTTCTAGTCTGTTATAGAGTGACAAAGATGTTTCCTAGTCATGGCTTTGGGTTTATGTGTAGGATTGAGGGAAGTCAGGTAAAACTTTCCCTCATTTAATCCAGGAGTGCCTGGGAGGGAAGGAGGGAATCTGGGATTTATGCATTGCCTAAGGCAGCAATATTGATTTTTCTCCCCTTTACCATTCAGAACAGATTGCCTTTTGTTTACATGTGATGTTAAGTAACCTGGATGAATAGGAAGAAGAGAGTGGGCTGGATTACATTTGGGTTTATGAAAGGTACAATACAAAATGAAGCAAAGCATAATTTTTAACACCAATGTATTCCCTACTGTGTGGTTGAGAATCTTGGTACACCCTCATTTTCAAAGAATCAAATTTCTTAGGGGTGTAATGGAGAAAAGGTTTGGGGATGGTAAAGGGAACAGGACCTGGGATTGGACAGATGATGTTTAGGGGTGGCTCAGAGAGAGGAGAGGGGGTTTGAAGATTTCCCACCCTTCTGCCTTGCCTCCTTAGCTATGGCTGCTCTCCCAGATTTGCTCTTGTCCCTCTTGTCTCTCTTCCAATACTAGAGACCAAAGGTTTTCTTCTTAGGAAGATGACTCCCACCTTGAAGCTGTTCCCTCACATTTGATTCACAGTTTAGGGAAAAGATAAATACTTTAATGTCAATTAACTCAATCAGGGTAATACAGAGGAATAATTGTCCGGGAAAGAATGGGAAAGGAAAGTGGGGAAAAAGGGGGTCCCTGTCTCTATCTAAAACCCTTTTCCCTCCCTCCTCGAGTTTGGGAAGAACTCAGGCTTGTAGCAGCCTGCGCCCCCTGAGAAATAGTCAGGTTGGCTAACTTTGGGTTTGGCCCCTTGGCCACAGTTCAGACCCAGGGCAATAGGAGCTGAGGTAAAGTCTGACAGAGATTCAAAATGCCTTTTCTCAGGTTTCTCTTCAATTAGTCTCTTCAATTGGCAAGTATTGGGGGGGGAAAGATTTCCAGTCACAAGCAAGAAAAAGTGGATAACCCTCGGGAGAAAGTCTTATTCACCCCTCCCTCTTTGGCTTCTACAGACCTAGAGACCAACTGCTCTTCAGAAGGGAACTTCCTGCTTCTCCAGATTCCAGCCTCCTGGGGCCCCTCCCCTGATGAGGAGAAAACTCTTCCTTTAGTGCCAGCCTCTGTTACAGTGGGAAACCAAAAGGGAAATGGAAAACTATAGAGTGGATGCTGGAAGGTCCTGAAACTTTATTGGAAATGACTGTTGGGCCAGGAGTCAAATAAACTATTATGAGAGTTGTTAATGTAATGAGAGCAAAAGATACCAGAGAACCTATCAAGAATTCTAAGAAAAAGTTCTAGAGAGACTCCCCCCCCAGCCTTTTTTAAGTCTGTCCTTCAGGAAAGATGCATGAGAGTACATGAATATTAATCAATCATACTTGGTAAGAAAAACATATGGTGTGATCTGAACCAGCAGCAGAGAAAGTATCCACATTGATGAGATAACATGGAAAAATGATCAGGCTGAACACATTTCTGCTATTTTATCCAGTTGGTTTGGGGTAGCCAGGTGGTTCAGTGTATAGACCACCTGGCCTGGAGTCAGGAAGATCTGAGTTGAAATCAGACCTAGCTGTGCAATCCTGGGCAAGCCATTTAGCCCTGTTTGCCTCTGTTTTCTCATTTGTAAAATGAGCTGGATAAGGAAATGGCAAACTACTCTAGTATCTCTCCCAAGAAAACTCCAAATGGAGTCACAAAGAGTCACTAACACTGAAACCAACTGAATAACAACATCCCCAGTCTATGGTACTGAGAGATTCCTAGCTGATATTTATGCCATCAATCTAAGCACTCACTTTGTGGCAAAGATGTTTTGCTATATTATATATACATGTCTCTCCATATATGTGTATACATGTATATATAACATATATATATACAGATATATGTGTGCATCTATGTACTAAACATCCATCCATTCATATATTCAAGTTGTCTATCCCGTTAGAATGTATACTCTTCCAGGGTAAGATTTGTGTTGTGATCCATGCATCCTCAGCTTTAGCATACAGTAAGAACTTGATAAAAGTTTGTAGAGATATTATTGAGTGCTGATAAAGTACTGAGGCTAATATGAATTTAGAGAAGACTCAGTTTCTATCCTCAGGGTATGTAAGAGTGGGTAAGATAACACAAGGCTGCTTCACCACTTCTTTGAGAGAAGCATGCATGATTTCACGGAGATGAACACTCATTCATTGGCACTACAAATCTAAGTGTTCCATGCCTTAGTAATTATCTTTGTGAGTTACTATGGCCAAAGACATCTACATCCTAATGGCCAACCCTCTAGTAATGAACTTTTCCTCCCGTAGCAATACTTCCCCTTGCATTAGAATATAAGTTCTTTGATATCAGAGATTTTTTCATATATTACAATTGTATCCCTAGTGTCTGACACATAGTAGTTTACTAATGGCATACAAGCTATCATTTTGCCCATGATCAAGACTCTTCTATAAGATCTGATTCCACTTGCACAGTAGAGAGCCCAGTGTCACCTCTGTTCCCTAGTGAAGCATCAGGGTAAGACAGGATCTCAAATAACATTGATTCAAGCTAGAAGAGGTATTAGAAGTATATTAGAGGATTTCAAAGTGCTCTGAGGTCAGATTCCTCACTTTCTCCCACAACAGTCTTACGCTGAAGCCACATTTGACAGCCAGAGCAAGGATCTGAAAATACTTCTTGGGTCATAGCCCTTGTCATACATTTGGTGATCCTAGCCTCTTGACATCACCTGCCTGGCTTTACTGAAAGCTACATGCCATTGCCCACTTATAGGATGATAGCCTTAGAGCTAGATGTGATCTTGGAGGTCATCTAGTCAAATCCCTTCATTTAACAATGGAGGAAACTAAGATTGAGCCTAAGTGACTTACCCAAAGTCACATAGGAAGTGACAGAACCAGGATTTAAACCAGAATCTCTGACTCAAAATCTCAAACATTTATCAGTGTACCTACTCTATACTATCTGTCTCCCCTACCTTTCTAGACTTGCTTTAGAGTTCTTACTCTGGAGTCTGCAAACTTTAGAAAAATTATTAATTTTCTATATAAGTGTTTTCCTTTGTAATCTTAAGTGTTTTATTTAATATATTAAATTCTAAGTAGGAAGCCATAGGTTTCACAAGACTGCCAAAGGGTCTCTCTCTCTCTCTCTCTCTCTCTCTCTCTCTCTCTCTCTCTCACACACACACACACACACCCCAAAACAAAATAATCTAAAAATCGTTGTTTTAGATGGTAGCAAAATAGCAGAATTCTTCATATTCTTCTCTGTCCCAGATCAATGTTCTACTAGACAAATAACATCTGTCTGTAATGTGATATATAAAACAACAAACTAACAAAAATGCTGTTATTTGGACTATTTTTTTTTAATTTTGCCTTTACTGTCTTTATAATTTATTTGCTATGTGTGACTCTGGACAAGTCATCACTATTTTTAAACCTCAGTTTCCTCCTTTATAAAATCAAGAATTTGAACTGAATATTCTCCCAGTTCTCTTTCAACTTGAAATCCTATGATCTTGTCCTCCAATGCTGAACTGAACCCTCAGCTCAGGTTTCCCCTGGCTAGTCTAGCCCACATAGATCTCCCTATCCTCTGAGCTATAGCACTTAAGTCCTGGGAATACAGAATTTATCCCTTTATCTCATAAGCTCTTTTATTGTCTCCAATTGTCTCATGAATCTCTCTTGTCTCCCTGTCTAGACTGTGATCTTCCCAAGGGCAAGGGACCAGGGGAAAAATTCTTTCTTCTTTTGCTCTAAAAGCCCTTGATCTCACTGGGTACATAGTAGGTGCTTGATCACAGAAGCACAGAAAAATGGGAGTTAGATTAAAAGTATTCCATAAATCTGAGGGGGGAGGGAAGTCCCAATTAATTTTTTCTTCAGCAATATGTGACCAGCCAAGAGGTCAAGAATTCTATGCTTTAGTTTTGGACACCACTGTGGATTGTTCATGTTTCTTCCTTAATTTGTTTTACCTGTGCCTAGGATGTGTAAAAGCAATAGAAAGTCAAGGAATGAAGGCTTCTGCCCCTTTCTCCAAGGATCTTCACTCAGGAAAAGGGATAAGGTGTGTGTGTGTGTGTGTGTGTGTGTGTGTGTGTGTGTGTGTGTGTGTGTGTGTTTGTTTATAAGTAGGAGCAGAAGTGACTGTAACTGTTAAGGATGACTCTTTTCAATAACTATGGTGTTTTGTTAGAAGTTATCTAAGATTTTTATGTCTGAGAATGAATTTTTGCCAACCTGGATTATAGGGGGGAAAGTGGGAATGGGGGTGGAGGATTGCATAGATACAGAGAAGATGACAACTGGAGAACACCTATTGCAAGGAAATCCATTTCTCCCACATAGGGGAGATTGCTTCCTAGGTCCAGACCAGCAATAGCCAGCTGCTGGTGATTCCAAGATTAGCTCCTTGTCATTCTGTAGTTGCAAGGTACCAGTCTTAAGAGTGTAGGAGACAAGGGAATTGACTTCTATTCATCACATGGGAGCTACCATGATGTCACAGAACACTTTAATTACCCAACCTTGCATGAGAGTTTTTGTTTCCATCTTGAAAAATGGTGGGACCTGGTTGGCTCATTGGCACCCGAAGAGGATTTCTCTATCTGGACTGTATTTGTAGACATCGGTATAGTAATCTGGGGGAACAAAAAGGTTCCTGTATCACTGGAGGACTTTTGGAGGAACCTGGATGATCATTGTTCAGGGACGGAACATAGATTCTTGCTTCAGAGACGGGTTAGAATAGATGATTTTGAGATCCATTCCAGCTTTTTGAAAGAATCCTCACAGATTAATCGCCTACCATTTCCATAAGCTAGTTTGGTGGAGGGGTTAGGTTATTTCCCTCCCCCTACTCTCAGAGAGTAGCTGTGACTGCCTCTTCAACTCTGGAAGACCACATGTGGGTGTTTGAGCATCTGAGCTAAGCCAGCTTAGTATTCACCACTGATTCACTGTTAGGTCTCCTTTTTAGACAATCACACCCTTAATTATTTGGGGTGAAGTCTTAATCTGACTGTAATCATATTTCCTTTTACCTCATGTCTGCTCTTCACAATGAGAAGAGTCCCAGAGCAGGCAAATGTGAGAATTAGGAAAAATCAGGACTCTCTCAATTTAGTTCTCAGCCTTCAGTGCCCTAGGTTCTGTTCTTGACATTTCCTTCTTCCTCTTTCTCAAACCTTCTCTCTCCTGATTTTCAGGATGAGAAGGATCTGGTGCACTAATTTATACTAAAAAGTTAATGACTGAACCACTTTTGTAAGATAATATAATCTAGTAGAGCCCTTGGTCTAGAAATAAGTGAGTCTAGATCCAGAACCTGTACTTACTATTCCTTATTACCCAGGTGACCTTGAACAAGTCACTTAAGTCTCTGAAGCAGTGTCCCCATTTGTAAAATTAGGGATTGAGTTGGCTAAGTCTAGCCATTTCTAATATTTTACAGAAGTTCGTGCTTTTATTATTTTTTAAGAGAAGAATAAGATATTGCATGTTTGTTTCTATGTTTTCCATATCTCAGGATACCATAATCTTTTATTTTTTTATTCTAAATTTTTTAAAACCAAATAAAACAATGTGCTTTTGATAATAAACAAAATTTCCTATCAAAGAATACAAACTTTCCTTTGACCACTGACTTTGCACCTTCTATATCCTACTACTCAGTGTCCCTTGAGGGTTTGTAACAAGGGACTGCCCCAAAGAAATGCCGATTTCCATCTGTGCCAGTCCAGGGTTACTACTACCTCCTACTGCTGAGATTCAGAGAACCTCTTGTGCACAGATGAGCAAACTTTTCTTGACCTCAGATCTTTCATGTCCTGCTACATCTGTTCCTTGATGAAAGAAGAGCAAAGTTAGTAGGAAATAGGATTTCCATTTTCCACTGTTCCCTTTCTTGCCTATTTTCAGCCTTTGTAAGGAAGAGGAACTTTGAGACAAGGCCTCCCCTCTGACTACCTAACCATGCATTTTCCATCTCCTACTACATTTATCTCTATTTCAATCTCTAGCCTCTTTAAGGAAGAAAATTGATCAACGTCTGACAAAAGCATTATTTGTCAAATATATAACAAACTGAGTCAAATTTGTAAGAATACAAAGCATTCTCCAGAGATACTCATTTTTTCCAAATTCTATTCCCCAAGCCCCATCCCTAGGCCCTTATTCTCATCATTGGCAAAATTCTGACCATATCACCCCAGTGGCTCCCTATTACTTCCAAGATTATGTATAAAATGCTCTGTTTGGCATCCAAAGGCTTTCATAACCTATGCCACACCTACGTTTCTAGTCCTCTTTTTTAGAATTTAATTTTTTTCCAGATTACATGTCAATACAATTTTTAGTAATCTTTTTTCTGATATTTTGCAATTCACATTCTTTCATCTCACACCTCATCCCCTTCACATGTGTTATTATATAATATATGTTTTTGAACATTTGTCATAAAAGAAAACACATATTGCTTACACTAGAAAAAAATTCACAGAGGAAATAAAGTGAAAAATGATATGATATGATCTGCATTTAGGCTCCATCAGTTCCTTCCAATGAAGGTGATGAGCCTTTTTTGTCATGAGTCCTTTGGAGTGGTCTTAGAGTCTTGTATTGCTGATAATAGTTAAATCACTCACAGTTCATCATTGAATTTTATTGCATTTAATGTGTACAATATTCTCCTGGTTCTGCTCACTTCATTTTGTATCATGCCATTTAAGTCTTTCCCTATTTTTGTTTGTCGTTTTTTATGGCACAATAATATTCCATTACAACCACATACCGCAACTTGTTTAGCCATTTTCTAATCGATGGCCATCCCTTCTGTTTCCAGTTCTTTGCCACCAACAAAGAGCTGCTATAAATATTTTTTTACAAATATGTTATTTCCCCCTATTTTTTATCTCTTTGGGATACAGACCTAGTAGTGGTATTGTTTTGTCAAAGGGTATGGACAATTTGAGCATAGTTCCAGATTGCTTTCCTGAATGATTGAGTCAGTTTACAGCTTCACTATCGCTTTATTAGTGTACCAATTTTGCCACCTCCCTTCTAATATTTATCGTTTTCATTTTTTAAATCAAATTAACTGGTCTGATAGACTTGAAGTGGTACCTCTAGCTTTGTTTTAATTTGCATTTCTCTAATTAATAGTAATTCAGAGTATTTTTTCGTATGACTAAAGATAGTTTAAATTTCTTTATCTGAGAATTGCCTATGCATATCCTTTGACCATTTATCAACTGAGGAATATTTTTATTCTTATAATTTGGCTCAGTTCCTTATGTATTTGAGAAATGAGGCCTTTGTCAAAGACATTTGTTATAAAAATTTCCTCTCCAGTGTGTTGTTTCCCTTCTAATTTTGGTTGCATTTGTTTTGTTTGAGTAAAAAAAAATGTTTAATGTAGTCAAAGTTATTTATTTTGCAGTTTGTAATGGTTTTTATGCCTTTTGTTTTGGACATTTACAGTATTCTTGCACTATTTCCAGACATGTTCTTTAATACAGTAAAACTGGTAACCTGGCTGTTCCACAAATAGGACACAATATCCCTTGGTTCCTAGTAATTTTGTTGACTGTACTCATACTTAGAATGCTCTTCTCCCCAGAGGTCCACCTACTGACTTCTATATCTTCCTCTAAGTCCCAACTAAAATCTCCATTTTTACTGGAAACCTTCCCCAACCCCTTTTAATTCTAATGTTTTGTCTTTTTAAATTATTTCCTACTTAATCTGTATGTAGTTTGCTTTTTATTATATTTGTTTATAATTTTCTGCTCCATTAGAGTGTAAACTCTATGAGGAACAAAAATTTCTTTTCTTTCTTTTTGTATATCCAGTACTTATGCCTGACACATAGTAGATGGCTAATAAATATTGATTGATTGATTGAAATACTACACACTCCTTCTACTGTACAAAGTCCGTTCTATAGACAACAAACTTGCCTTCATCCTAAACATTTTCCTCTCTTATTCTTTCCACATATATTATTCAAACCTGGTTCCCCACCACAGACATAGATTTCCTGTATATCCTTCCAGTATTCTTGAAGGTGCCTTCACTCATTCCATTCAGTTCACCAGCCGAGAATTGGATTACTCCTTCTTCCACCCCACCATTTTAAGATTCTCTCCCTACCTCTGTAACTCCATCACCTCTCCTCCTTTGAGGTTCATATTATTGATATCTACCACCCCAAATTCTGGAAAATGTTCTTTGCTGATATCCCCTTCCTTTATCAATGAGTGTGGTACTTGGATCACAATGCTTTCTCCCTAATTCCTGCCCTCATATTGTGGAATGTCAGCATATTTATTGACTCTCCTTCAAATGCCCAGACCCCTTAATTCCTCAACCTTTTCATTTTCTATGACCTACTCTTCCACTCTATTTCAGTCACAAACAATTATAGTCCTACTCTTGAACTTTCTGTTACCCATAAACCTACCAACTTCTTCAGAATTCCCAAATCCTCTTATCTTGCCCAAAGTATTTTAAATAGCCTGATTCCCTCTGTCCTCTTCCAGACCATCTCTCCTATCCTGGACACTCTCTCTTCTTTTCCTCATTTTATTTCTGTTTTAATAAATTTGACTCTATGCTGTCCTTATTCCCTGAATTTCTAGCCCTCTTATCATATTACTGATTACATGCTGTATGATCAGAGTTTTAGATTACTCCTACTATTCACCAATTTAATTCTTACACATGTGGTGCAGAACGAAGTTTGAGAAAAATAATGCAACTGTTTTTACTGAATCTGCTATGAATTTATGTAACATAACTTCAATTGAGAACTCAGTACTGCTAGGCAAAACAAATATAAATATCAGTTCCAAGTGAGAAGAACAGTAAGTACTAGGGATTGAAGTTAAACGATTCACTCAGGGTCACACAGCAAGGAAATATCCGAGGTCAGATTTGAACTTAGGTCCTCCTGAATCTACACTTGGCACTTTATCTATTGAGCCATCTGCCTGCCCATGCTGTTAGACAGTCCTACTATACTTCTCTTATCACTCACTATACCACTCTTCAAAGCAGTTCTTCCAAAGATTTTAATCCTTCCCATGGTTCCCACTCCCCTCAGCCCATTCTCTCAGATGAAAACCTTACCTCATGTTTTATAGAACAGAATGGGGCTGTTTATTATGACTTCCTTTTTTCTTTCTCATCTCACATCATTTATAACCTTTTTGCCATTATCTTTCAACACTGTCTTTACATGATGAGGTGGATTTGCTCTCTTTTTACTCTGTAAACAGACTCCATTCAGTGTCTTTTTTTTTTTGAGGAATAATGCTGTTAAAAAGCATAGCTCAGTTTCTTGCCTACCTCAAACAGCTTCCATTTCCACAGAGCCTCATAGAGCTTGTGCCGCTTATAGTTTTAGGGTGTGTTTTTTTTACTTTTGACCCTAGAGGTTTTGGTGCTGATTGGATACCTTGCAGTTGAGAGCTTGACTAATCTTAAGATTTGAGGGCAAGATGCATCTCCCTATATCCCACTGTCATTTTGGCCTGCCCAGTTTCTGCACCACATCCCATATGGGATGTCTTCTTATTCTGCGCATGTATGAGGAACTTAAGAGGAGTGACAAAGGAAATCTAAATGAATAATAAATATTGGGGAGGGGAAGAACCTTACAGAGATTTGGAGGTGAATTTTAAACCTTTTCAGACTCCATTGTATTATTTGCCAACCATCTTCAGTCTGTTCCTCCTTGATAGTAAACAAGTCTATTAGGATTGGTGAAAAGGATTTTAACTGCACTGCCTGCCTGTACCTTCTCATTTGCTTATATTAATGTATTTACTGATTTCTTTAAGGTTTAAATTTTTTTCAAATTTATCTTTATTAATCTAATCAATACTATTTTTCACATGGTTCTTTATTTTGAACCTTTGCTGAAGAACAAAACATCATTGTATAAGCCCATGAACATCTTGCCCAAACCCTTGTCACTAGATCCATTGAAAATCACATGTTGCCTTAAAAAGCCTTTTTTGCCTTTGTTAATTGTCACATAGATGATGATGGATGGCTTCATCAAAACTGGTTACAACTTATATAAAACCTTTAGAGAATTTAATGAGCTAAGAATTTAAATTGTAATTTTAAGGGGTCTTCAGAAATAATTTTAAATAACTAGTGGTTTCTGAATGGATGATATTATATATATGTATATATATATATACACATATATAATATAGAATGTTGTATTAAAGGTAAAGAACCAAATAGAAGTTCCTGCCAAACGTGTTTATATAAAGCAGAAAGCCAAAAAGAGCTTCTTCATAACTCTTCAGTTTAATTTACTTTCACCAGAACAATCTAGATTTCTTGGTGATGTTATAGACGCCAAATAGGTTTTCCTCAGCAGTACAGAGGTTTATGTTTTTTCTAGACTCTTCAGTCAGATTTTGAAATACAGTTGACTATGTTAAAATATCTTTGCCAAGGTTGAAAGAATTGCTACATATGTAAAAATTGTGACAAATATCCATCAACTCATAGGTTTTTAAAAATGGCATACAGCAACTGATGTGAAATATGATAGAAAGTTTTTTTTCCATTGTAATTAACTGGGCTATTATGAATTTTGGGGACTTTGGTACTTCTTTGAATGTACATTATCTACTGTACTGATGTATTACTGCTTTATGCTAAGAATCATTTGTATTCACACTGTGTTTCATGGCCAAGTTTAAAAAGGAAATTGATCTCATTTTTTGGTGAGAAACCTTTGTATTATACTTCTCCTTGACTAACACAGTGTGTCACTGAATATAATTGATATATTTTTGATTTTTAAAACTTTTTTATTATTGTTTTTCCTTTCATGTGCAATATAGTATTTGAGTTTTAACTTTTCTCTCCTTTTTATATTTAAAGCACATGTCAACAGTTTTGAGATGATTTTCTTTAACTTTTTTTTATTTTTTAATAATAGAAGTATAAATATGTTTTTTAATATTAATGTATACCCCAAAAGCTTTAGACTATAGAATAATGCCATTGGTTGTTTATTATTATTATTATTATTATTATTATTTTTAGTTTTTAAAACATTATTTTATTTGGTCATTTTCATATAATATTCATTGGAAAGAGATCATTTTCTTTTCCTCCCCCACCACCCCCCGTCACCCCTCCCCTAGCTGATGCACGATTCGTCTGGGGATCACATACGTCCTTGCTCTGAACTCATTTCTTTGTTATTGGTATTTGCATTAGGGTGTTCATTTAGCGTCTCTCCTCGATCGTGTCCCCTCAACCAGTGTAGTTAAGCAGTTGCTTTTCCTCGGTGTTTTTACTCCCTCAGTTTGTCCTCTGCTTGAGGATAGTTTTTTTTTTTCCTCATAGATCCCTGCAGATTGTTCAGGGACATTGTAAAGCCATTGATGGAGAAGTCCATTATGTTCTCTTGTACCACAGTGTGTCAGTCTCTGTGTACAATGTTCTCCTGGTTCTGCTCCTCTCACTCTGCATCACTTCATGGAGGTTGTTCCAGTCTCCATGGAATTCCTCCACTTTATTATTCCTTTTAGCACAATAGTATTCCATCACCAACATATACCACAATTTGTTCAGCCATTCTCCAATCGAAGGGCATCCCCTCATTTTCCAATTTTTGGTCACCACAAAGAGTGCAGCTATGAATGTTCTTGTACAAGTCTTTTTCCTTATTATCTCTTTGGGGTACAAACCCAGCAGTGCTATGGCTGGATCAAAGGGCAGACCGTCTTTTATCACCCTTTGTGCATAGTTCCAAATTGCCCTCCAGAATGGTTGGAACAATTCACAACTCCACCAGTAATGCATTAATGTTCCTACTTTGCCACATCCCCTCCAGCATTCATTACTTTCCTTTGCTGTCATGTTGAGCAATCTGCTAGGTGTGAGGTGATACCTCAGAGTTGTTTTGATTTACATCTCTCTGATTATAAGAGATTTAGAACACTTTTTCATCTGCTTATTAATAGTTTTGATTTATTTAACTGAAAATTGCATATTCATGTCTCTTGCCCACTTTTCAATTGGAGAATGGCTTGATTTTTTGTACAACTGGTTTAGCTCTTTATAAATTTGAGTAATTAGACCTTTGTCAGAGGTTTTTGTTATGGAGATTGTTTCCCAATTTGTTGCTTTCCTTCTAATTTTAGTTACATTGGTTTTGTTTGTACAAAAAATTTTAATTTGATGTAGTCAAAATTATTTATTTTGTATTTTGTGACTCTTTCTAAGTCTTGCTTAGTTTTAAAATCTTTCCCTTCCCAAAGGTCTGACATGTATACTATTCTGTGTTCACCTAATTTACTTATTGTTTCCTTCTTTATATTCAAGTCATTCACCCATTCTGAGTTTATCTTGGTGTAGGGTATGAGGTGTTGATCCAATCCTAATCTCTCCCACAGTGTCTTCCAATTTTCCCAGCAGTTTTTATCAAATACTGGATTTTTGTACGAAAAGCTGGGGTCTTTGGGTTCGTCATAGACTGTCTTGCTGAGGTCATTTATCCCAAGTCTATTCCACTGATCCTCCTTTCTGTCTCTTAGCCAGTACCAAATTGTTTGGATGACCACTGCTTTGTAATATAGTTTGAGATCTGGGACTGCAAGGCCACCTTCCTTTGTATTTTTTTTTTCATTATTTCCCTGGATATCCTTGATCCTTTATTCTTCCAAATGAACTTTGTTATGGTTTTCTCTAATTCAGGAAAATAGTTTTTTGGCAGTTCAGTGGGAATGGCACTAAATAGATAGATAAGTTTGGGTAGGATGGTCATTTTTATTATGTTAGCTCATCCCACCCATGAGCGATCAATGTTTTTCCAATTCTTTAGATCTGGTTTTAATTGTGTGGAGAGTGTTTTGTAGTTGTGTTCATATAGTTCTTGTGTTTGTATGGCAGATAGATTCCTAAGTATTTTATATTGTCTCCAGTGACTTTAAGTGGAATCCATTGGTTGTTTAAAAAATTATGGGACTTTACTTAATGATTCTGTCTGATTCCAGGAGAAGGGAATACAAAAAGAGCCATTGGACAGTGTTAAAGTAGCACAAAACTACCTGCATAGTGCCTAGAGAGCACAAAAGTCAAAGAGACCAATCCCAGTAGGATTAATATAATTTTGAGACAAGACAAGAGTTCAATGTTGTTTTGCTTTACATTTTTCTTATTATTAGTGATTTGAAGCATTCTTTCCTGAAGTTATTACTTCTGAGAACTAGTTCTTCATATCATTTGATTACTTATCTATTAAAGGATGTTTTTAGTAACAAGTAGATAAATTGATTGATAGATAGAGATATGTCTAATAATTATTCATATATTTTATATAGGAAACCCTTATCAGAGAAATTTGATATATAGATTTCCCCCCTCATTTGACAGCTTCCTTTCTTATGCTAGTTAACAATGTTTTTTGCAGAAGCTTTTAAATTTCACTGTTGATGTTGGTGTAAGCCTAACCTATTTCTGCCAGAATGCTTTAAAGTTTTCCCAGAAGTTTTTCATCAAATAAAGAGTTCTTCTCCAGGTAATTTATGTTTTAAGCCTTTTCAAGATTTAATTGCTGGCAGCTCTCTTTGTGATGGCAAAGAACTGGAAACTGAGAGGATGCCCATCAATTGGGGAATGGCTGAACAAATTGTGGCATATGATAGTGGTGGAATGCTACAGCATTGTGAAAAAATAAAGAACAGAATGATTTAAAAAAAACTTTGAGAGAACTACATGAGATAATGAACAGTGAAATGAATAGAACTAGGAGAATATTATACACAGCCACAGAACTAATCCTGGTAGAATAAACTGTGAAAGTTACTTCCTAAGAGTAAACAGAAAGATGAAATATGAAAGTCTTAATTTATATGTACATGTCAGTCTCCTTGACAATATCTTTTGTGATGTGTGATGAATGAGGACTGAAACACTATTACACAGGATTTATTATGTAGATCTGAAAAAAATAAATTAAACACAAAGATTTGTGATTTTATTTGTGGATGAAACTCTACATCTTTTGCATGCACCTGATTTATAGTGATTTTTCTCTCCCCATTTTTATTTTGTGTCTGTCTTTATATATATATATATATATATATATATATACATACACACACACATATATATATATATATATATATGTACTCATATATATACAATTTCCTGAATGCAATATAATATGGTGTTTTCCTAATGAATCTTTTACTTTTTTTCATTTTATGGGGTTGTTTAATCCATTTACACTGAGTTACAAATTCATTTTATATATTTTTCCATTTTATTAATTATTTACATATATTATATATATTATTCATCCATTTATCCATTTATTATATCCATATTATTTTCTTCTAATTAGCAATTTTTCCTCTTCCACTTGTAAATACAATTGTTTGTATGTACAAAATGAATTGTAAGTACAATTCATTGTTTCTTCAGTTAGCTCAATTTAATTTACTTGAAGACAATTGCTTTGTTAAAAACCAAGCAAAAAAAGTAATGCAAAAATAAGAATGAGAAGGGGAAAGAAAACAATTCACTAAAACTAAGTAATGTATCAGCTAAATCTGATAGTTTACATAATGCTCCATACAATAATACTCTATCACTTCAAAGAAGGAAAAAAGTTGCAAATATATATATTTTATTTTCTTCAGAGATATACTTTAAGAAGATTTTTCATTGAAATTTCACATTATTCAAGTTTGAGATTTCTATTCCTTCCATCAGTCATCACTTCATATATTTTTTGTACTCTGGCTATTCTCTTTTAGCTGCACCACAACCTTGGATTCTGCTCCTGGAAAGGTAGACCCTGACTGATGAGTTTTACCTTTGTCATAACAAGATCTCTAAGTCATTTCTTAGACACTTAGACATCTTCATTTCATATTCAGACACATACATGCAAAAACAAATGTCTTCATTTCTGTTTTATGATTTATATTTTTATTAGAATCTAATTCAATGTCATTAGATTGTTCCTTGAAGGAAGGCATTAACTTACTTGCTTGGATTCCCATCTCCTACTCTCAGCACTGAGAGTGGCACATAGAAGATTTATCTGTCTACCTGTCTACCTATCTATATTTCTATCTATGTATCTATGTATTTATATATCAATAAATCAATCTATGTATCTACCTTTAATTGCCTGTATATGTATATATATATATATATATGAAAAAAATATATATATGTATGAATGTATCTATTTATCCATCTTTCTGGCACAAAGAAAGGCAAACATAATCTCTATCTCAAGGAATTATATTTGTCATTGGAAACAACACATAACTGTATATTATATAGCAATTAATTTTAGAGAAGAAATCACTGGCACCTTGGGGGCTTAGGAGAGACATCCTATAAAAGGTATTTCAACAAGTGGCATTTTGAAGGAAGTCACAGAAGGAAAGAGGCTAAGGCTTGTGTGTGGAATGAGGCAGAGCATTCCAGGAATTCCTGACAGAAGTGGGAAGTGGGAGATGGAGTATACTTTCCAATGAACAGTAAAGTAAATCAATGGATCTGTATCTTAGAATTTTTAGGAGGAAAAATGGAAGGTAATTAGCTAGGTGGAAGAAAACTTAACAAGTCAGAGAACTTCATATTTTTATTCACTTGTTTATGTTATTTTGTATATCTTTTTTTACTCTGGAGGTAATGGGAGCCACTGATGTTTAATGAGTCAGGAGAGTTGGGAGGATGTGATCCAAATGGCCAGATCTAGGTTCTAGGAGATTTACTCTGAAAGCTTAATTGATGATGTTAATGAGAAGAATGAGAAGAGACTTCAGGAAGGTAGATCAATTAGGAGACTATTCGAACTGTCCAGAGAGAGATAATTGGGGCATGAACCAGATTTGAAGCTTCATGAGTGGAGAGATGGAACCATACATGAGCAATGCAATGAAGCAAGGGGAAAAAACCCAAAACAACTGGCAATGAAAATGGTACTGCATAGTCACATTAAGTTATCCCATTCCTCTCTGAATCATTTGTGTTCATTCTTTCTTATCACACAGTAATATTATGTTGCATATGGGCAGCTTGGTGACTCAGTGGATTGAGAACCAGACCTAGAGATAGGAGGCCCTGGGTCCAAATCTGGTCCTAGACACTTCCTAGTTTCGGGTGACCCTGGGCAAGTCACTTAATCCCCATTGCCTAGCCCTTATTATTCTTCTGCCTTGGAACCAATACTCAGTATTGATTTTAAGATGGAGGGTAAGGGTTTAAATATATATATATATATATTATATAGTATACATATACCATATATAATATATTATACACTTATAATATATCCACATTATATGTAAATACACACATATATTATCTGACTTCAGACTGGGGAAATCCAGCTGGTTTTATCTATTTTTATATATACTCTCTCTCTCTCTATATATATATATATTGCATACTTGCAATGATCAGGAGAATTCTGAGGGACTTATGAGAAAGAATGCTATCCACATCCAGAGAAAGAACTGTGGAAGTAGAAACACAGAAGAAAACCAACTGCTTGATCCCATGGTTCTATGGGGATATAATTGGGGATGTAGAATTTGCATATTAATAATATGCAAATAGGTTTTGAACAATGATACATGTAAAAACCAATGGAATTGCTTGTCGGGCTACAGGAGGGGTATGGGAAGAGGGAGGGAAAGAACATGAATCATGCAACCATGGAAAAATATTCTGAATTAATTAATTTAATAAGAAATAATAAAAAAAAACATTGCATACATTTTCCACAGTTTGTTTAGCCATTCCCTAGTCCCTGGGAATCAGTATTTTTTTCCATTTTTTTATTTTTATTTTTATTTTTATTTTTTTATTTCCATTTTTTTATTTTTTAATTTATTTAATTTATTTTTTTATTTCCATTTACCTTAAAAAAAGATGAAACCATGAAAATAAATAACCATGTGTAAAGTGTTTAATAAGCTTTAAAGTACTATATAAGTGGTAGCTTCTCATTCTTTTTCTCTTCTTCGACTAGTTACCTTTTTTCTTTAAAAAAAAATCAGCTCAATATATCTTGGAACTGGGCATTTGCCTGATGTAGTGAACAAGCAGGAATTGCAATTCCAACCAACCCAGAATGAAATCTGGAATCTCTGCCACTAACTCTCTGGGAGCCCTTCATTCAGTAAGCCATTTTTTCTCCTTGCACCTCAGTTTCCTCCACTGTAGAACAAAGTGGGTAGATGAAATTACCTCTTGTGGCCCTTCCACCTCCACCATTTTTCATTCTCTCTTCTAAGGAGTTTTCCAGCTCTGACTTTCTGTGCTCTAAGAGTCCTCCCCAGTATGATATTCTTAGGTTCCTTCCAGCCCTGATCATGTATATTCTATCAAAATCTTAACAACTAGCCGCGAACTCTGAAGCATCAGAAGAGATTCTCAGCTCCATGATTTATCTTAATTTTAATGAAATGTCTTTAATGCCAGCTTCCTAATTGTGTCTTCCTGAATGGGTTTCTGAAGGAAGTCCTTTTTTTAAGATCGCAGGAATAAAGGGAAGCATGTAACAGGCCAATGGCATTCACTCTATTGATAATTATACACTTTCTCCTTACTGTAATTGCCCCCGTTTGAACTCTGTTGATTTCAGCAGAAAGCATTCATTATTTTATCAACAACTGGCAGACCCCGCTGGTATTTACCGACTTCCCTTTAACCAAAACAAGGATTAGAGCCCAGGCCACCGTTCAGCTGCAAAATCTTTGCTAAGAAATTCGGGGACTCCTTTTGAATGAAACACTGTACAAAGCTTTAAGCACTCTTTGCAACTGAGTTGTATTAAATGATAGACAAAAAAAGCCCTCTGAAGAATTGGTGCTTAATTACAACTTAATTAGCATAATTATGCATGCTAATAGCATCTCAAATGAATAGCAGTTGTCAGGAGGTTGGGACCATCTGTAAGAGTGTCGGATTAATACATCATTTTTTATTTCTAACAACGCTGTAACTCTTTCCCTGAAAGTGATTTTCATTAATCAAGTTCATTTTTATTATATAGAAAATTTGGCATTTTTCATTATGGGCCATTATCTGTTTCCCCATGCAGTCCTAATACAATACTAATGAGCCCCCACGTGGCCCACTGCACTGACAATAGGAGTACAGGTGTATTAGTATAATTGTTACAAACAGCGCTTTGTACCTCGGGAAGAACCGAGTTCTAATCTCCAGGTATCAGGGTTTCCACTTTCTGCTTTCCCCAGGGCCCAGTACAATTTCCAGAGTTTTAGGAGCAAAAACATACATGTTTGTGGTTGGAAAGAGACTGACTTAAAGAGAAAGGCCCATGTTTGTTCAGAGCCCCTCACAGCCCAAAGCTGGGGAGATTCCTTGGTGGAGAAGCCCTTCTCTAGAAATAGAAAGCTTGAAGTGGCTGGGGAAGCAGTTGGTAAAGAAAATAGATGTTTTTCAGCTGCACAGTTTGCATTGCGTGAAGGGACCAAAGGGAAAGACTCCAGTGTTCCTTCAGAAGGTATTTTCAGGAGAAAAGGGGGACAAGAGCCCTGGCGTTATTCTTCTTCTTCTGATGACCATGGTCATCCAACGACAAGGGAGAAAGCAGCTGTATAGCCGTAGGTCCCAGAAAGATTACAAATGACTTTCACGAAACATAGACATCTGCCACATACTGGAGGATCTATATCAAGAGCCTTGGGTCTCATCCCAGAGGCTCTTCTTTGTCCTACACCATCCTAGCCTGGGTTTGCATTATTTTGCCTGGGCTACTTTCTCCCTTAGTTGACACTTCTTCCTTCTTCAATTTCAGATGAATTCTTTCCTGGTTGGGTCAAAGGTATATATTAGATAATGCCTTGTCTTACCAGAAGACCGTTCTTAACCTTGGGTCCACAGATTTCCCTCCCTTTAAACTCATAGATAAAATTCAGGGTGTTGGTGAATCTACATTGGGGAAAAATGATGGGTTTATTTTGATATAATTTGTTTCCTTGACATTCTTAAGGATTTTATTTTATGCATTTAAAATTTTATTCTGAGGAGGGTCTCCAGACTGCCAGAGGGGTCCAGGACACAAAAAAGATGAAGAATCCCTTGAAGATATGCTACCTCAGCCCTGACGTCTGACATTGTATGATGAAAGCACATGATAATCAGGTCCTAGGTAGAAAAGTCCTGACCCTGATATCTACTATTCATGTGACCTTAATCAAGTTTCTTATCCTCTCAGAGACATTGTAAGCTGTAAAAAATGGAGATTTGAACCCCAGACTTCAATCCCCAGAATTCCTTGCTCTAGTTCCCAAGATTCCCTCTAATCTCACTGAGTCCCCACCTGGGCGAGATCAAAATTTCTATTTAAACTGACTGTAAAGCCTACTGAGCTCTCTCTTCCTGCTTGTGCTTCCAAACACTCACATCTCTCAAGATTTAGAGTAAGTGGCTATGAATGGCCTCTGTGCCTAGGCACATGCTTTCTTATTTTGCATTTTCTTTATTTCTTAATCTTTAATAAACCTCATAAAAATATAATACTTCTATTACTAGAAACTAAAATTTTAATCATAACAAAACTAAGGAAATGGTACCAAGTGCCTTTGTAGTCCTAGCAGGTTATGTACAATGGGTCTTTAAGTTATCTCTTGAACCCTCGGACATGCTTCTGGCTTGGAAGCATCTCCCACAAAGATGAGTTCTCAGGGGACAATGATCTCTCTGCTGAAATTTGGAAAGCTGTGGTAATGCTCCCTCTCTACAACAATACCTAGAAGACGTTGTTGTAAGAAGAATCAACGCAAAAAGGGCACTGACTGATTCATTCTCAGTACTCTTTCATGGAAGAATGGAAGCTAAAAGGTGTAGAGAGTGACCCTGTTCTTTCTGCTTTCTGCACTGGTCAGACTCGGTCTGGAATAGAGCAGCACATTTTAAGAAGTAAATTGACATGTTTGTATGGGGTTTTTTAAAAGGGAGAGTAAAGGTGGTGAGAGAATTATATAGGATGCCATAGGTGGTTAAATTGAAGAAAATGGATAGTTTGAAGAAGAAATGTCTAAAGGAGGCTATAATAGTTACCTCCTATTTTTCTCTTTGTTTGTTTTAAGACATGCAAAAGTGAGATTAGATTAGATCCTCATTTTAGTCCAAGAAAGCAAGAGTAATAGGTGAAAACTTCAAAAAAGGGAAAAAAATAAGACTTTCCTAGAAATTGAATTGTAAAGGAATAGAATAAGCAGCCTTTGCTGATTCAGATCTCAGTCAAAATATAGAATCCTCTATTGGTGTTTGAAGCCTTTCTTAACCTTCCAGGTTCCCCTTCTACTTTTCCAATCTTCTTACAAGCAACCCCTCCTCCATATATCCCCCAAACTATTGACATTGGTTCCTGGAGCAAGGCACTCTATCTCTTGACTTTGAATTTTCATTGGCTGAACTTCATACCTCAACCTCTCTCCCTTCTCATCTTTGTTCCCTGGTCTCCATGGCTTCTTCCAAACCTTAGCTCAAGTCCCATCTTCTTTAAGAAGTCTTTGATGGTTTTCCTTAATCTTAATGCCTTCCTTCTGAGATTTGCTCCACTTATTCTGCCTACATCTTATTTATATTTAATGGTTTAGATGAATTAGAATGAATTAGAACTAATAGATGAACTCATTGAGAAGAGAGACTATATATATTTTGCCTTTCTTTTCTCCCCAGTATTTAGTATAATTCTGACATATAGTAGGAGCTTAATAAATGCTTGTTGATTGTCTGACTAAGGAGCAAATAAAATAATAATAACCAGAAGTCATATAGGCTTTAAGGTTTGCAAAGTGCATTTGTTACTTCAATTAATAATACCAACAATATTAACAGCTAATATTTACATAATGAACTTTGCTAAACACTTTTCAATTATTATTTCATTTGGTCCTCACAACTGTCCTGGGAGGTAGGGGCTATTATTATACCCATTTTATAGATGAGAAAATTGAAGCTGAGAGGTTAAATAATTTGCTTAGGGTCAAACAGATAGCAAATATATGAAACAAAATTTGAAGTCTGGTTTTCTTGACTCCATGTCAATAAATTTTCGTTCTATTCATAATACTTCCTAGCTAGCAGGTTCCCCATGGCTAGAAGTCTGTAAGTAGAGATTGGATGAAAATGTATTGATGATGCTATAAAGAGATGCTTATTAAAATATAGATTGAACTATTTGGCCTCTGAGATCTCTTCCATCCCTGAATTTCTATGTAGCAATGACACTGAGAATGTTGATTCATGGCTTTAAGAAAGCTCACCTCCCTAATGCCACTGGAAGGGATGGACCTAAACTGGACAGACTCTAGTGCTGTCAGTTGCACATGACTTTTCACAGTCTTCCACTGTGTATGTAAGATTATTCAAGGTTGCAGAAAAGGGAGGTACCGTACCCTCAAGCTGACTTTAGATACTATTCATTTTTAAAAATTTTAAATTAATTAATTAACTTGCTTGTTACATTAAAATGCCTAGTTAACTCCTTCCCCACAACTAAGTAGAGAAGATAGCATCTGACAAATATATATATATAACTTTCTCAGTTCTTTCTCTGAAGGTGGATATATACATATCATTATTCAAATAATATTTCTGTTGCTGTATATAATGTTCTCTTGGTTCTGCTCATTTCATTCTTCATAATTTCATGTAGGTCTCCCCATTTTTGTACAAAATGAACCTGCTTGTCACTTCTTATGGTGAAGTAATATTCTATTACAATCATACACCACAATTTGATGACACTCAATTTAAAGGATAATAGAATAATGGCACCCTGCCCTCTAGGAGTTTATATTCCACTAGGGAATTCTACATGCATGTAAAACTGTAAAATATAAGTTATCAAATAATGGGGGCAATTGGGAGCTATCTAGGAATATCAGAGGTAAGGAGAGAACCCTTTTAAAAGTAGGGGTGAGGGTGGAGATCACAGTCAGATGAAGGGAATGACCCTTTATCAAGAGCTCTAAAAGGCAGAGGAAAGGAGCAAGCACATTGCATGCATGGACAGGACATTTTAGGCACAGGCATTTTTCTTAAAGAAAGAATCAGCCTGGAAAATCTAGAGACCTGGGTCTTTCTTCATAGGCATTGCAGCAAACCTGGTAACATGGCAGTCCTAGTCAGCCTTAAAGAGAAGACCAGCAGGAGGGCTGACAGGGCTGTCACCATCACTTAGGAGCCTGTGGAATGTCACAGTCAAGTCTTTTATTGTTCGGGAAGCAGACTTACTTCTCCTATTACTGAAAGTGTAAGAGGGCAGCCTACTGCTCCTCATTTTAGTGTTAATAATAATGGTTGGTTTGTTGGGAGTTGTTGTCCTTCATCCTTAAAGAGGACTAAAAATGTCATCACTGGAGATGTCTTTTGACTTGCACATTAATTGGATTTAAGTGAGGCAGAGCTGCACAAAGTCTTCAGCTTTCCTCTCTCTGCTGAAGTCAATGAAGTCCAGTGGCAAGACAAAAGTCAGGATGACTGGTGATGTAGAGTATGACCTGCTTGTCTCTGGTGTCTGACCAAGCTCGAAGGGTCCTCCAGCGCCTGCTTCTGTACCTTCGTGGCTTTTGGAACAAACTGTTCCCATTGTCAATTCTACCTAGGAAAGTCTTCATAAACCTTGGCTAGGAATCCCCCTAACTCACCATCAGTTATCACCAACCTGCTTTAGTTTACCCACTGAGATGGCATATCAGAGTGTGGCCACTGTGCTTCTTGGAGTCATGTGTGAGAGCTGGGTGGCAATTGGACATCAAAGAAGGAAAACAACTTGAAAAAAGCCTGGACAAGCCCTCACACTTGGGGTACTAGTCTTCTCTGAAGACCCTGTAATAATAATAAAGAAATGACAAAATAAAGACATTAGTAAATTAATAATAATGATGATAATGATATACATGTTGTATATTGCTTTAAGGCTTACAGAGCATTTTGAAAATCATTTGATCCTGATGGCAGCCCTATATGGGAGATGCTATAACTACCTCCTTTTTACAGATAAGGAAACTGAGGCTGAGAGACTTTGATTTGTCCAAAGTTCCATAACTAGTGGTAGGCAGGATTTCAAGTCAGGTCATGTTGAGAGGCAGCAGTGCATAGTAGACAGAAGACAAAATTTTGAGTCAGAAGGATATGGGTTCAGTTCTTCCTCTGAAATTCTCTGATCTCTGAGTCTTGGACTTGTCAATGAATATAGATCCCAGAGCAAATTTCCTGGTATTTTTGGCCTGGGGTAAGAACCACAGAATTCTATTTTTTTATTTGAAAAATTTTATTTACTTAATTAATTTAGAATATTTTCCCATGGTTACATGATTCATGTTCTTTCCCTCACCTCCTACCCCTCCTCCTTCAGCCAACATGCAATTCCACTGGCTTTTACTTGTGTCATCGATCAAAACCTATTTCCATATTATTGACAATTGAACCAGAATGATCGTTTAGAGTCTACATCCCCAGTCATATCCCCATCAACACATGGAACCACAGAATTCTAGAGGGAAGCAAACAAGATCATCTAATCATAGATTTAGAGCTGGTGAAAATCACAAAGGCCATCAGACTGATGTCTTATTTTACAGAGGAGGAAACAAGTCCAGAAAAGTCCCAGGGATTCAGTCCTAGAGATGGGATTTGATCTCATACCTATTCTCTACAGGTCTAGTGATCTTTCCACTGAACTCTTAGAGACCAAGGACCCAAGAGGGAAAGGATTCTAGCCAATGTCAGGTCAGGCAACTCTTTAAGACTGTTAATTACATAGTCTGTCCCCATACTTACTATGAGGGAAAATTTCCTCAATTTGAATACTTTATAGCAGATGAAATCACAAATCCACTCCCAGAATATGGGCAGTGGGCTAAGCACTGGTTCTAAAGACTGTCCTGCCCTCAAGGCATTGCTTGAGGGGATTATAACAGAGCTAGGACATGCACAGGGATCAGTATAATACAAGATAATTTGTATTGCATAACACAGTATGTTGGTGATAGAGAAGGACCCAGAACATAGTCTTTTTAACTCTCAAACTAGTGTTCTTTCTATTCCTTTAAAGCTTCTGACCCACAGATAAATGGATTTTTTTTTATCCAGCTATTTCAGGGCTGAAATTGAAGTGTTCAAGATAGTTGAGAGGATAGAAGAAAAGAGAGGAAGATAAAAATAGTTTACACAGTTATTCAGTCCTACACTTTTCCCCATGCTTTCCTCATTAAGACCCTATGAGGAAAGCAAATACAATGACCCCCATTTTTCAGGGAAAAACTTAGACTCAGAAAGGTGAAATTTACTCACTTAGTTAGGATCACCCAGTTGGTAAATGGCAGAGAGATGGATTGAACCTGGGTCTCTGAGTTATCAATGTTATCCAAGCCTATGGGTTCCAATGATTCCTAATCATGGGAGAAACTATTATGAGAAGACAGGAAATTCATATGTGTGCCAGTCATCTGATTAAATTCCTCAGTACTATAAAGAAGCAAATGTATCTTCTGTAGGCTGAATAATTATGTTTCACAATAGTTATAACTACTTTTGAATTTATGCAGATTCTGTTTGATGAATAATTTAAAAACATTGCTGACTTCATAGTACCTTCTTATCATAATGTTTTCCAAATCAATGAATAATAATAATACCAGTATTAATAGTTTAACATTTGCATGTTTTAAAAATTTTTTGCAAAATGTTAGACATACATTATCTTATTTGGTTTCCCACAATACCATTATGAGATAGATACTACAGGTATTAGGATATTCATTTTACAGATTAGGAAACTGAGGCTGAGAAGTTAAATGATTTGCTCAAGATTAAAGAGATAGTAAGTAGCATATGGGATATTTGGCTTACTTTATCCTAAATACAAGTTCAGCATCCTTTCTATGAAACACACTGCCTAGAAATCCATCCATATATGTGTATGTGAATGGATTGCATTAGAAATTAGTACTCATTCTAAAAAAAAAGATAGCTTTTGAATTTTATAACACCCAATGAGGACTCATGTAAACAGTAAAAAAAGAAAAAAAATCTTTTAGATAGGCTCAAGTCAGAAGGAATGAATAATGTAGATGCAAGCTTGTATAATAAAAAATTCACTTGCCTAAAGTGACAAGGATATTGCTCATGAACCTATGTTTGGAAGTAGAGTGATCATATTAAGAATTAAGCTTTTTAAAACATTTTATAGTGAAGACTGGGGAAGATGACATTGTAAGGAGTTTTGATGATTCTGATAGGAGAGTGGAAAGACCAGATATGAAGCTCTTGAAGGAAGGAATTAATATAAAAAAAGCTGGAGGAATTTTTAGAAAAAAAAAAGGGGGGTTGGCGGGAACTTACAAAGGGCATTAATCCAAAGAAGAAATACAACTTCAGTTCAACAAATCTATATTGAGGACTTACTGTAGATTAAAGATAGGAGAAAAGGCCCCAATTGTATGAAAAATATTCATAACAGATCTTTTTTTGTGGTGGCAAATAACTAGAAACTTAAGAGATCCATCAAGTGAAGAATGGCTGAACAAACTGTAGCATATGATTGTAAAGGAATACTATTATGCCATAATAAATAACCAGATGATCACAGAAAAACCTGGAAAGACTTATGAAATTCATGGATCTCTGCAAACTTAATTGGAAGGATATCCTTTGTTGACCAATTAATAGGACCATAAGCTCAAGTGCACCCTTCCTTTTTTCAAACCCTTACTTTCTATCTTAGTATCAATTCTAAGAAGGAAGAGTAGCAAGGGCTAGATAATTGGGGTTAAATCACTTGCCTAGGATCATACAGTTAGGACATGTCTGAAGTCTGATTTGAACCCCAGTCTTCCTGACTCCAAGCCTGATGCTCTATACACTGTGCTACCAAGCTGCAAGTGTATCTTCCTTGGGACATCTATCTTAATATCATCCAGTTTCTAGTGCACCATCTTTAAAATGACTTTATGTGTATATAAGCTGCTCAAGGACAAAGACTATTTTGTGTTTTCTTTTGTATCTAATCTCCTAGCACAATATCTGTATCTAATAATTACTTGTTGAAATTGGAATTTAGTAAGGCAAAATTAGGCCACAGAGGTTAATTAATTTGATCAAGGACATATACCTTAGGAAAAAGCATTCTGTGGGTTTTAAAATTAATAATCAATAACTATTATATTTTATAAAGTTTTATTAAGAATAACGAAAACAAAAGAACTGCCTGACTTCAGCCCAGTCGCAGGTCCAAGAGTAAAAGAGAGAGAGGGAGGAGTTACAGCCACATAAATACAATCACTCAAAATGTGGTGATGCAGGAAAATGGAATTTAGGGAAATATTAAGGGACTTCTGGGGGATGAAGTCCAAAGGCTCAAAATCTCCATTTATACAATTCCCAATAATTAGAGACATTTCAAAATGTAATAGTTTGCCTTTGGAGATAGTGGGTTTTTCTTTACCAGTTATTTAAGCAAGATTGATTTTGGGGTATATTATAGAGGAGAACCATTTTTAAGTTTGGGATTTGGTGGCCTCTGAAGGCTACTTAGAACTATGAAATTTCATCATTCTATGAGCTAAGTGGTCAGCAGAACTGGGATTTGAAAATGTGTCTTTTGACTTGTATATACTTTTCCTCACTTGTTTCCTCATCTATTTTTTCTCTACATCCTATTTGGTAATCCTTAGATTGGTTTTCATACAAGAGAATCAAATACTAATGGTATTGATGGCAATAGGGGTGTACTTGGAATGACCATATAGGACTGTGAAGGCATCAGATCCTCACAGGAAGACCTTTATATATATATGCGTAAATACAAATCCATTAAAAACTATGTTAACCTGATTAATATCAGTTATGTTTGCCTAACTGATGCATAAATCCTCTATACATCAGAATGATGTAACTAGACTGATGGAAGAGAGAAGCCATTGTGAAAGTAGAATGGAAACTCCTATTTTTTTCCCCTCCATTTGTCCTAATTTCCCCTAATATCCTTGGCACTTAATGAATCTGAGATCTTAAATAAGTGTTCTCTGAATTGGATTGAACTGAATTTTATTTTATTTTATTTTTAATTTTATTTATTGTATCATGCAAAATACACTTCCATATTGGTCACTGTTGTAAGAGCACACTCATACAAAACTGAAACCCCCAAATAAAATCATAAATACACGGATGTGAAAGATAGTCTGCTTTGATCCACATCCATCCAACTCCAACAGTTATTTCTCTGGAACTGGATAGTATTCCCCATCATAAATCTTTTTATTTTTTATCATTTTTTATTTTTTGAATTAATTTATTTAGTCAATTTAGAACATTATTCCTAGGTTACAATAATCACATTATTTCCCTTCCTGCCCTCCCCCATCCTTCCCACAGCCAACACACAATTTCATTGGGTATTACGTGTGTCCTTGATCAGAACCTATTTCCATATTGTTTCCATGTTGAACTGATTTTTATTGACGTAATTTGAAATCAAACAATTTGGATTTGAGTCTTGACTGCCCTAAATAATTTTGTGACCCTAGGAAATCACTTCCTCTTTTCTGGTTCTAAGTTTCATTGTCTATTAAATGAGACAGTTATATCAGGTGGTCTCTAAATTCTCTTCTAACATTCTTGTTCTCTTTTTCCTATCACCAAAAGGCAGCTGAATATATGGCAAAGACTATTAAGCTGGGAGCTGAGGGCTCAATGGGTTTTGGTTCTGCCTTTGACTCACTGTGTAACTAGAACAAGTCCTTTCCCTTTCTTTGGCCCTCATTTTTTGTTCAAGGTGAGAAAAAGGAGACAAATTATAAATAAGATCATAAAATTATGAGCCAGATGAGACCAAAGAGATTATTTAGTCCCACTCCTTTTGTAGATAAGAACCTAAAGCTAGAAATAGAGAAGTGATTGACCCAAAGTCACATAGTGATCTTGAAGGGTCCTCCCAGGGTTGTTGTTATGGGAATTGTTATTTTTTTTCAAGTTATTTTGCTGTTGGTGTAAACACTAGAGCTACTACGGAAGCTTTCTCCGGGTTGGGACCTGTCACTGTCCCTCAGCATCAAGTTGCAAACATTTGGTCTTTTTCTGCCAGGTCACCTGCTAAGAAGATGCTGTTGATCTCAGGGAACCTAAGGAATTCTACAGCTGCTGTTGTCTAGGATCCCCAAAGGGCAAATGGTTGGGATGGAGATTCATAATAACAATGCCTTGAATCTTCATAAGATTTCACAAATCTCTTTCTCACAATAGCCCCAGGTTGCAGATAATGCCAGTATAGTAGAAGCAGAAAGGAAGCCTCAGAATGGGAGAATGATTTGTCTATAGCTACATACTAAAGGGGGAAGCAAAGTGGTGCAGTGGATAGAGTACTGGACCTGAAGTCATGAAAACTTGAGTTAAAACCTGGCCTCACATACTTACTGGCTGTTTGACCCTGAGTAAGTCACTTAATTCTGTTTGCCTCAGTTTCCCCATCTGTAAAATGAGCTAGAGGAGGAAATGACAAATTACACCAGTACTATAGCCAAGTAAACCCCCATAAAGGGGGTTATGAAGAGTCATACATGAATGATATGACTAAACCACAACAAAAATATGCACTGAATGTATAGCAAAGAGGGCAATGGAGTCAAGGTTCTTTGACTTTCCAAATTCTGAGATACAAGTACACAACTCTAATTAAAAGGGAATTGGATTTGAAACCAGAAGTCTAGGCTTCAATTCCTGTCCATAACCCTAGGATCTTCCTCTGGATATCTTACCAGCACTTCAGAGTTATCTTGTCCAAACAGAAATTCATCTTTTCTCATCTTTTCCTTTCCCTTTTATCAACTTTCCTTTATTTTATTATTATTATTATTATTTATTATCCTTTAAATATTGCTGGCACCACCATTCTCAGACTTGAAAACCAGGGATCATCTTTGACTTCCCTTTCCTTCATCCTGAATGCAATTGGCTACCATTTTCTGTTGATGCTATCTCCTTTCTTACTCCATTCAACTACAATTCTAAAGTCACCACCACAATTCAAGTTCCCCTGTACTCTCTTCTAGCCTATGTTTATAGCTTCCTAATTGGTGCCCATTTTTTTGGTCTTTCTCCACCTAGCTTTACTTCTTACTCTCTAGACTTTGACACCACCTCCCCTGAGCACCTTGTGTAGCCACCATCTTTTTATAAATTGTCTTCCACCCATTAGGTTGTAAGTTCCTTGAGGCAAGGACTGTTTGTTTGTCTGTTTTTTGTTTTGTTTTGTTTTGTTTTCCCTTATATTCATATACCTAGTGCTTAACACTTTTCCTTAATAGCAGTACTATTAAGTGCTAATTTTTTTCCATCTTCAGAAGCTAAACAGGTAACATTTAATAATTTTGGAATGGTTTTGTCATTCTTTGTGCCATTTGAAATCCTCTCGAGCATCCCCCCACAATATGTACATATATCACAGATCAATTTGAAATAATGTGGAGAGCTATCTAAAATATTATATTGATTTAAATCTGTATTTAAAAATTGGCCCATTTAGGTTACTCCATTCCCAAAATGACAAATAGGATCTACTCAATGAAGGAAAATGTTTGACTTATGGTTTAAAAATGATAAATTTGGAAAAAGTTAAAAAATGTTAAGTTAATAGAAATCTTATGAAACTCAAATTGTTCCATTTTTCAAACAACTCAAAAAAAATTCCTCTCCAATCTATCCTTTACCCAAATGCAAAAAGAAGCCAATTATGCAGGACTGACCTAATTACCCCATGCACCTTAAAAACTTTTGGTAGGCCTTCACTGTCCAGAGAATAAAATATAAACTTCTCAATCTGGCATTCAAAAGTCCTTAGAAGGCTACCTTTCTAGATGTACTTTATTCTATTTCATTTAGTCTTTTTACTTTCCAGCCAGATTGGATTTCTAGCTCTTCCTCTTTCTGTCTTCTGCCCCCTCTGTATGCTTTGTGCCCTCTCTCATCTATACTGGAATATGGAATGTGGAATAATACTGGGATAATATGGAAATATTGCTCACATGCAGGACATATGCAGGATCCTGGTGATACCCTCTTAATGAAGCCTTCCCAAGTCTCCTGTTGTTGTCAATGACCTCTTCCTTCTTGAATCTGAGGACCAATGGTTTCACTGCTCCAAGTTGCATTATAGTTATCTGCTCAGCATTCAGGCAAGATGGAAAACTTCTGAGAAGAAGTTTTCTCTGTTTTGTTTCATGTAATGAGTATAGTATTAAAAAAAAACCCAACACGTTAATGTAGTATAGTGAAGAGGATCCTACCCTGGGCTAGGCATCATGATCTCCAAGTCTGGAGTTAGAAGCCAAGCTCTGCTACTGACTACTGACTGGTTACCTGGGGGACCTTGGGCAAGACCCCCAATTTCCTCATGAATGCACTATTGGGGGATCCTAGCAGAGGAAGGCTCCCTCTATTATTCCATCAAATTCCAGTTCTAACACTTATATTTTGATTCTGTGAGGTGGTTTAATGGGTAGATTGATGGAACATGAATCAGGAAGTCTTGAATTCAAATCTTGCTTCAGATAGTTTTAATTGGGTGACTTGGGAAAAGCCACTTAGCTCTGCTCAGCTGAAAAATGGGGATAATAATAGAAGCTGTTTTACATAGTTATTGAGAAGATAAAATGAATGATCATATATGAAGTGCCATTAGAAACTTAAAGTACTATATAATTACTAGCTATTATGATTGTCACCATTTGTGACATCATTATATTTATATATCTATATCTATATCTATATATCATATCTTATTTATAGCCCTCAGTTCTATAAGATTAGAGGGTTGGGGTAAACAATTCCTAAGATCCCCCAAATAGGTCTGTGTACATAGTAGGTACTTAATAAATGCTCTTTGATTCAAGCCCTGGTTATTTTTTATTTTTATTAATGCTGCTGCTTTACCAAAGCAACAGGTTTGAAGCCTGTGGATTTCTGACTTCATAAAATACATTTTACAATTATAAAAAAAAAGTTATAGTCCCCCTACCCCCACCACTCACTTAGAGAAGAAGGAAAAAGCTGTTCATTAAGAGTGCATATAGAGTAATCAGCTCTTTTCACTCTGATGTGCTTTATTGCCTTGATATTAATATTAGATCTGATTTTGAAATAAGCATAATTAGGGTGACTTTTGGTATTTTCTTTATTTTTGCTGTATTCGCATAAAACCCCTGCTCTTAGACTAGCATATGTAAGTTAAAAATACTATTCTCCATCCTTAACTTTGCTGACTCCTTGGGCTGAGATAGGATCCTGGGTTTATTTTCCAGTTGGTTTGGTAAATTAAAGCACCTTAAAGTGTCACCTTTTTTTTCCAATGGGATCTTGCTACTAGCCTGGGTTTCACTATTATATGCATACATACACATATAAATATGCCTACATATGGCAACTAGCTGCCACAGTGGATATAGAGAGCTGGACGGATTTCAAGAAGATGTGAGATCAAATCTGACCTCAGACACTTATTAGCAGTAACACCTTGGACAAGACACTCAACCCTCTTTGTCTCGGTTTCCTCTACTATAAAACGAGCTGGAGAAGGAAAGAGTAAACAACTCTAGTATCTTTACAATGAAAATCCAATATGAAGTCACAAAGAGTCACACAGTACTGAAATGATTCAATAACAACAAATACATACATACACATGTTATATATACATATGCATACATATACACATATATGTATATACATACACATACATATATATTATATGAATGTATGTATATACATGTGAACAGAAAACCTTTTCTATCCCTAGAAAGACTATTTCTATCTAGGCATTCAATAATATTTTTATTCTTTTCACCAATGTCCAGTCATTCACTCTACAAGCATTCATGAAACATTATTTTGTGCCTTTGTACTGGCCATCTGCATGTATAGAATCCATTTGCCTCTTAGAATTTGCCACATGGAATCCATCCCTTTCTTTGAGTTACAACTCAGGCAAAATCTTCTTTTTTTTTTTTAAACCTTTACCTTCTATCTTAGAAACAATACTGAGTATTGGTTCTGACGCAGAAGAATGGTAGACTTGTCTAAGGGTCTTAACAATATATACTATTTTTGTTGGTATATCAAGAATCATTTTATTTTATTTTTTAAACCCTTACCTTCCCTCTTGGAATCAATACTATGCATTGGTTCCAAGGCAGAAGAGTGGCAAAAACTAGGCAATGGGGGTCAAGTGACTTGCCCAGGGTCACACAACTAGGAAGTGTCTGAGACCAGATTTGAACCTAGGATCTCCCATCTCTAGGCTTGGCTTTCAATCCACTGAGCCATCCCACTGCCCCCTCAGACGTAATCTTCTGCAGGAAGCTTTTCCTGACCCTACTCCTACTACCTTGTATTCAACTACTTTGTGTATATGTTTATATAGATTTATTTGTTATCTTTCTCTTTGTATTGTCTCTCTCTCTATACACACACACACACACACACACACACACACACACACACACACATATATATATATATATATATTTGTGGTCTCTCTCATAAGAATGTTAGGTCTTCAGAAGTTGTGATTGTTTCTTTCTTTGTACTTGTATCTGGAGGATTCCTGGAATATAATAGTGCTTAATAAATATTTGTTGATTAATTGATGGATTGTTAGGCAGTCTATGAAGTCCTAGGGATTCAAAGATGAAAGTGAAATGGTCTCTGTTCTCAAGCGTGAAAGTCTGCCTTCAATCAGGGTCTCAACATACTCAGTCATTCTTCTGAAGAGATGACTGATGGGAGATGATAGTGATGAGTCCCTGAGAGCGATGAGGAATATAAGTATGTGGCTGTGACTATGTGTGTGTGAGTGTGTCTATGGATTTGTGTGTGTATGAAAGAGATGAATGGGATGGAATGCGTAGAAGAGGCAGTAGTAGAATACCAGGGATACGTGCTACTCTGTTTCAGTTCATAGCGATGAGGACTCATGGCTCTGGTAAATGTTCTGTCCTCATCCCTAACTTGTCAGTTAAACAGTGGACTTGTCTAAGCATGAATGGGATTTTCAGTGAAGCAAGAGGTTTTTTTTTGCATTTTTTTTTGCAATTTTTGCATTTGGTGCAGAATTAATAGCTATACCTGAGACAAATGGTACAAAGACCTTCTTATGTTAGGGTTGTGATGGCGGTGAGGAGGATCAGAACAACATGCTAGCCCAACCTAACACAGGGTAGCTTTCCATTTTAATAATCATTGATAATTAGCTCTTGAGCTCTTGCTTCTGCCAAGTAGACTGATTGCAAGTACTATCAGTGCCCTCTAAAATTTGGCACTCTGGGGCAAAGTCCTTATTGCCCCATACTACTTACTATTTTTTAAACAGGATGTAAGTCTTCTTTAGTAGAATGAGGAGTATCCCCTTGGAGTGGTAGCCATTGGTGGAAAGCCATCTACTCGGTTCTGTGGAGGGGGAAAGACCTATTTCTCTGAAAATGGTCTTCGTAGGAGGATGGATGCTTCCTGTAGGATTCAAGGAGGGGGATAGGATGGAGAGTATGAGTCCTTGGAGAATGGTAATACCCTAATGCCTACAATTTCATGTTTTTGGTATCATTGGCTGATTTGGTGTCCCCAAATTCTTTCCAAGAGGAGGCTGAGGACTCCTGGTATCCATTCTTATTTTTCAGTGCTGCCATATGGGGAATAAGGAACTCTAAAATAGGAAAGTTGACTAGGTTTCCATCACACTTCATCAAAATTGTCCCATTACCACCCCATCCCCTCATCCCCATTTTATAGGTGAAGAAACTGAGACCCAGAGAGGGCTCTGTAAAGAGTAGAAGCTCAAACCCAGGCTGCTGGCTACAGGAGAGCATTTATTCTCCTAGGCAGCAGTCTGGGATGGAGGAATGATTTGTGAAGAACCATCTGTGTTGGCCACACTTCTATAAACACAGACACACTTCAGAGCTGCTCCATTTGGGTGTCCAACCTGCACAATTCTCCTATTACACCCTTGATTAGAAAGCAGATGAGACAAATGCGCTTTCTGGTTAAAAGCAGCAAGCAGCAAACCCTGGGCCACAATTCCAGCAGTAACTCAGTTATTATGTTGACGAAGTCCCCTGTGCACCCTCTTTGAGTTTTTGTAATGTGTCAATTAAGTATTTAACTACATTGGAAAGGGCACTTACTGCGAGTTAAGAGTTGATCATTAGAGGAGAAGAAAAACACCTGTTGAGGGCCACTGGCAAGTCTGAACCTAATTGTGATTGTCAAGCTCCAAGCCTCAAGAGTATCCCAGTTTTCCTTTGGTCATTGGTCAGAAGCCTTGGGCCCTACAGAACTGGACTTCAAAAACACAAGAATGGCAATTGAGGTTTCAATTACCAAACTAATGAGTTGCCAGTTTTTTGAGCGATAAATTGCCAGCTAATAAATTTCCCATTACTTCTTTGGTAAATGCCAGGGAAAGGCCTAAACATCCCATGTAGATTTAATTACACGTTTAGTGTGCATGTAATTTTGAATTAATTACATGCCAAACAGATTTATGCTCTATGTACTTAATAAACCTCAGTAAGTGCCCTTTTAACAATCAATTGGTATTTAGGATCTGATTTGTTTTTAAAAAATAAATGACTCACAATATTGGGTCACAGCATTTCTTCCATATGCTGGGATGTTGATAGGGGAATGTTCCCCAGATGTTGACACTGGAATGAAAACATCACCCTTCATCATTAGTAGTTCAGGGTCCCAAGATAGAGAAGGCTGGTAGAAATTAGCGCTTACTCATCCGTCAGACCTGATGGATTGGATCCACTCTCAGGCCCTGCTTCAGAGCACCTCCTTAAAAACAGGTCCATCTAGACCGTAATGGCAGCAGGGGCCAAGGGGCTCAGAAGTAGCTTCCTTGATTAACCGCTGTCAGTTTATACCTTGATTTATGTCAGTAGGGAGGGAAAGGCTGGTTCATTTTTGGGAAATGGTAGAATTCTGGGAAGCCACCTATTTTCTGGACTCCTCTCCCATGCAGGATCCATCTTAGGTTCCCCAAAGGGGAGAAAAGCTCCCTTTTGGTCTCTTCACTGCCTTCAACTTTGAACACAGAAAGCAAGAATTGGAAAGAAGCTTAGAGATTATCTATTAGAATGCATTCATTTTATACCAAAGAAAATTCAGAAAGTGCCTCAGTGGAAGTCACAGAGGTAATTAGCCTTAGAATAGGCAGTAGCACCTAATTCTGACTCCATATACCATGTTCTTGCCACTGCAGGAATCCTATTTTTAGGGAAACCCAGATTCAATCAAATCTTTGCAAATGACTGGAAAACTCTGGTTCAATTATGGCAACAACAACAATAATTAGCATTAATATAACACTTTAAGGGCAAATGATGATGATTATATCTATATCTGTGATTATAAATCTCTCTACATAACATTACATATATTTATACATGTTATAATATTTCTAAATACACAGGGCTGTTATGAAGATCCAATGAGTTCCATATATATGTTTATATTCTATTCTATTTTTATATTTATATGTATAAATATAATATTTATATTATATATAAAGTATCAATTTATATACACATGTGTAAACATATCTAATATAAGAGATATAACAAATATAATATAATATGTTATTATTTTATATAGCTATAACATATCTATGAAATCTAATGATTTTAGAATTTAATATATTGCATACAATATATATATTTCAGATATAATAAATGCATGCATATATTTATAGGTATAATGCATATTAGTTGTTAAGTACAAATTTTATGAATTCATTTATATAAAAAATTATTGTTCTATTGACACAGTATATATCTTCAATGTACCTAGTTGCCTACATGCTGTTTCTTCTATGAGACTGTGAATTTCTTGATATAAACCCAGGGAGGAAGTGTCTGAGGCCATATTTGAACTCATCATCCTGTGCCCAACATTCTAGCCATTGTACCATCTAGCTGACCAAACTGATGTTTTGAGGGTACTTTAAGGCTTATTATGAACTTTAAGTACATTATCTCATTCATTGCTGCCTCACAACAACCAGGTCAAGATTGTTCTACTGCCTGACATTCCTATTGGTAATTAAGATTTGCAAAGCACCATATGATCTCTTTTGATTGTCACAGCAAATCTGGAAAGTAGGTATTTTTATCATTATCTTCATATCATAGATAAGAAAATGAAAGCTCCTTAAGATTGACTTGCCCAGGGTTTTATAGCTGGTAAATATTAAACATGGGGTCTGAACTTTGGCTCTTCCCATGTCTTTTGTCTCCTTGAGTCCATGTCCAAGTGGTTTCAAAATTCAAGAGCAGGGAATTCTTACCCTACAGTCCATAAACATATTGAAAAAAAAATATTTCGGTAACTCTATTTTGATATCATTGGTTTTCCTTGTAATCCTCTGTATTTTATTTTGTGCATTTAAAAACAGTTTGGAGAAAGGGTCCATGAAAATGCAGGTTAAGTAACCCAGGGGATTCTAGTCCAATTTGCCAAATAAACTTTTATATCCACATAGGAAGACCTTGAGAAGGGTCAGAAAAACAAAACAAAACAAAGCAGTTGCTTCTTTGAGGAATTAACATACAGGATCCTACCATGAGAGAACCATCTCTTTCTGAATCCTTATCTAGAACTCTATCCTCTTCTCCACCTATATATGGGTGATTTGAAAAAAAAAATAAAGTGGAAGGAAGGGAATTGGTGGTGTTGTGGAAAAAGCATTGGACTTTGAGACCTGCAGACCTTGTCCTACAAGCATTCCTTGTTGAACCTTGAACAGGGCCATATGTATCACTATACCTCCAGCATCCAGCACCATACCTATGGACGATAGTAAGAATTTTAAAATAAAAAAAAATATATATATATATATATTTATGCAATGGATTTGTAGGAATAATATTGATGATCACTATAATGATGAAGATGGTAATAGATTGCCATTTATAAAGCATTAATCTCTCAGGGTTCATGTTCCTCTCAAATGAGGTATCATGTATAAAGATCAGAGTTCTTAACACAACTCTGATGGCTGTTATTTATGATTGTTGTTGTAGCAGCAACTGCTGTTGAGGAGGTGGTAGTGATGGTGGTGGTCAATTCCAATTTATTTTGTTCTTTCTTCATTGTACTCTTTTGAGGAAGGCTGTAAAAGCATTACCATACCCATTAAGGAGAAGAAGAGACTGAGGTACAGATGAGAAGGGAAGTGATTTCCTTAAGGTCACACACAGAATAAAATCATGACCAGATATCCAGCCCAACTGTCCTACCCTGTACGTAGAGACTTAATAAATGTATATTAATTGTTTGATTAGTAATACAGTTACTAACTATTGTTCACAACTATTATAGAGCCAAATTATGAGCACTTTGTCCTCTTCCTGTCTGCCCTTGTACACATGCTATGAGAATGTGGCTAGGTTAAGTCCCATCCAGGGAAAAATAGCCCTTTACTCCACAAGTGTGGCAAAAGGGACACTCAGGAAGAATTTTGTGTGATGTCTGGAGCAGCAAGGAGGAGAAGGAGGCCCTGACCTTCTGTCTGAGAAGATAAAAACGGAGCTATTTGGAATGAGATGGCAGGTTGGGCTATATATCAGAAAGGGCACTGAGCAAAAGAAAATTTGGCTCTTTGGGGGAGGAGGTGGAATCCTCCATAAGACTGAGTTTTCCGAATTCCTCTAACACTTTGGAAGAGCTTGATTTCTCTTGTTGTCATGAGATCAGAAAGGTCAGCTTATGAGCTGGAGATAACAGATGAAGAACACAGATGCACCCTTTGGGGGTGAGTGAATGTCAGCCAGGCTGCGAGAGGTACATGGCATCAGGCTGAGAGAGAGAGAGAGATAGAGAGAGAGAGAGAGAGAGAGAGAGAGAGAGAGAGAGAGAGAGAGAGAGAGAGAGAGAGAGAGAGAGAGAGAGAGAGAGAGAGAGAGAGAGAGAGAAAGAGAGAGAGAGAGAGAGAGAGAAAGAGAGAGAGAGAGAGAAAGAGACAGATAGACAGAAAGACAGACAGACAGAGACAGAGAGAGAAGCACAGAGAGTCAGAGGGACAGAGAGAGCCAGAGAGATAAAGAGAGGAAAAAAAGAAGGAAGGAAGGAAGGAAGGAAGGAAGGGAAGAAGGGAGGGAGGAGGGAAGGAAGAAAGGAAAGAAGGGAAGGAGGGAGGAAGGAAGAAATAAAGGAAGGAAGGAGGGAAGGAAAAACATTTCTTTTGATTACTAGCATGAATGGCAGAACCACCATTAAATTGGAAATTGATTAATATGAGGGAAAGGGAAGAACTTGCTGTTTTGAACTGGACTGTCTATTTGTCTGGGAGATTATCAGAAGCTGTGAAATTAAGCAGTAACATAGCATGCCACAGTCATTCTTGCCAGATAATTGACTATGTATCCCTAGTGAAGCAAAGGTTGTTACAGAACGATAAAGTCAATTATCGTTTATTAATGGCTGTTAGAGAGCCAAGCGTGGCTCCTATGAATTGAATTTGAAATTGAACATCTTTTTATTTATATATATTTTTGAGGGTAGGGAACAGATACAGAGAACAAAACATATGACCTTATTAGCTGGCTCCAGGAAAATGTGTTTGCTTTTTGATAGGGAGAGATTTTTGAACCATCCTTTCACAGGTTACCTTTCTGATGTATTCCAGAGTGATTCATGTGTTGATACGAATGGTAGCAGAGTCTGCCAGTTGTGCCCATGATTAGCTAATTGAACACATATAGAATCAGAATCACAGGATTACAGAAACACAGAGCTGGGAGGAAGCATGGAGGCTTCCACTAGGAATGTAGGAATGCAGGAACCAGGACCATAGGAATCCTTTTGTCCCATATTGCCAAAAAGCAGCAATTCAGCCTCTGCTCCAGTAATGGGAAAGTTACTAGCTTCTGTGGAAGCCCATTCGGCTTTAGAAAAGGTGTGAATCATTAGGAAGTTGTTGCTTTTATTGAACCAAAAAAATCTCTGCAACTTCTATAAGCTGATATGAGATCATAGATTTAGAGTTGGAGAAGTCACCTAATCCAATAGAGTTGTTTTTCAGATGAGGAAATTGAGGTCTGTAGAAGTTATGTGATTTAACCCAAGGTTAAGGTTGCAAATTCAAGATTTGAACCGAGGTCTTTCACTCCAAAATCCAATGCTCTTTCCACTATTCCTATTCCTATTCCCTACTTTTGCCCTCTGGGTCACATACAATAGACTCAATTCCTCTTCCACATATTGACCCTTTAAATACTAGAAATTATAATATATAGAGGTATAATCCTGAATCAACAATGTCACTTAGAGAGAAAAGACAATTTATTTGCAAACCTTATTAAACTGATGAGTAAGACCTATGGTTAGAATATAATTATTGTTCAAATATAGGTTTCAGTGTGATATTAACGTGGAAGCCTATAATATCCATTACATTCCTTCTTATCAAGCCATCACATGTTTTTATTAACCACCTTCTATGTGACCACCATTTTGGTTTCATTATTGGACCATAAACTTCTTGAGATGGGAGGTTACATCTGATTTAGCTCCATATTCTCAAAATCAGATTCAGTGCATACCGCATATTTAACAATAAAACTAGCTAGCATTTATATAACTTCTATTCTGTATCAGGTGCTGTCCTAATCATTTAAAAACATTAAATTTATTATTTAAAAAACATTTTAAAACATTATCTTTTTTGATTCTTAAAACAAACTTGGGAGGTAGATGTGACTATTATTCTCATTTTAAGTTGAGGAACTGAGGCAGACAAAGGTTAAGTGACTTGGCCAAAGTCACACAGCTAATAAAGTGTCTGAAGTCATATTTCAACTCAGGTCTTTCTGACTCCAAGCCCAACCCTTTCTATCAACTGTTCTACCACCTGTCCTTAGAGGTATAAACATCATAAGAGTCATAGCTACCTATTTTGTTTTCTAGAGCAAGAACCAACAAAGAACATTTTGGCCAACCAGCTCAAAAGGTGCCTTCCAATGATTTAGTGTAAGAAAATCTGGATTAAAATCCTGTCACCATTACCTTCTATCTGTATGATCTTAGGTGAGCTATTGAATTACTCTAGACCTTAGTTACCTCAGCTGTAACACGAGAGGAAGGGGGCTGGATTGTATGACCTCTAAATTCCTAGCCAATGTATAAATCTATGATCCTATTTTCTAGATCTTTGAGCTCTAGAGAATGATGTTATGATAAAGTAACATGATCAAGGTGATCCCTTTGAGACAATCAAGCTCTGAAAAGTTACTTTTGATTAAGCAGAGAAAGGTATCACAGTTCTCTACTGGAAAAAGGGTTGTATAGAAAATATTTTTATTGGATTATCTTAATTTTTTGTTTTTTGAACAACCCAAAATATTTCTTCAGGTTTAGGTAGGGCTGGCCAGTATATGGGCCATAAATTTTCCTGTCCCCCTCCCCCTCTCTTTCTCTAAATCTTTTTGATATTACTGACAAATCATCATTCAACCTCTGATGAACTGAATGCAAATATTACACTCATACAAACAATATCTGACTTATGAATCAAATATACTGGTTTATGTGCCAAATGCTTCTTCCAGAAAATGGTCTGACATATATGGATAGAAAGTGCATCTGTGATTTCTTTGGTACATGGAACTCCTGGATGAGCAATTCCTTCTATCGAGGCTGGTTAGCATCTTTTCTACAACTTAGAAAGGTTCTTACAACATGGTGAGGTTGAGTACTTATGTTTTGAGAGACATGATTTGAACCAAGATCTTTCTGACTCCCTGCCTATCTGTACTACCTGTACTATTAATTCATAGCAAAGACTATGTCTATATCAATATCTAACCCTTTGTTTTATCTATCTATCTATCTATCTATCTATCTATCTCTATCTATCCATCCATCCATCCATCCATTCATCCATCTACCTATCCATCCATTTATCTATCTATCTATTAATCCACCATCCATCTATCCATCCATCCATCATCCACCTATCCATCCATTCATCTATTATCTATCTATCTATCTATCTATCTATCTATCTATCTAACTATTGAATCCTATAGATAGATATGCTGTTGTTGTTCAAAAGTTTTAGTCATGCACAACTCTGTGTGGCCCCATTTGCAGTTTTCTTGGCAGAGATTCTGGAGTGGTTTGCCATTTCCTTCTCCAGCTCATTTTACAGATGAAGAAACTAAGGCAAACTGAGTTAAGTTATTTGCACAATGTCATATAGTAAGTGTGTCTGAGATTGGATTTGAACTCAGGAAGATGTCTTCCCAGCTCTAGTTCTAGCACTCTATCCACTATGCCACCTAGTTGCCCATAAATAGAGATAGATACCTATGCATGTGCATATACACATAGACACATATCTTTACATGTGTTAATATACATAAATACTTGAGAAATTGTGTGATAGTTCTTTATCCTCACAATGTGTGTATAGACCATGTATGCTTATGTGTATATACGCATCTCAGATGGTTTTGTTTATTTGGGACAAAACAATCCAGACCTGTGATTTCATTGATGTTAGAAATTCCAGTGAAGAAATTTTCTGCAAATCTCTGATTCAAATCAGGTACTATTAGCCAATATAAAAGCCTAGAGAGTGTCTGGTGGCACTGAGAGGTTAGGGGTCTCACCCAGTCCCACAATTAGTCAGAGGTAGGATATGAACCCATGTCTTCAGATTCTGAAGGTAAGCTTTTCTCCAGTATATCACATTGCCTCTTTTGTGAAAGTGTGAGCTTATAGGCTAGAAAATGTACTAATAGAATGCCCAGAGGGAGACATGGAGGAAAATGAGAAAGGAAAGAGTCAGAGAAATGTGAGATAATCTGTCGAGAATTCTAGCATCCAAGTGGACAATTTTAACTGAACCCTGAAATGGATGGAGGGGCTGGCCAGGAACAAGTGAAAAGATAATCGATATGAGGATTATATTTTAAAGAAGGACAGTTTAGATTTCTTCCTCTTCAAATTGCTGATTGATGTAGGCTTGCTGTCGTTCAGATGAATTTTTGCCTCTAAGTAGAAAGTTCTAACTTAAGTTGACATCATTGATTTGAAACGGTAATATAGGTTTTAGTGAGATGCACTACTTTTGAAAATTTTTCATTCTGTGCCCAAATGAAAATAATATCTGCAGTGGAAAGAGCAGAGGATTTGAAGTCAGTGGACTTGGGTTCAAGTCTTGATTTCCTAGATGACCTTGGGCAAGTTGTTTAACCCTCAAATGTCCCAGCTGTTACATGAAAATGAAGAGATTGAACTAAATATCCTTTAGTTAGAATAAATGTCCATTAAGCATAGATAGATAAAGAAACAATAGAGATAAAGAGAAAGATATAGATATGATCCTATGGATGGATATGATGATACATTATATGATGAATATATGATACATTTTATACACATGAACATATTCCATATTATTATATGGATATATACCTAGATATGATCCTATGCATTTAAATTGATGAAAGTATCCAAATGAGTGAATAATATTAACCTGTGCATGATAGATATTTCCAAACTGTTACCTAGGAGATTTGGGGATAAAGAACACAGGACATTGAGTCAGGAGACTTGGATTTGATTCCTCATGCCATCATTGACTGACCATGGGAACATGGAGAAATTTCTTTCTTCCTCTGAGCTTCTAATTTCTCAACTACAAATATACCTGGGGGCAACTAGGTAGTCCCAGGTCTGGAGTCAAGAGGACCAGGGTTCAAATCTGACCTCAGACACTTCCTATCAAGTCACTTTACCCTATTGCCTAGCCCTTTTTGTTTTTTCTATCTTAGAATTGATACTAAGACAGAACATAAGAGTTTTAATACTACTAATAAAATTTGTGCTACATATAAGCTTTGTTCAGAGAAAAAAAAGCATTTTATTCTAAAGAATATTGAGGAGTGTTGGCTTCTACTGCTGCTTTTTTCCCCTAATAATTCCAATTATACACATATACATAAGAATTATTCCAATAATTTCATAATTGAAAATGGTCCTCCTCACTTCTACTTCCGAAGGGTCCTGGGCTGCCATGTCTCTTCTTGAGAAAGTTGAGCCCGAAATGAAAATGGTCCTCACACGCGCTATCGAATGTCTTTATTTTAATGACTTGCCTCATCCTGCACAAACAGCGCAGCCTGAAAGCAATCTACCTATGATAAATTAAGGACAGAGTATCCGTTTCTCTCCCTCTGTTGACTATTTATTCTCCACTGTTCTTTGAGAGATGATAACAAAACAGAACAGAACAGAACAGAACAGACAAACAGAAAACCCCATCTCAGCCCTCACCCTTAGTAGAGTTAGGAATCAGGAACTTTCACTGATTCCTACAGGTGATGCTTCAGAAGGTGATAAGCAGAGGGATGGAGGACCCCAGCTGGAATCCCCACAAGCATCTCCTTCACGCCTGTGCCCAGGACACTCCTCTTGGCTCTTTTACTTCTTGACCCCCACAGAAGGAGCCAGAGTGCCTTTGTCCATTATTTTCGGTGAACGGTTCACTTTGCCTTCCTCGCTTCAGAATGTAAACGCTCGAGGCAGGGGGCCTGGTGGGCTAGGATTGTGGGGCCTCCCAGGGAATGAGTTAGAAGCCAAATCCATTAATCTCCAATGGAATCTTGGAGATGAAGGACTATGGGTGGGGAAGCCACCCTACACCAAGGCTAAGCCATATTTGTTTGGATGTCAGAGGATGGAGCCATTGGCTAGAGAAATTGCACAGGCAGGTTGTGGTTCGTTAATGCTTTATTTTATTCTTCAGTATTTATACCCACAAGCAGGTTTTGACTGATTTTGTCCATTCTTTAATATTATACTGGACTGGGAATACATACACAGAGGAATACACACAGACTTATAGATTCACATGCAAAAATATGCATGTTCTATGTATAGAGCACACACACACAGAACTTTGTATATATATATATTATATATATGCACATATATATATATATGTGTGTGTGTGTGTGTGTGTGTGTGTGAACATGGAATCTAGGGACCCCAAATTTGTTGCCTAGTGGGATCTGATGAACCCCAAGTTTCAGGACTTGCTCATAGGTTGAAGACCCCAAAGTTTGTACTTGTTCCCTGTTCCTGTGAGGATCTACGCTGAGGGGAATCTCAGGCTTAACAATCCACTTCAAATGGGGACTAAGCCCAAGCTGAAGCTGAGTGACTCTTCTAGTCTCCAGAAGCCTCTTCCAGTACATCACATCCTCTTTGGAGGATCGAACTTAGGACCTTCATTTTTGAGACTGATACACTGCCTACTGCACCAAAGAATCACTCAGTTTCAGCTTGGGCTTAGTCCCCATTTGAAGTGGATTGTTAAGCCTGAGATTCCCTTCAGGGTAGATCCTCACAGGAACAATTACAAACTTTGGGGTCTCCAACTTATGAGCTAGTCCTGAAACTTGGGGTTCATCAGATCCCACGAGGCCACAAGTTTGGGGTTCCTAGATTCCATGTTGACACGTGTATGGATGGGTGTTCAAAAGTTGCCTTATACGCTGAACTGCTCTGTGAACCTTAGTGAGTCAACTAAACTCTCTTAAGCTCATCTATAAAAAGTAAATAATAGTAGCCCATTCCTCACAGGTTTGTTGTGAAGATCTAATGGAATGACATGTCTAGTGCTTTGTAAGCCTTAAATCACTATGTAAATGCTAGCAATGATGATGGAAAATGTTTTAAAAGAGAATATAAATATCACCTTCATTATCATGATCATAATAGCTTAGTTCTAACTTGAACTTTTGTCCTGAATTTTTGGAATACCATGTGGGCCTTAATTTAAATATATATATATATATATATATATATATATATATATATTAAAACTAGAAAGGCTCTTAGAATATAAGATATAACAGAGAACTGAGAACTGGATTTTTTTTTCCCAGAGCACAGAACATAGAACATAAGAGATGGAACAGATCTTGGAATAGAGGACATTATTGTTGGATTTTAGAGGATCCTTAGGGTGAGAGAGACAGACAGACAGACAGATAGAGACAGAGACAGAGAAACAAAGATGGAAAGAGACAGAGACAGAGAGAGATACAGAGAGACAGACACAGACACACAGAGACAGAGAGAGAGGAGAGACAGAGAGACAGAAAGAGGAGAGAGAAAGAGAGAGACAGACAGACAGACAGAGACAGACAGAGAGAAAGAGACAGACAGAGAGAGAAAGAGAGAGACAGAGAGACAGAAAGAGGAGAGAGGAGAGAGAAAGAGAAAAAGAAAGACAGACAGACAGAGACAGAGACTGAGAGGAGACAGACAGACAGAGAAAGAGAGACAGAAACAGAAAGAGGAGAAAGAGGAGAGAGAGAGAAAGAGAGAGAGAGAGAGAGAGAGAGAGAGAGAGAGAGAGAGAGAGAGAGAGAGAGAGAGAGAGAGAGAGAGAGAGATTGAGAGAGGAGAGACAGGGAGAAAATGACAGAGAGGGAGGGAGGGAGAGAATCCTTGGACTATAGAGCATAGAATTTAACCAGGGAAAGTCTTAGAACCCATGGAATGTCAAAAGCAGGTTTTTGACTTCACATATACTCCCTTTTGCTCTACACCATGTAAAAAAAATTCTGCCATGATTCCTTTGTGGCTTATGCTACTTAAGGATAGAGTGCAGTCATAGCTGGAGAATAGCGGGCACTTAATAAATTAAAAAATAATAATAATAAAATAATTATTTACTGATGGATGGATTGATTGATTCACTGGGTTTGTGGTTCTGGGTAACAAATATCATTTCCATCAGAACAAGAAAGACTACAGACATAAGAATGAAAGTCCTTATTTACTGCCCTCCCTCCATACCCCTACCACAAAGTGTGGCTACCCCTGGGAGCTCTCTTCTTTGACTCTGACTTGGAGGCACGAAAGCAGCCTGACTTTGAGGACTGTAGAACTTGGAATTAAACAAATCCACTCTTCTTGCCTGTACTGCAGGCAAGCTTCCTGCATAGGCTATAAATATTTCAGGCAACAGTCAACAAAGTTCGGAGATTGGGAAGCGGAAAGAAACCTAAGCTGATCTATAATATCTTTTTTCTCCAAACTGTAGCTGGCTGCTTACATTATGAGGACACGGGCCTTCTGATTAAGGTCGATAAATCCAGTGCTTTGAGGACAAAAGAAGCAGAACATTCACTTTCAGTAATGGAAGGCTTCAACCCCAGTGAGTAAACTCAACTTTCCATGCTATTCCTGCATGTTCCCAGTGATGTCTGTTTAATGATTTTCAGTGAAAATGGATTAGTCTGGAAGTCAGGAGTGCTGGCCTCTACATGAAGCCTTGTGGTTCAAAAGCAGAGTGATTTTGGATTCTGCTTTCCTCTCTGGGCCCAAACTACTCCTCTATTAAATGAGGATATTGGAGTCAGAGGATGAGGTTTGTTTTTGAAACAGCATGGTGCAGTGGAAAAAGCACTGGATTTGAAGTCAGGGGAAATTGGGTTCAAATCTTACTCATTTAGGTATATCCTTTTACCTGTCTCAGCCCATTTTCTTCAACCATAAAATATGGGGGTCAGATTAAATAGACTTTAAAATCTGTCCAAATCTCTCTATGGTCTTATGGCTAGATGATGTCAAAAAAGGCTACTTTTATTTTCACCATTTATGTTCTAAAGTCCTTTCTGCTCTGACATTCTGGATTGACTGTGACACTCTAAGTTCTCCCATGTGGTCTTTGCTCCGTAGACATCTTTGGTGAAGAAAAATGTAACTTATTAAGAATTTTTATATTACTTTTTTTAATCCCCCCACATCAAAAACAAAGAAATCCACAGTCGTTGGACTCCATTCGATAATATCCAGTTGATCATGTCAGCCTTTGTCCCTGAAAGAGGAATCCCTCGAGAGGTGATGTGTTGTGCCAGAGAACTGGCATTGATGAGGTGGTATCCAGGTGTCCGGTGGCCAGCTCATGCTTCCAGAATAGATTTTGTCTCCATGTTATAGGAATCGGTTGTGCTAGTCCCACTGCTATATGGGACAGTGGCAAGACCTCATTCAACACCCAGAATTGTAACCATCTCCCTGCTATGGGGAGGACAAAGCTTAGGTTGAGTCTGGAATCACATGAATCCCAGAATTGGGATTGTGCATGTAGTCTATTCCTGATTAAGTTCTATAGAGCCCAATCTCTCCCTAGGTGTCTCTCAGAAAAATTCCGCAAGACCCTGTACATTAGCAAAGAGGAAAACCTTAATACTAGTCCGAATTCTGACATTTAATACTTGTATGACCTTGGGCACCTCCCTTTCCTGTTCTAGACCTCAATGGCTCCAATTGCAAATGTTAGAAGGTGGCAACTCAGCACTGTGAAGAGAAAGATAAACTGATAACTGCTCATCTCAGCCTACTGTCTTAACGATTTACAAGTTGATTTTTAAAAGCTTTGAGAAAAGGAAAAGATTTTTATCAAATAATCTCTAAAGTCCCATTATTAACAAGGATGATAAAGAAACAAACAATAGTAGGAAGCATTTATATCATCATTTAAGTTTTGCAAAAATGATTTCTTTACGTGGTATCTCGTTTGATCCTCACAATGACTCTGTGAGACAGGTGTTATCCCCATTTTACAGAAAAGAAAACTGAGATGAAAAGTGGTTAAATTAATTGCTCAGGTTCACACCTATCTAAGACATCTGAACAAGGATTCAAATTTAAATTTTGATAACTCAGAAGCTAGTACATTCCTTCTTGTGATACCTAGCTGCCTATCATTACATAGGCTACATCTGAAAATCTATTGTCTTATTCTGCACCTCTAGCCCACTTCTCCTCATTACACATTAACAACTCTGTTTTTCTTGCTCACTAGTTCCACCAGCTGTCTATATGAGAAAAAAGCGATTCCCCCCCTTTCCTTTAGAGATGACTTTACAATTCATTCCACTCTATTCTTTTTTTTCTTCCTAGGATCCACAGAGTTTGAGGAATGCTCTCTGGATCCTGGGATTGTCTCTAAAGGTTGCTCAGGAAGGTTTAGAACCTGAAAGGGTCTCATGATCCTCTCTTTCTGGCTTTTTACATCCGTATGGACTTTGACTCAGAGAAATGGCATATTAATAAGTAGCAGTTCTGGGCTGAAAAACCTACTTTCTGTTAGATGATCTTGAAGACTCCTTTTATCTTTGTCCTTGTATTTTTTAAGTACCTTTTGACTCTGAAATTCTATGTTTTAGACAGTCTGGATGTGACATTCAATGTTCTACATGATTCACTGTAAGTATATCTTATAGAAACAAAAACAAAAATAAATACATTATATTTGTATTATATAAGTCTATCACATTTATATAAAATATACAATATAAAACCCATGTTTTTCAAAAGCAAAGGCTTGCAAAACACTTTGGAAGTTATATAATTTGATCTTTCGATAAGGCTTCCTCCTTCCCGCTTTATGGGGACTCCCAATTTATAATGAGGGTCAATGCCCTGGGAGGTCAATCATGACTTAGTGACAGCTCGCCTTCATAGGAAGTCTCCTTACCTATGGGCTAAGGCAAAGCCTTTCCTCTTTCAGCTCAGCCATCACTACAGTGCTTGGGGATCCCCTGGGTGACTGCAAGGGTTCTTGTTCATACAGCCCAGAATGTTGGAGAACTCAAAGACGAATCCCCGGCGGGGTCTTACCTTTTAAACATCATGATGGAAAAGTTTGTCCTCTGATTATTTGTTTCTGAAATCAAAAGTCGTTTGTAGTAACTCAGAGCAGCCTGAGAGAGGCTTCTCCTATCTTTGAAGATGACTCTGAATTCTCAGGCAAGATATCAGACAACCTGAGCCTGAGCACACTGTCCTTTGCCCACATCTCTGGAGGTTGTCATGTTTTGAAGCAGCCCTTTGTGTACACTCACATTTACACACTGGGCATTTCTGTTCTTTGAGGTTTGGAAGGATGTTCTCCCTGGCTTAGTTGATTTCTCTCTTCTTGAGAAATGTCGCGGTTTCTATTCGTTGTCTGAAATGTTGTAAGCTTAAGAGACAGAGCCCTGGACGTGCCTCAGCCAACCTGGTGGGATCGGCATTTGGATACAGAAAAAGATAAGTCGTTACCAATTTCAGTCAGTCCACAGGGATCCACAACATCCAGGGTTGAGTCGATATGTGGTGTTCATTCCATTTTTCACTAGATTCATCTTTTTCCAACCTGTTACCTCTGTCAATACTGAAAAGGAGTAGATATGAGCCCAAAGAGTCTTTTCTCACCAAAAGGGATCAAAGGTTATTTTGTATGATGCATCAACTAGAACTAAGATAATTTATCCCCCCCCCCCTTTCTCCTGTTGCCTCCTCTTCTGGACTTCCCTCCCCTCTCCCATTCTCCCCTCTTCTCCTTTCCTATCTTTTCCTCTTCTCCTCTCCTGTGCTCATTTCCTCTCTTCTGTACATTCCTCTCCTATACTGTCTTTTCCTCTCAGATGACCAGTCTGTGTTTTGACCCTTTTCACTAATTAGCTGAATAACCACAGGCACATCATGTAACTTCCATGTGTCAGTTTCCATTTCTGTAAAATGGGAATAATCCTGCTTATATCACAAAAATGTCTCAAGAGTGCTGTGAAGAAAAATTTGTAATCCTGAAGGGATAAGGAAAGATGTTGATGTTATAATCATTCTGCCCAGCAGACTACGCTGCTGTCATATTTACTCTTCACATAAAGAATGGCTCTCCAGGAATTCACTCTATTCTCACCATTACAGCCTGCATAAGAGAGAAGACCCAAAGGTCTGTTGAGTTTAATCAGAGTCCAGAGTAGGAAAAATGTGCAGAGACAATTCAAAAGCAGGCTGTTTATTTAGACTCAGAGTAATTGAAATGTGTCCTCTGATGCAGGAAAATCCAGTCAAGACAAAAGAAACAGGATACTTAGATAATTACAACATAAAATAGCTGATTCTAGAATGTTTTGAAGAGGAGAGAGGGTTTTGGCATTCCTGATCAGATTCATGAATCTATTGAAAGAAAGGTCCAGACCCACAAAGTAATGGGCTAGCTAGTTTCTTCTGGAATTGCCCTGAAAAAGTACCTAAGAAAATACTATTAGCTCATATCTCTGTAATGGTTTAAGGTTTTCAAAGAACTCATCTATCAATAACCTTGTAGGTTGCTCAGTGGATAGAGTCCCAAGTCTGTAGGCAGGAGTTCCTGAATTCAAGTCCATCCCCAGACTCTTCCTAGCTGTTGGACCCTGGGCAAGTCACTTAACCCCAATTGCCTAGCCTTTACCACTCTTCTGCCTTTGAAATGATGTTTAGTCTTGATTCTAAGACAGAAGGTAAGGGTTTAAAAAGAAAGATAGGAGGAAGAGCCATTGACATGGTTCCTGATTTTATACCAGAATCCAAGTGGATAATAACCTAATGATTTGCTAATGTCCCAATGATCATGTAGACAGGGAAAAAAAATTCTTTGTCTGCTATGCCCAGGGATAGACCTATTTTGGCTATGAGTACTTTAGGGGAAGTAATCTAGTTAGCTTATCTATTGGACAAACCAGTGGAAAGATGTGTCTCTATATCAACACCAAGTTCAGTCAGCCAATAAATATCTATAAGATAATATAATATATAATAGCAGTTATTTAAATTTTTTACATGTACCATGTACTGTGACAAGCACTGGTGGAAGGGAAGCATGGATTTATTTTGGTTCTTAGATTTAACAATGATTTCATTGAACCCTCTTCCCTCATGTTGATTGCAGCCAATTCAAATGCTTTCATCATGGGTGAATTCCAGTCATGTCTTTCCATAGAGTATCCACCCAACATGGCGGAAGTGTTCCTTTGGATCTTTGACTACTTGCCAGTCATCACTATAGTACTTGGTCTCTCTCCCTATTATTCATCTTTTCACCACAAGACTCATCTTTTTGGGGGGGATGGAGGAGACAGACAGAAAGTGATCCATGGCTGCAGGCTTTGATGGATGTTGACCTTTATACAATTTCTTGCATTCTAGTCACTTGGATGATGCAGTTTTGTTTCCTTGTTTTTACTTTATTTTATTTTTTTAGAAGTAGTATGGTATGGTGAATGCATTGTAGTTTTTGGTTTCCAGGAGACCCAGATTTAGGACCTGTATTTGAAAAACAGGGTGACTTGGTTAAATGTAGGAGGATCCTAAGAGGGCATTTAGTTCAACTGCCTCATTTTACACATGAGAAAACTAGTACTGAAATAGGTCCAAAGACTACCCAAGGTCACACAAAGAGCAAATGGCAGAAACAGAATTCAAGTCCAATTAAAAAAAATCTATGTCCTTTTATTATCTTCCAATGTGCAGAATAGGAGAATAGCATTTGTTCAGCTCCCTCAACTACTAAGGTATTAATCTTGAGAACTCCTTATGGCTCCCAATTCATCTGTGTTTTTAGTGCCCTTCTTCATCGATCCATTGGGAAGCAATATACTGGTTCTATTCCCTCTTGCCTGTAGAGCATCATCTCCACACCTTTCCCTCAGAGTCCCACTATTTCTTTAATGATGCTGCTCAGATAACAGCTTCTACATGAACCCTTGTTTGGCCCCCTACCCACCCCACCCCCAATTCCAGTGCAATGAGCAGCATTTGCTACTGAACTCAGCTCCCTCTCTCTCAACTCTCTGACCCTAGGCAAGTCCCTTAGAGTTGCCAGTTTATGTCCTCAGAAGGAGACAGCTCCCTGCAACAGCACAATTACAGATCTGAACCCCTCCAACCCCCACCTTTTTTCTTCTCCAAAATATAAACCCCTCCACACATAGGCATTTACTACACATTATTTACAGTTAAAACCCAAACCCTATGCCTGTCCAGTTCCTGGAACTGATGCATGATCTACTTTGAGGTCTGCCAAAAGCAGCTTAGCTATTGATTTTCAGAAAGATTTTGGAAGTGGCCTTGAATAGGAAATCCAAGTCAGAAACCACCTTTTCAAGGCCACATGGGGAGTATGAATTTTAGCATTTACCCTTTGGTCTGAGGAATTCCCCTACCTCTTTCCCTTTGGCTACAGGTTTATTAAGTGAGTTCCAGCTATTGAACTCACTGACTTCCTTTAATTCTCTACTAAAATCCCATTTTCTACAGGAAGGCTCTTAATTTCAGTTCCTTCCCTTTGTTCATTATTTCCTATTTATCCTATATAGAGTTTACTTTGTATATATTTGTTTTCATGTTGTTTCCTCCATTAGATTGTAAGCTCTTTGAGGAGAAAGGGCAATTTCCTTTTGTCTCTTTTGTGTTCCCATTACTTAACACAGTTCTTGGCACATGGTCAGTACTTAACAAATATTGATTGATCGATTGCTTGACTGAGGGAATTTGCTTGGCTATGTGTATAACTTTAGCCAGAAAGCAGCTATATTTCTGGAATCAAAGAATCAGAAACATGCAGGGTGAGAAGGGACCTCAGAGACGTCTAGAACAAACTATCTGGAAAGGAATTCTTACTCTAACACTCCCAGAAGTCAAGGGGAGAAAATTATTACATTCTGATTCAAAGCAGTCCACTTCTATAATTGTTAGGAAATTGTATTGTTTGTTTGTTTATAATTAATGAAAGAATTTATTGGTAACATTGTTTTTCCTTCAGCAATCAGGGCTTTGTCTCTTTGTAATGTCTACCAATTCTTTTGATCTGACTTTTTGGGATGAAGGAGAACAAGTTGAATCCCTCTTGTCCCCAAGGTCAAGTTTGAGTTTCCACTGTCTTCTCTTCTCCAGCCTAAGTATGACTAGTTCTCTCATCTGTGCCTCAAACAGCATAGAGGGAGACACTGAGGTATATAGGCAACAAATGCTCTCCTCTGGTTGATGAAGTAATCAGACTTATAGACGTAACCAAGTCCAATGGCAAAATGAGTACAACTTTGTGGATGGGCAAAGTTAAATAGTCTGGACTTCCAACCATGCCAAGCACTTGAGTGGTTCATGGCCTTGGGTACTGGCCTTGAAGTCCACAGCAGGGGATCATTATACCAGCAAGACTTAGGTTTGAATATCTCTCCCAGATACTTGCTAGCTCTGTGACCCAGGACAAGTTGCTTACTTTTTATGTACCTCAGTTTTCCTCATTTGAAAACTGATAGGTTTAGGTTGGAAAACCTCTAAGGTCTCATCTGAATTTAAATTTATGATTCTCTAGGACCTTATCTAGGAGGACAGGAGAATTCATCTATTCCTCTCCTGAAATTGAAAGGATATCAACCCTGAGAACTTCTTGTGGTTCCCAATCCATCTGAGTTTTATTCCTGTCTCATCCACTAGGAAGCAAGAGAATGGATATACCAGCCTTGCTAGCAAAGCACCCTCTCCCTCCCTTCACTTCAGTCCTGCTCTTTCTTTCAGAAGCAACTCAGGCAGTATCTTGAAGCTTTGCTTACTTCCCTTGTAACTGCTAATGCTTTTCCTCCTAAACTACCTTAATTATGTGTGTTTGTATGAGTGTGTATATATGTGTGTATATACACACATAAACTTTATATTTATATGGTATACAGTATTGTACTCATTATTAAACCTTGATAATCACTACCTCCCTCATCTTCCCCTTCCTTCTGATTGAAGGGCTGAATTATCAAACAGCTCCCATTGCCTTCCTTTTTGGATCTTTTTTTCTAAGTTAGCCCTGGGTGAGGTACCCTTTGGCATCACTTCTAGTTCTAAGGTTCTATGGGTCTAAGGAATATCTGTCAGTCATTTGGGTTTGGGGCAAACTCAGGCCATTCCTCACCTCACTATTCTGCAATCCAGTGACGCTGGCCTCCTTGCTGTTCCTCAGATAAAACACTCCAGATGCAACTCCAGAAACTTACATTGGATTTATTGGATTCCAGTGCCTGGAATGCTCTCCCTCCTCCTCTCATTCTCTTGACTTCATTGAAGTCCTCTGATTCCCACTTAAAATCTCACCTTCCACAGGAAGCTTTTTTTCATCCTCCTTGATTCTAGTTTCTTCCTTCCTTTAATTGTTTCCATTTTATTCAAAATTTAGATTGCTTGCATAAAGTTTTTTTGCATGTTATTTCTTCTATTATATGGTAGCTCATTAAAGGCAAGGGCTACTTTGGGCTTTCTTTGTATCCCCAGAATTAACACAAATATTGGCACACAGTAAGTGTTTAATAAATGTTTGTCAGTTGTCTTAACAGGAGAGAGATAATGACTGGACAGAGACTGATCATTGGACTTGCTCAGCAATACAGATGGTACACCAAAAACCAATTGTAGAGTTGGCCATAGATGATTTGAGACATCCAGAGGAACAATTGTGATGCTGAACAAAAATTTTCTTGAGTGAAATACCATTAGTCTGAAGCCCTTCTGAGATAAAGGATGGAAATGTCTAAAGAATAAGCCTCTTATGTACCTATATTAGGTAGATACAATAAAATTTTCTACTCTAAAGATGAGATTAGTATAAAGAAATCACTTTAACATAAAAAATAGTTCTATTGAATTTAAATTGTTTTCACAGGTTCAGGAAAATATTGTTTCATCTCTCTCATGTCTATGGCATAACATGTTGAATCAATAAACATTTATTAACCATCTTAAAGTCATCTGTGTTGGTGTCAATTCAATTCATTTCTATTCCAAAAATACTTCCTAAATAACAACTCCATCAAAGGCCCTGTTGCTGAGTGTCTTATTCCCTTGATAAGTAGATTCGAGACACCATAAGCCAGGAATAGTATTTTATCTAAAATTCTTTATTGCCCAGTCTAAGCACAATGTTCTCTATAAAGTAGGAACTTAATAGTTGTTTTTACACTCTTCCCCTTTAGGCTGTAAGCTTCTCAAGACCAGGGACTCTCTTTTGCCTTTTTTCCCTATCCCTAGAGATTAGCACAATGTCTAGCTCATAGTAGCTTCTAATGGATGCTAGTTGACTGAATGTTGAAACAATCTTCCTCAGAAAAAGTGTGTGTGTGCCTTTTTATCCCTTCAATGCATAGGCAAGGGATTATGGGTATAAAACATTGCATATAGATACTGTTGATTTTTTAATTAGTTTTTGCTGAGCTGAATGTTGTTTTCTCTTTTGTTATTTCTCTTTATTCTATTCATAACAAGTCTAAGACAGAAGAACAAGGGGTAGGCAATTAAGGTTAAGTGACCTGCCTGAAGTCATATTTGAGCCCAGTTCCTCCTGACTCTAGGTCTGGCACTCAATCTACTGTGCCACCTAGCTGCCCATTTTTAATTACCTTTTCTAAGAGTGTTTCCTTCAGCAGCACATATAGTAATTATTTCTTAAGAGGGAATGCTTACTGGTTGGAGGAAAGAGAATGATATATTCAGAAATGAAAGTGATATCAAAATAAAATATATAAATAAAACAAAAATGACTGTCTGTTGAATGAATCAACAATAACAACAGGCATTAGATAATATGACTCAGTTAAAAGTCAAAATAAAGATTGTAAGAAATTAAAGAATTTAGAGGAGAAAATAAGGTTATTCTCTGCTAATGCCTACACTTCTGTGAAGAGAGTTTTTTTCCCCAGGCATACAAATCCACTAATAGCTGTCTCTGTTTTTTGATAGTAGTGAACATAATTGCAAGTCCAGTGTCTAAGAGAAAATTGTTTCTTAAAGGACTACCAAAGATACTCTTCATTCCCCCTTGCCCAACTTTCACTGGACTATGGTGCTACCCTGACTTTGGAGCCACCAAGGGCAATGCACTCAATCCCTTTGGCACTCAGTATTCAGATTATCCCCTTTCCTATCTCTCCAAAATCTCACTATGGCCATGGACACTAAGGCCAGCTCTTTTTCTGCATGTTGAGGGGTAGATTCGAATTGACCAACTAGTCATCTACTCAAACTTATTTGGTGAAGCATAGAAAAGAGTTGCTTGTTATTTTGCATCAGTTTCTTAAATACATACTTACTTCTTTACTTGTGGCAATTTCCCAGGAGAATATAAACTCTGTGACAGACATTTTTGTCTTTGAGTACCTCCTGACTACTGTAGAGCTTGTCCAACAGTATGGATATCTAGGAGAGACAGTACAGAGGGACAATAGAAAACAGAGCTGAACAGAAGAAGGAGAATGGGACTGATTACCTTCAAGAAATTGCCCGGCTATTTTATTCACCCCAAGGATCTCATGAAAGCAGTGGTCCATCTCTTTGGTATCAGTATTTTATTGGTGTTCTATGGCACTGGGATCTGGAACAATACCACTGCCTCTGAAGAAATAGAGATCAGCATCCCACAGAAGACAATGGAGATGCACATGGAAGGTGTGCTTTGGCTATTTTTCTTTTATTTTAAGTTTATTAATTAATTAAGAAAATTTTACCATGGTTATGTGAATCATGTTCTTTCCCTCCCTTCCTCCCACCCCCCCTCCCATAGCTGACATGCAATTCCACTGGGTTTTGCATGTGTCATTGATCAAGACCTATTTCCATATTATTGATATTTGTACTAGGGTGATCGTTGAGAGTCTACATCATTGATCATATCCCCATCAACCCATGTGATCAAGCAGTGTTTTTTCTTCTGTGTTTCCATCCCCACAGTTCTTCCCCTGAATGTGGATAGCATTCTTTCTCATAAGTCCCTCAGAATTGTCTTGGATTATTGTATTACTGCTAGTAGAGAAGTCCATTATATCTGATTGTGCTATTTTTCTTAACTAATGAGAAATTCTGAAGAATAGAATGAAAGGACATCATTAAGGAATTGTATGAGAAGAAGAGCTGGTGACATAACAAGAGAAAGAGGTGACAAGTGGACAGCCAGAGGTTAACTTCCCCACTACCTTGCTCATTTTCTTCTTCCTCCTCCAAACAGCTAATATTCATATAGTAGTCTGAGATGACAAAGTGCTTTTTTTATTCATTTATTATCTCATTTAATCCTCAAAACAACCCTGAGAGGTATATGCTATTATTCTTCCCACTTTACAGATAAAGAAACTGAAACTGAGAGAGATTGAGATACTTGACCAGGATCACAAAGTTAGTAAATGTTTAAGCAAGAATTCACTCTCAAGTTTTCTTAATTCCATGTCCAAGATCCAGTATGGTATCTAAAAACATAACGCAATATTGAGAGAAAGCAAGGAGGGCTTCTGGTATATGGAGTATAGCTTCAAGGTAAACTTTTGGGGAGAATAAGGATGATAGTTGCACAGAATAGTCAGGGATGGCTGGGTTGGGATTTGTTTCATTGAATGAAACTCCTGACTTTGTGAAATCACAAATACATTTAAATATTTGATTATCATAGGTGATTGACATGGCACCTTACCCAAAGTAAATACTTTCTAAATGCTTGTTGAGGAGAATTTAATTCAACCAAATTTGTCAATATGGGCAAAATCTCTATATATCTTCAAAGGAAAATCTCTGACTCATCTTTAGCTTACTTAGACTATGTCAGCACAAACTAATTGTACTCACCTTGATAATGGTCAAGTATTCCTAAAATTCCCAAAACTATCAGAGTTCTAGAGAAACAGCTATTGTTGATGGTGAAATATCATGGCATAGGTCCTACCAGGTTAGAAATTGTCTCTTGCCCTATCTAGACTTTAGAACACTTTGGGGGAGCTAGCTGCAACATCTTTTTCATATGAGAGTATCCCTTGGTTTATCAAGACAGAACTATAGGGACCTTTTCCAACTAGCCCCATTGGGTGAAGAGAGAGCTTTGCCCATCAGGGAACTGCTGTCTCAGGAAGGATCCAACACACTGGGAGCATCTGGTGTGTTAAGGAAACCCTCTTGTGTTTTAACTACTCATGGCCAGAAGGGCTGCCCATGCTCTGGGACAATTGCTTGCACACCGCAGGCGAGTCTGAGCAAAATGGCACACACGTTCCTCCCAATGGCATGTTCCCACTTACCAGTGGTTAATGGGCTGTGGCCAGCGAAGGTTAATGCCCTGTGAAATCAGTCATTAATTGTGGAAACAACTGATTTCAGGGAGATCGTGGCAATTATGAGCACTTCATAATGGCGGCAGAAGATCACAACACACCACCAGGTCACACATTAGTCAGGAGGAAAAAAAGCCAGTCCAGGGACTTTGTTAATTTCTACTATGAGGCTACCAAGTCAGACCTGCTGGACCAGACTTTGAAGGCCCAAAGTTAGCAAGTATGTGCTCTCTGCAGAAAGGGTGAGGCTGATAAAAATAAGCTGAGGGAGGCAGCATAGGACAGTAGATAGAACCAAGAAAGGGGAGGGAACCTCTTTTTGGTTCTATTGGCTTTCAGGCTGTAGGCTAGGTACCATTGGTCATCCACCAGGTGCCTCCAGGTAGCTTGTGGCCTATTCTTTTGTCCTGTTTTTGTTTGTTCATTCATTTTTTTCCCCTTATGATGCTACACAGTCTGTTTCTGTTTCTGTCATGAAGCATAGATGTGCTTATCTTATTTCATGAAAAACTTTTCAGTTTTTTTGGTGTGTGTGTGTGTGTGTATGTGTGTGTGTGTGTGTGTGTGTGTGTGTGTGTGTGTGTGTGTGTGTGTGCATATTTACATTTCTCTCCTACAGGTAGAGGGAAGGAAAGCTGAATGGTCTTTAAACCCATGGATCTGCTTCTCTGACCCTAAAGATCTGAGTATTACTGTCAGGATCTATCACTTTATCAAGTGAATGGGATTAATTTACTAGCATTCACTAGACCAGCTTCACTAGTTCTGATGCAGGAATGCTGCCCATTGCCCTCTATTTACCTTCCCCTAGTCTATAAAAATGCCATGAACCTATGGAGAAACATATTGAACAAAAATCGTTTTGAACACAGACCTCCAGAAGGCACTTACCCAATGGGAATAGATGCTAGGAAGAAGGAAAATGGGAAGAGGAAGAGAACACTCTCCAATGAAGTTTTCACATCAGTGGAACTGAATTGGTTGCCAAGCAGGGAGGCTGAATAATCATAGATGGGTAATTAGAGCAGATTGCCCTGGACTCATTCTTCCTGACATTTTCAAGGCAGTAACCCTGGCTGTGTCTCTCCTTTTCCTGAGACACTATTTTGTCCCAGAAAATAGTATCTGATTTAAATAGCAATGGATCTGGAGTCAGAAGACATGGGTTCAAATCTCAAATATACCCCTTTCTACTTGCATAACGTTGGCCAAGTCACTATCTCTGTGTGACTCCATTACTTTTGTCTATAAAAAGGTACTAGATGAAATGACCTCTAAACCTCTTTTCTATTCTTAATCTATGAGCCTTTAATTAGACTGTCATCTTGGTGAGGGCATAGACAGTTTTATTTTATATCTTTACATTCCCTAATGGTTTGAGGACTGAGTAGATTCTCAGTGAATATCAACTGATTGATTGTAAGATGGTGGGATGTAAAAGACCTATCTAAATTTCTAGTCTTATCTGAGCAGACAGTGGGAAGTGGACATCCTTTGCTCCCAATACCCATTGCTCATTGCCCCCTCTTTTTATCCTGTCTTTTGGGTTCAGGGATGCTCTCTGGCTAGAAAGCACAGTTTGGTGGTTGATATTGTTGTGGGTCTCTTTTTTTCACAAACTCCCCACTGTTTTTTGCCAAAATTGACTGGGTGTTTTGGCTTCCCATACCTCCAGCCCTATTAGGGCTATTGCAAATCTAATCAACAAATTAAATTCAGTGCAAACTAATAGAAAGTTTGGAAACCTTTGTGACTAGATAAATTTCACAATTTGGGAGAGTTTTGTCATTTTATTTTATTACCCAGGGCTTTTTGATCAATTAAAGAAAAAAGAGTTATATTTTTGCCAAAGTAACCCTTAAGTTAAAATTGAATTTCAAATCCTCTTTGGGCTTAGTGGGTCAACCTTGTGGGGAGTGGTCAAGAGGGATTTGGGCCATGTGATATTGCTTTTTAACCCCCCCCCAAAATCATACTAATGCCAGACCTTTGTTCACCTTTGTAGATTTCATCAGCCTGTCTTTGGATTTTTTTTTCCCTCTCTGACATCCAAGGAGAGACTAAATGGACTTTATGGAAGAGTGAAATTTAATTTAGCACTTCAGACTGGAAGAAGGATTGTACTGTTTTTCTATGATATCCATATAGATTTTCTGTGGAAGGCAAGAGGTGGTGGTAGAGACATTGATGAGGGTGGAGGAAGTGACTTCTTCTTGTTCAGTTGTTTTTCATTCATATCCAACCCTTTGTGACTCTATTTGGGGCGTTCATGGAAAAGATATAAGAAGAGTTGCATATTCCCTTCTCCAGCTCATTTTACAGATCAGAAAATTGAAGAAAAAGGCTGAAGTGACTTTCCCAGAGAGTTTTCCTAACTGAAGACTGGACACTCTATCCATTATGCCACCCTGATGCCCCTAGATCTCTTCTTAGTTGTGTGTTTTTTTTCAAATGGAAATCTATCAGGATAAATTGGAATAAAATATTGGAAATCAAAGTTCTATAATGGAACTCTTTATTTATGAACAGGCAGCTAGCCTCTGAGGGGCAGCAGAAAGACTGATGGATTTGAAGAGAGAAGACCTAGGTTTAACTTCCAGCCCAGTCACGTATTGCCTATATATGGCAAGTTAACTAACTGCCTTAGGATAGCTAGGTGGTATAATAGTAGAGTGTTGGAACTGAAGTCAGGAGTACCCAAGTTCAAATCCAGCCTCAGATTGGTATGTAACTCTGGATTATTCACTTAACCCTGTTGAAATCAGACCTAGCTGTGTGACCCTTGGCAAGTCATTTAGCCTATTTCCCTCAATTTTCTCATCTGTAAAATGAACTGGTGAAGAAGAAAATGGAAAATCACTCCAGTATCTTTGCCAAGAAAACTCCAAATAGGGTCATGCAGAGTTAGACACAACTGAAAAATGACTGAACAGAAATAACTGACTTCAGAGATTCTCAGCTTTTTATCTGTAAAATCAGGAGGTTTGGATTAAATGACTTAGAAGGTTCCTTCTACCTCTAGATCTATGATTTTATTTTTTAGGCATAAATAATTATTTTATTTTTAAAAGGCATGGTCTTGCTAATGAAACATATTTTTCTAGCAAGATTCTCATGCTTGTGTTAGAATTACATTTTAAACATACATGTAAAGTGATACTAATTCATGTATAATTAAACCAGCTAATCTGAAAATAAGCAGATAAGATTAGCCAAATTTACAGACAATCCTAATTCAATGAAGGATTAAGAAGAATGGAGTACAAAACAGAGTTTCAATTTTTTAAATAAATGCCTTATTTTTAATAATCTTTATTTTTCCTCCTCAAATTCAGCAAATTTTTATTTTCATCTCAGAAGATAAGTGGGGAGCAATGAAGCATTGGATTAACCTGCTTTCAGAATAACAATGAGAGTAATTTTAACTTCATCCATAGGAACCTTGCACTAGCTATATAGATCTATGATTTTATGATCTTAATGATCTGAAAATTGGAGACTTCTGAAGAGTAAGCAATAGATACAGAGAAATAACATTACACTTGCAAGGGACTTATAAATCAGTTACCCTCGGATCCCACCCAAGAAAACTCCTCTATAAAATTCCTCATAGGTATTCTTACAGTGTTTGAAGTTCTTCTTAAAATCAACTTAAAATCTAACTGAATGTCTAGTTAAAAAAATTCTAGTGGCTTCCTATTATCTCTAGGATAAAGTGTAAGCTCCTCTAGGATCAGACTTATCTCCTCAACATCTGTTCTCTTTCTAATTTTTCATTCTTCTTAAAAATTATTCTCCTAGTCATACTTAGGGACGAGTCACACTTTTTTTTTTATCTGCTGTTTTAAATGAATCTCTGATGTTTTATTTCCTATACCCATGCCTTAGCACTAACTGCTCCCCATAACTAGAATGTACTCCCTTTTCATCTTTCTCTTTTATAATCCTTGTCTTCCTTCAAAGCATCATCCTTTACATGAACATTTTCCTTATTTCCTCAGACTCTTGTATTCTCTCTCCAAACCACCCTGTAATTTTTTATGTTATACACCCATACCAATACACCTATCTATGTTCATGTTGTTTACTTCTTTATAATGTAAACTTGGGACCAGGGATTATTTAATTTTTTACTTTTCTATCACCAGAATTTAGCACAGTGCCTGTCAAAGAGATATAAAAATTCACTGAAGAAAAGAACTTCTTAAAAAAACAGAATAGGCCAAATGGAAAAAGGAAGTATAAAAATTCACTAAAGACAAGAACTCTCTGAAATAAATGAACCAGTAGTATGTTGTTGCAAAATTAGAGTAATGACACACAAAATGGCACTAAAGAATGTGGTGCTGGTGACTCTTTCTCTATTATGTAGGGATCATAGTCCCAACAGGTACTCCCTTCCTAAATGGGAAGCCTGGAGACACTGAGGCAGAAATAATTAGAGAAGTCTGTCTCTTCTTTGATGTCTATATACTAAAAAACAGAATCAAATGCCACATTCAAATATTCTTCCTCCTTCGATTATTTTGTCTCAACCTCTCTGTGCAGGAGTAGCTTCTATGTCCATTAAAATTCTTGAGTTCTGGTTCATGTTGAGATGAATCATTTGCAGAAGCAGGCTACAAAGCAGGAGAGTGTTCTAAGTTAAAAGTGATTCAGTCTTTTAATTTGGAGCTAATCCTATTAGAGACACAGAATCCTTTTAGGGCTCTTTGATCAAGTGAGTGCTTTCCAATGGGATGGTTCCTGCCAATCCAAGTCCTACCTCCCTTTACCCTCCTCCCGCAACTGAGTACCCAATTCATATCCAGAGATGTATTTCCCTTATATTTGATGAAAGAGCCTGGCTTTCATATAGGTCCATATTTAGAACACAGGCATGAATAATGAGTTGGCTAGGGCACCTCAAACACCCTGTGCTCATCCATATAGTGCCTGATGCCTAGAGAAAGAAGAAAAAGGTGATAATAATAATAAAACCCAGAAATAATAACTCCCATTTATATAGTGCTTTAAGGCTTACACAAGCTCTTTGGCTTAGTTCCACTAAACTTTCCTTTGGCTTTGAGAGGTAGAGAAGGATTAGATGTAGTTTGGTGATTAGGAGGATTAGAAATAGTTCTATAATTAAGGCAGTCAGTGTTCATATTCAGGGGCTTAAAGGTGTGCAGGCTGGGGAGCTTCAGGTGGGCCACAGAACAGGTTTTGTTGAGAGAAGAAAATGTAGAGGTGAACGTGAAAGGAAATGTGAATTCTGAAAATATTTCATCCACCCACGTTGCTAGTTTTTTTTTTTTATGTGAAAGCAATGATGTAATAAGTAGCAGCCATCAAGCATTTCTTTTTTTATGAGCCTACTATGTGCTTAGCACTGTGCTAAGCACTGGGGATATAGAGAAAGGTAAAATAATAAAAGGAACCAATCCCCACCACCTGGAGGGAACTCATATTGAGGTGAAGGAGACAACATGTAAGCAATTTACACACACAATTATACAATACACTCCTTGAAGTATAGCTTCAAGAAGTGAGTTTTGGGATAACTGAGTTACATTCTTGGGCTGCTTTCCATTTAGTTGTCTTTCTTTCTTTCATATGTATACATACGTATGTTTTTAAATCCCCTACTGTCCCTTGCTCAGTGCTATGCACTCAGTGGTTATTGAGTCATTTTCAGTTTTATCTGATGCTTTATGACCCCCTTTTGGGGTTTTCTTGGCAAAGATGCTAGAATGGCTCATCATTTCTTCTCCAGCTCCTTTTGCAGATGAGGAAACTAAGATAAACAAAGTTCAATGATTAGCTCAGGATCACACAGCTAGTATGTATCTCATACTAGATTTTTTAAAATACTTATCATTATTTTATTTGGTCATTTCCAAACATTATTCACTGGAAACAAAGATCATTTTCTTTTCCTCCCCCCCCTCCCACCACCCTTCCCACTCCCATAGCTGACACACGATTCCACTGGTTATCGCATGTGTTCCTGTTTCTAACCCATTTCCATTTTGTTGGTATTTGCACTAGAGTGTTCACTTAGAGTCTCTCCTCAGTCCTATCATCTTCCACCGCTGTAGTCAGGCAGTTGCTTTTCCTGTCATATCCCCATCAATCCCTTTGGTCAAGCAGTTGTTTTCCTCGGTGTTTTAACTCCCACAGTTTATCCTCTACTTGTGGATAGTATTTTTTTAGATCCCTGCAGATTGTTCAGGGACATTGTATTGACACCAATGGAGAAGTCCACTACCTTCGATTGTACCACAGTGTATCAGTCTCTGTGTATAATGATTTCCTGGTTATGCTCCTTTTGCTCTGCATCACTTCTTGGAGGTTGTTCCAGTCTCCATGGAATTCCTCTACTTTATTATTCCTTTTATCACAATAGTATTCCATCACCAACATATACCACAATTTGTTCAGCCATTCCCCAATTGAAGGGCATCCCCACATTTACCAATTTTTGGCCACCACAAAGAGTGCAGCTATGAATATTCTTGTACAAGTCTTTTTCCTTATCATCTTTTTGGGGTACAAACCCAGCAGTGCTATAACTGGATCAAAGGGCAGACACTCTTTTATCACCCTTTGGGCATAGTTCCAAATTGCCCTCCAGAATGGTTGGATCAGTTCACAACTCCACCAGCAATGAATTAGTGTCCCTACTTTGCCACATCCCCTCCAGCATTCATTACTTTCCTTTGCTATCATGCTGGCCAGTCTGCTTGGTGTGAGGTGATACCTCAGGGTTGCTTTGATTTGCATCTCTCTGATTATAAGAGATGTAGAACACTTTTTCATGTGCTTATTAATAGTTTTGATTTCTTTGGCTGAGAACTGCCTGTTCATGTCCCTTGCCCATTTATCAATTGGAGAATGGCTTGATTTTTTGTACAATTGATTTAGTTCTTTGTATATTTGAGTAATTAAACCTTTGTCAGAGGTTTTTATGAAGATTGTTTCCCAATTTGTTGCTTCCCTTCTGATTTTAGTTACATTGGTTTTGTTTATACAAAAACTTTTTAATTTGATGTAGTCAAAATTATTTATTTTACATTTTGTGACTCTTTCTAAGTCTTGCTTGGTTTTGAAGTCTTTCCCTTCCCAAAGGTCTGACATGTGTACTATTCTGTGTTTGCCTAATTTTCTTATACTTTCCTTCTTTATGTTCAAGTCATTCACCCATTTTGAATTTATCTTGGTGTAGGGTGTGAGATGTTGATCTAAACCTAATCTTTCCCACACTGTCCTCCAATTTTCCCAGCAGTTTTTATGAAATAGTGGATTTTTGTCCCAAAAGCTGGGATCTTTGGGTTTGTCATATACTTTCTTGCTGAGGTCACTTATCCCGAGTCTATTCCACTGATCCTCCTTTCTGTCTCTTAGCCGGTACCAGATTGTTTTGGTGACCACTGCTTTATAATATAGTCTGAGATCTGGGACTGCAAGGCCCCCTTCCTTTGCATTTTTTTTTCATTATTTCCCTGGATATCCTTGATCTTTTGTTCTTCCAAATGAACTTTGTTATGTTTTTTTTTTTTCTAAATCAGTAAAAAAATTTTTTGGAAGTTCCATGGGTATGGCACTAACTAGATAGATGAGTTTGGGTAGGATGGTCATTTTTATTATATTGGCTCGTCCTACTCATGAGCAGTTAATGTTTTTCCAATTGCTCAAGTCTAGTTTTAGTTGTGTGGAGAGTGTTTTGTAGTTGTGTTCATATAGTTCCTGTGTTTGTCTCTGGAGATAGATTCCTAAGTATTTTATTTTGTCTAAGGTAATTTTGAATGGGATTTCTCTTTCTAGTTATTGCTGCTGAGCTGTGTTGGAATTATATACAAATGCTGATGACTTATGTGGGTTTATTTTGTATCCTGCAGCTTTGTTAAAGTTGTTGATTATTTTGATTAGCTTTTTGGTTGAATCTCTAGGATTCTTTAGGTAGACCATCAGACAGAGACATTCTCCACTCACTCGCTGTCCCAGTGAGCACTCCGGTAGCTCACTCTGGTTTGGTGGGGGAGGTGTGTGTGGGGAGGAAGGGCGGCTCAGTTCCCGTTTCTGTGCAGGCTTCCTCCTTCTTATTATAGTGTGGAAATGTTCAAACCCCATGTATCTTTGCCTCTTTGGGGTACTGGGTAGTCCTTCTGTTTCTCCAAAGGTAATTTTTATGCTCCTTTGATGTAGTCTATTTCGTTTGGTTCCGGGGAGAGGAAGCATGTGTCTAGATTGCAGCCATGTTTACCCGGAAGTCTCATACTAGATTTTAACCTAGCTCTTCTTGATTCTCTCTTTGGCATTCTATCCACTGAACCAGTTAGCTGCCCCTATGCAAAAGCATGAACACAATAGGTCCTTAGTAAATATTTGTTGAATTAAAGGGAAATGACAGGCAGTGGAGGAAGTGCTGAATTCATCTCTCCATCACCTCATTCAAATGCAAATATAAATGAAACCAACCAGATGTTTTACCTCATATTCAGCAAATTGGCAAAGATGACCAATAAAAAAAATGGCAGCAGTAAATGTTGGAAGGATTGTGGAAGTATAAGCGCATTATTAATACATTGTTGGTGGAGCTGTGAAATGATACAACCATTTTGGAAAGCAATTTGGAATTTTGCACATGAATTTACTAAAAATCTATATTCTTTGAATCAGAAACTCTGTTACTGAGCTTATAATATCTCAAGGAAATCATCAATAAGAAAAAAGTTGCCATACATTCTGAAACATTTATAGCAGTATTTTCTGCAATAGCTACAAATTGATCAGAAGGTAAATACTCATCAACTGGAGAATGGCTAAAAATTGTGCTACATGAATGCAATGGAACATTACTGTGTTTTCAGAAATGATGAGTGTGTTGAATAAGGAGAAATGTGGAAAGATCTATATGGACTAATGCAGAATGAAGTTAGTGCAGCCAAGAAATATATACATGGCAAATGAAACAATTTGAATGAAAAAATATGTCAACAAATCAAAAGTAACTGTCACAAAATTAAAAAAAAATCAATTGGAACTGAAATTAAGAGATACAAAAGACCTCTCCCTATTCCTCTGAGGAAGTGGAAGGTTCACAGGTGTTATACATTGCACACATTTTCATGCTTTTTCAATATATTGATCTATTGTGCTGGATTTTTCACCCTCTCTTTTTCCTCTCCAAAATATTAATTTGCCATATACTATGGTTCTCTGGGGAAGGGGAGAAAGAGAAATATATGAAATTCTATGATAATATAAGAAACAGAAAATGTCAATAAAATATTTTTAAGTGGACTTGGGAGCAGTTAGGTGGCTAATTGGATAGAGTGCAAGGTTTGAATGTGACCTCAAACACATCCTATCTGGGTGATCCTGGGAAAGTCACTTAACCACAAAGGTCTAACCCTTTCTGCTCTTCTGCCTTAGAATCAGTCCTTAATATGGATTCCAAGAAAGTCAGAGGACCTGTTTTCAAATACAAATCTATCATCTTCCACCTGTGTGATCTTGGTCAAGTTCCCTAATTGTTTGGACCTCAGTTTCCTCATCAGCAAAATGAGAGAGAGAATCTAATACCACTAAGATTGTAGCTTTAAGTCTATATTTCAAGAAGGAAAACACTGATTGACTTGCTATGACCATCGCAGTTCTTTTCAACTTTCACATTTTTACAGAGAACCTGAGACCCAGAGAGCAGCTGTGACTTGGTAAAGACCAAAGAGCTAGTCTCATATTCTGTCGTGGGAGGCAGCCTTGTGAACACTGGGATAGGGAGGTGAAAGACACAGATTCTATCCCTGATTCAGCCATAAAAAATCGGAGTGACTACATAAACTGCTTTCCAATGTGGGCCTCAGTTTCTTTCCCTATAAAATGTAGGGGTTAGGCTAAAGGATAGCCCAGATATCATCCAGCTCTGCTCTCAAATTCCGTGATCTGTCCAGTCTATATATTAATCAGGGAGCCTCAGTAGGCTACAAGATTCAAATCTCTTCCAGGCGAGGAGCCAGTCAAGATGAAATATTAGTTACATTGTATTTGGAAATACATATTTGGGGCAATATGTCACTTTGCTCTCCACGTGGTCTCAGAGACTTTCGATGGCAATTCACATTTTTCACAGTCAAAGAAATACAATTTGTTTGCCGGAGTTCAGTGCTAAATCTTTCCAGACGCTTTACAAATTTAACTGATGGATTAACCAATCAAATTTGTATCTGAATTCACCCAGAGTTCCATCTAAGAAGTTTTTAGACATGGTTCAACTGCAGCAACATATAAAATCCTTCATGCAATAGCACATGTGTGAACACATACACATATGCACACATGTGCACATACTGTTTCACATCAATCGAGAGATGACCCTAACTGAGAAATAGAAATAGGCATAATTATAATCATAGGGAACCAGCAGGAGCAAGTTTGGTTCTCAGGCACTTTTGGAGGGCAACAAGAAACTCTTCCATTAACCATTAAATTTTCTAGCTTACAGAAAATTCAGAGTCCTGAATCTATATTGATTTTTAATTTTAACTTTTTTCAATATTATTTATCTATACAATTTTTAAATATTCATTTTCTCAAATTTTCCAATCCATTTTCTCTTTGTGTCTCCCTTCCTTTCTGAGGAAGGCAGATGATATGTTATGAATTGTACATATATTATCCTATAACATATATTTCCATGTTTGTTATGTTATGAAACAAGACACATATTGCTTACACTAGAGGAAAATTCATGGAAGAAATTAGGTGAAGAATAGTATGTCTCAATCTTCATCTGAACTCTGCTCTTTCTCAGGTGGTGGATATCCTGTTGCATCATGAGTCCCTTAAAGCAGTCCTGGGTGCTTGCCTTGTTGATAAGAGATAAGCCATTCACAGTTAATTATCTTATATTGTTGTTACCATCAGCAATTTTCTCCGGTTCTGCTCATATAACTTTGCACACTTCATATAAATCTTTCCAGGTTTGTTTGTTTATATTTTATTTTTATTTTATTTTTGTTTGTTTGTTTTGGATCATCTTGCTTATAATGATATTCCATGACAAGAACCTACTACAACTTGTTCAGTCTTTTCCCAATTGATAGAAATTCCTTCAGTTTCCAGTTCTTTGTCACCAGACAAAGAGTTGCCATACATATTTTTTATAGAGATAGGCTCTTTCCCTTTATCTTTAATCTTTTTGCAATACAGAACTAGTATGGTATTGCTGGGTTAAATGGTACACCCACTTTGGTGGCCCTTAGGGCATTTCATGAGTTGGTAAGCAATATGATATAGATTTTATGTGTATAATAATCTAAGACATTTTTCTATAGTAATCTTTTAAGAAGGAAACAAGAATGAAAATAATTAAGAAATAAATTAAAAAAAAAACCAACAAAGCTTGTTTTAATCTTCTCACTAGTTGACTAACCCTCTTACTATCTGTGGTCTGAAAGTTCCAGAAGCCACCTTGCTGATGCATATGCCCTCAATACCTGCTATTGGCTTCCTGGCATGCAGCCTGCATTGCACTGTGTTCCACTCTCAACCTGATGAAAAAAAAAAAATCTTTCCTATTGACCTTCCAAGTTGTCTTGAGCATAAAATTGTTTCTAAGACCTTTTTATTGGTTCTTCTACTCCATAATTTGATTTGAGAAGTTATTTTAAAGTTGTTTGTTGAGGAATTTGGGAGATCTTAGAAGAGTCCTTGACTTTCCTCTACCATCTTGGTTCTGCCTTTTCTAGTCTTCTTATTTGTAAGTTGAAGGGATTGGACCAAGTGAACTCCAATGTTCCTTTCAACTATAAGAATCATTAAGCCTATGAAGTCTCCCATGGAGAGGAAGTCCATAATAGTGTAGGAAGTGTTAAACTTTGGCATTCTTTACTCCCCCTACTTCAGCCCCATAAGCCCTCCTAGGTATCGAAGCAAAACAGAAACAATATTATGACTCAATGGTTATGCATCATTCTGAGTTAATAGCCTCCACCTCTCTTACAAAAAGAGGGGTCTATATTTCTCATCTTTAATCTGGACCAAGATTTATCACAGTACTCTATTTACAGATTCATTTACATGTTCTTTCAATTTATATTATTTTTGATATTGTAGCTAGCTGGTACATTAAATAAGCACAAGGTTTGGAGTCAGGAAGATCTGAGGTCTAATCCAGTCTCAGATAGTTAGTAGCTGTGTAAACCCTGGGCAAATCTCTATTTGCCTTAGTTGATCATCTGTAAAATGAGAAAGAAATAGCAAACCACTCCAGTATTTTTGCCAAAAAACCTCATGGATAAAAAGTCCATGGAGTCATGTAGTGTCATACATATAGAGTCAGTCATGAACAACTGAACAACAGTGAGCACATATTATTTATATATATATATATATATATATAAAATTTTCCTGTTGAGGCTTATTTTTCTCTTTATCAATTCATGCAAGTTTTCTTTTATTTCTTTGAGTTCCTCATAAACATAATTTATTTTTGGTATAATAATATTCCATTACATTCCTATGCCACAAATGACTCAATCATTGCCCACCTGAAATGTAGTCACTGTTTCCAGTTGCTGGCTATCACAAGTGATGCTGTAAATACTTTTGTATACATAATGCCTTCCCCCCTTCCCATTTCTTCTCTCAACCATCCCCCTGACATTATTTAAGATATATGGTCCTAATGAGCACATTCATGGTACTGTCCTTCATAGACAGCTCTGATCTAGAAGCACTCAGTTTGCTTATGCATTTGTACTCCCCAAGGCACCCTCTCTTTTGATGGATTACATTCTGTAGCATTCAGGATTCTGAATGAGAAAGTCAAAGAAAAGAGAATTACTTTCTTTCTCTTCCTAGCCAAATCCCACCCTACTTTGTCTCTCATGGGTGCCTTGCTCTATACTTTGAGTTCTGAGCTACATGCTTCCCAAATGTTGGCCTGCCCAGAGGATTTGGGGCTCTAGAAAGCATAACCTAGGAAAAAAGCCATACTCTCTAGGTGGTGAGACTTCAGGCATTGTCACAGATAACTTTACAGGGTGTGGAAAGTCTTGAAGTCTTTTTTTCTCTATGCACAGGGGTTCTTTTTGTCTCCTGCAGGTTTTCTGAATGTGGGCTCCAGAGTTTTTGCAAAAGTTTTAGAAAGAAATTCATGGCTGATTTCTAGTCTTCTATCCCTGTTGAGCCAGTCATCATCTGGACCAGTGTCTACATCTGGGCTTCAAAGGCTCTGACCTAGTATCACCATCACAGGCTGGGTTCCTTTGGACCCCTGCTGAATAGTGCCTGACACACAGGAAGGACTTAATAAGTGGTTAGTGACCTTTTCAACCTCCTCAATTTATAGAAAGGGAAACTAAGCACCAGGGATGTTGAAAAGACTTCTTCAAGGTCACATAGAGAGTTGCTAGTAAAACTGGGCTAGGACCTAAGTAGGTTTATTGTCTCTCAGGTCAGAATTCTTTTCCTTATTTCTCTATGAGGACTCAACCTAAAAGCCACACACTAGAAGCATCATTATTAAAATATTTTGATCAGTATATTTCAGTATAACTGTCTTCCTTTTTACCATTTGCATTTTATTTAATGCATTTACAAATATTATTTTGAAAAGGGGTCATAGGATTTACCACTTTGCCTAGGTTATTTGGACCCCCCCCCCAAAAAAAAAAGTGGTTGAGAAGCCCTGCAAGAAGGTTGCAGTGCAAACTGAGCTGCGCCCATTGGCAGCCAGCCCTCGGTGGCTTAATTCATCACACTAAGAGAATCCCAGAAGGAGGCATGGAACTGAAGAGGTGCCATGATATGAATCAGATGTATTCATTGCAAAGCAGTACTTGGCAATAACTGCATGAATAGTGATGTCAAATCCAGCCCATCCCTGAGAAAAACAGCACCCTATGAGAACATCTCATCCTACAGCAACTACCACTCTCGTCTCCCAAGTTCCATTAGAGTTCACAGTAATCCTTTGAGGTAGAGTGTGCAGGTGTTATTGGGCAGCTCGGTGGTACAGTAGATAAGCCTGGATTCAGGAAGACTTGGTCGGATTTTTGTGCTTTCATGGCACACAGTAGGTGCTTAATAAATATTTCTTGAATTGAATAAGATATCATAAAGGGAATTCCTATTGAGGTCAGAAATCATTTTTTAGGTGGTTCTGGCTTGACTCAGAGCAATTAAAGTAGCACAGGATATGTAGGTAAATTAAAATCTTCTACTTACTCCTTTGTGACCTTGAACAACTCACTCGCCTTTACTATTCTTTAGGTTCATATTCTGTAAAAATTAAAGGGTTTGACTAGATGATCCCTGAGATCCCTTTGAGCTCTACATATCTGCAATTCTATGAATTGACCCAACATCATACAGCCAATATCCCTAACTAAGAGGCAGATAGGTGTCACAGTCACTAAATTTTTTATCAAGAAGATCTGAATTCAAATCTTGCCTCAGATGTTTATTAGCTCTGTGGTCCTAGGCAATCTCTTTCAGTCTCAGTTTTCTCATCTATAAAATGGGGATAATAATATCAACTTTTCAGTCAATGTGAGGATCGCATTGGATAATATTTACAAACCTTTAAGATGCCATATGAATACTAGCGATTGTTAATGGATATTAAGGAGACCTGGGTGGTGAAATAGATAGATTGTCAAGCCCTGGATTCAGGAAGACTCAACTTTCAAAGTTCAAATATGGCCTCAGATACTTACTAGATGGGTGACCCTGGGCAAGTCAATGAACCCTCTTTGCTTCAGTTTCCTCATTGTGAAATGAGGTAGAGAGGAAAATGGCAACCAATTCCAGTATCTTTGCCAATAAAACCCCAAACCCAAATGGTGTCATAAAGAGATGGGCAAGACTAAAAATACCTGTGCTGTTGTTGATGGTATTCCTTTCTTTGTTCAAATATTTTCAGTGAAATGAAGTTCACTATCATATAGGATAGCTCATTTCCCTTTTGCAGAGCTCTAATTGTGCAAAAATCCTTTCACATGTCTTCTTTAATATTATTTACTCTCATTGACTCTAGTTCTTTCTGAGTTATATTCATCTTCTTAGTGATATCACTCCTTAGAATTCTTCAGTGATTTCCAAATCCCTAAAGGACAAAATCTGAACTTCTTAATACTTAGCTTGGCCCTTGACTTCCTCTTATAAACTGGCCATATCCTACCTTTCTGGATTTAACTCACTCTACTCCTTTCCATCCACACTAGGTATCACTCTACACTCAGATTAGCCTGAGTATATCCCGAATGCTAGTCTTGTGCTTTTCCATCTCTCTATATTCTTTAAAAAATCATTTCCTACACTTCTTCCCTAGACTGTTGCAACTGCTTCTAGTTTTACCCCTCTTCCAATCTAACTTCTCTTTGGCTGCCAAAAAGATGAGATTTGACCATGTTGACCATCCTCAACCTAGATTTAAGAGTCTTTCAACACTCCCCATTTCCACAATGATTAAAAACAAAATCCTCAGCCTGGCATTTAAGCTAGTCTATATTTCTCTTTCCCACCTACTTTTCCAGATGTATTTCATATTACTTCTCTGCATAAAGACTCTGTTCATGTCAAACTGATCTGTTAACTTGTCTCCATATATGACATTCTTTCTCTGGTGTCTGGAATAGTCTTCCTTTGTTACCTCTTTCTCAGGTCAGGTGCCCCCTCTTCCATAAAGCCTTTCATGACTGCCCCATTGGTCAGTACTCCCAATCTTTCAGAAAATATGTTGTATAGTCCTTTTCTTTTAAACCCTTACCTTCCATCTTGGAATCAAAGCTATGGGATGGTTCCAAGGCAGAAGAGCAGTAAGGGCAAGGCAGTGAGGATAAAGTGACTTGCCCAAGGTCATATAGCTAGGAAGTGTCTGAGGTCAGTTTTGAAACCAGGACTTCCCATCTCTAGGACTGGCTCTTAATCTGTTGAGCCACCTAACTGGCCCCAATATAGTCCTTTTACTTACTAAGACTTAGACATAGTTGTGTACCTAATGCCAATCTGGTCAATTCCTTGAGGGCAGGGGCAATTCTGCTTTTATGTTCCTAGGACCTAGCATAGTGCCTCACACATATTAGGTGCTAAAGAAATGTTTATGAATGGAATGAAATGGAATACTAGGTGACAATAAGCTCTAGATTTTATTCTTACTGTCCCTAATTGAACCAATCTACTACTCAGAGTGGAAATTGGGATTTGCTCAAAATCACATTGTAAACTAGAGGCAGGAGCCTTATAATTGATAAATTTATTGATGAATTCATAATCTTTCTGTCTCTGTCTCTGTCTATCTCTCCATGTCTGTCTCTGTCTCTCACAATCTCTCTCACAGCTCTCTGTCTCTCTCACTATCCATCTCTCATCTGGATCCTAAAAACCTACAAGGTATGTTACATTTTCAATTGTCACCATCATCTCCCCTTACAAATTCTTAGTTCACAAGCCATAAAATGGGTGTGAGGGGAAGCTTTAATTTTTTACAATGAAGGACTTTTACCTGTACCCACAGAGAGATAGGATATAACTTTTCCCCTATCAATGGCTTCCTCTCCTTTTATTTTTTTTTCCATCTCACAGAACTATACCATCACAATGATTCACAGAACTGCACTGGGTGATGCTAACGTGAGAGACAAAGTCAGGGGTGATTCTCATATCGGTTCAATGTTGGTGGCAGATAGCCATCACTCTATATTTCTATAGTTGCTGCCCTCTGTTCCTGGCCGTTGTCCTGCTCCTCATCACCACCACCAATGATCTCCTGACTTCAGTGCTTTCTGCTTTTCAATTCTTTGTCTCTAGGTGCCCCATCACTCTTCTTTCTGATGTCCTCCATTTTGGAAGGACATCATTTTGTGTCCTTCCTCTTATCCTGTGTAGCTCTCCTTGTATAGACATTCTCTGGTTGTTCCTCCTTTTCCCCAGGAGATGGTGCCAACTCTTGAACATCAGGAGAGATTTTCCTGCAGTGCCCATGATCATACTATTGGTGATGGCTATAGTTCTTTAACACCCAGTCCTTCTGTCCTTAGATTTGACTCGGACCTTAGGTTGGGTCTCATAGCACTGTCTCCCTCCTCTAGCCCCAAACAGAGTGCCTCTTACAGTATTATGGGACCCAGACCCGCCTTCTACTAACTCTGCTCAACTGAATTTCCATTTCCCAATCCAAAGTGTGGGTGGATTCATCATTTATCTTTTCCTTACCCCAGAAGCCAGATGGTATGCCATCTCTCCTCTCTTCCCATTCTCATCAATGCTTCTCCCCAATTCTTCAGAATACAGCTCTTTTCCCATTTTCCTCCCCACTCCCTTCTCACTCCAGGGCAGATGGGATAGGTCATGCAAATTAGATGGGGTCAGATGTGAGAAAGCACTGGCAAAGGGATGACAACACACATATTAAATGAGGAGCTTAAAGCAGTTGCAGTTTTAGGGAACCCAGAGTGGTTCTCACAGACTCTTTTGTCCTCTGGGCTATCACTTGGGGCAGTGTCACTGGTCCTGCCCCACCAGCTAATTCTCTTTGGGGGTTCACCCTCCCAGCTGGTGGAAAGGCATGCTCTGTATCTAACAGCAGCTTTCCTGGCTCCAGAGATTGCCATTACTCCACAGTTTCATGACAACCACTAAAAATCAGTAAGAAATAAAGGAAACCCTCCAGCCCATAAACAATATTAGTAAGAAAGCCATTAAATATAAGGAATTGGAATATGTTCAAGGTGCACATGGGTAAATGCAGAAAGGAACTTGTTTTGCATTGAGCTGCATCAATCAGTAACAGATTTTGATCAACAGATTGTAAATTGCTTTGCCTCAGAGTCACCATTTGTGATAAAGTAAAAAAAAAAAAAGCTTTGGAGAGGGTGTCCAAGGACTTGGATTTTAGTCCTGCTCCTGCCATTTGCTAGTTGTATGACATTCAGAAAATTATAAACACCCCTGACTCTATTTCTTTCTTTTTCTTTTTCTTTTTTTAATAAAAGGGTTGGAGGAGGTTGCTTTCACAGTCACTGTCAGCTCTGGCATGCTGTGATTTATGGGAGAAGATTCTCTTTATGTAATTTCATTTTCTTTCCTTCTTGGGTTCCCCACCTGTTCTTTAACAGTCACATCCAGTCCCAAAGTCAATAAACATTTTTAAGCACTTACTAGGTAACAGGTACTGTGCCAAGTGCTGAGAATACAAATATAATTAGAAAGTAAGATAATCCCTGCCTTCAAGGGGTTTATATTCTAATGGGAGAAACCAACTCCTAAATGGCATCTTAGAAGGTGGGAGAAAGACACTGTACAGTGCCAAACTGCAGAAAGTCTGGACACTTAGTAGTAGTAAAGACTGGCAGGAAATAAAAATGATTGGCCTGGGCATGTGCTGTAAAAGGGAGTGTCTAGGAGGAACTGGTCAATCAGAGGGTGAAGTTACTGAGTAGAGAAGGTGAGAAGCAGGACAGGGTGGAATGAGCTTCTAAAGTGAAGAGGTTTCTATGGAATTGTAAAGAAATTCCTGTGGAGATTAATCAGAAAGGTAGCCGGTAAGGGTTGTTTGGCTTGGGCTCCCTCCTTAAAATGGAAATTTTGGAAGGATTCAGTCAATCCCATGGAATGACCAAAGACACAGAGATTCAGATGACAAAAGAAATTTCAACTGGATCTGAGTTTTAAGAAAGTTGATTGACTTATAATGATTAAATTAGTCTTTTGAGGAAATACTAGTGAGTTTGGAAACAGGAGTTTGGATGTGATCTTGCTGTAAAAGAGAGGGAGATAAAAACTAGAGTGCATTTAGAAAAGAGGAAAGGAGATGTATCCAGTATTACTTGAAAGTTAATTTTCCATATCATTCCTGTCTGAATGATCTGAGCTCAAGTGCCAGTGTACATCTTGGAGATAATTTTAGGAGATTTGGATAATGGAAAGATTGTTTGTCTCCTCATCAGTAGCCTAAGATTTACATTCCCAATCTGACTATCTATAAGACTATAGGCCAGTACCTTAACTTCTGTCTCAGTTTACTCAACTAGAAAATGGGGATAATAATAGTAGTACCCACCAACTATTTTGGAGAGGATGAAATGCAATAACAATGCATACCACTTAGTACAGTGTCCATTACATAGTAGGTACTTATAAAATTTTCCTCTGTTCCTTTCCTTCCTTCCTTCCTTCCTTCCTTCCTTCCTTCCTTCCTTCCTTCCTTCCTTCCTTCCTTCCTTCCTCATGGTCATGGAACTAGTAAGAATGAGTAATAGGATTTGAACCCAGATCTTCTGGGTACCAAGTTGATCACAGTATCCAATATATCATGTTGCTTCTTAGAGTTAGGATATGTATTCCAAAGTGGACAGGTATTGAAGAAATGTATAATAAAAAGTATAAGACCAATTGGCCCCATTTACTCCTTGATTTCCCAACTAGAGGAACTATCCTATAGAAATTTATATGGCTCCTAGCACATAATAGTTAATTGATGTTGTTAAAAAGAAAAAAATATTTTTCCATAAAAATATTAATAGCAGCTATCTTGGAAATAATTTTTAAAAATCCTCACATGGGGAATCAACCTACATGTGTAATGAATAGAGAAAAGGAACAAAATGTGATCTATCAATATAATGAACAATTACTACATTAACAAATATCAAGAATATATAGAAATAGAAGATATATTTTGTAAATTCTGAAGGGTAGTGACAGAACACTGAATTTGGAATCAAAGGCTTTGAGTTTTAATGCTGGCTTTATTCCTTACCAGTTGAATGAATTTGGGCAAATCTCTTCCTTTTGGGGGGACCTTAGTGTCTCCAGCTAAAAAATGAACAGATAATTTCAAAGATTCCTCCTAACTCTACATCTCCAATTTTGTGATAATTCTTTGGCAATAATTCTTTTGGACACCAAATAATGCATGTGAATCTAAACTAGTAGTCCTAGGGAATGAAAAAAAGCAGAAATTAGAAGGAAAAAAAAGTTAGACATTGAGTATAAGAGTAGAAAGATAACTATAACTGTAAAATTTTTAATTGCAAGTGGAAAAAAGAGAACAGAAAGGGACTCAGAGAAAATAATGTTGTTATTTTGTTAAAGTTTGTAGGGTTTTAAAAAAGAATTACCAAAGACTAATAACTTCTATCATTTTGTTTCATATCTTATTCTTCAGTTTGTTTTTTACTTTTTAAATAGTTATTAGAATTGTTATTCTTCATAATGAAAAAAATATTTAAAAAACATGGCATCTTTTAATTTCTTTCTAGAAGGGGCTGGGTATTTTTTTTTCTGTCATTCTCCTTTCTCGAAACCTATAGATTGTCACAGTGAAAAGAACACTAGGTTTAAAGCCTTAGTTCAAGTTTTTTCTTTTGTGCTTGCTAGCTGAGTAACCCCCTCTCTGAGACTCAGTTTATCGATTGGTAAAATGGTGATATTTCAATATGTATCTCAAGGGGTTGTTGTTATCATAAAACAATATGGAAATGCAAATAATGATGATAACAATATTTTATTTTTCTTGTCAGTAGCAACAGCATTTTTGTTATTGTTATTATTCCTTATTTCTGAGGTCATATGGCCAGGAGAAGAATCGCTGGTGTTCATGGCTTCCTAGGAGCTGGCAAGTACTTGCTATAATAGAGAGAACAGTGAAATTGGAGTTAGAAGAGCTGTTATAACCTTGCCCTTGCTATGTACTACCTGAGTGATTTGGGGAAAATCATTCAGTCTTTCTAGGGCTATATATTGCTCATTGAAAGGAGCAGATCTGACCAGATGATCTTTTAAGTCACTCCTACTTCCTAATTCCAGGAAGGAGCCCTGAGCTGTAGTCAGCTTCTGCTTTGTTCCCAAGACAGAAGTTATTGGAGAATGCCAGTCTAACAGTCCCTTTGGTCATGCCTTCCTTCAGCCAATTGTGAGCCATAACAGCCAAAAAGAAAGATGAATTTGGAAGAGGGAGATGCATGGAGGAGGCATTTTGATGTAATGGGAAGAACAAGGGAAATTGGCTGTAGGATTGGTTTTGCCCCTAATTTATCATCTATCTTTGGGGGAAGTTAGACTGCTTGCTTGAGTCTCAGTTTCCTCTTTAAACTGTGGTACCTCATTTAAATCTCTAAGGTTCTATTAAGCTCTAACAGCCTAGCTCTAAGTAGGATTTTTTTTTTAGCATTGGTGATGGTCAATTTCAAAGTATTTTTTAAACCTGGTTTGGTTCATTCTGTTTATTTTAAGAAGTGAATCCTTCCTATGCTGCAGCACTGATTAATTTGGTCCAAGAAGCCCTAGATATTTTGGAATTTAGAGTAGATTTTATTGAGCTGCTTTACACAAATTGGCTAGCTACATGGATCAAATTACCCAGATAAAGACTTGGTGCCACGGTGACACAGGCTTGTGATGAAGGGCTAGAAAAACTATGTAACATCCCCTTGCTTATTGCCAGATATGCTAAGGCAATTGTTGAAAAAAATGTGGCTCTTTTAAGAAAGACCTTCAGGGCAAAAGAACTCCCTCATATTTCAAGCAGGATCAATTTGGTTTCTCAGTTTTGGAGCAGCAAGATGAAGGAGAGGATGCCACACTATTGGGGGAACTTCACAAGGACATTTAATCAATCACAGAGACGTGTTATTAGGTTAACTGTCCTGGGAGGACTGAGGCTCAGCCTAGAAACACCTGTTGGAGAACCGGATTTGAATCCTGGCTTTGAAATGTATAAGGCGTTTAAGTCCTTTCACTTCCTTGAGTTTTAGTTTGATATCTATAAATTTGGGACAAAAAGATTTTGAACAACAATGCTTTAGAAATGTTACATGTCCTCCTCCTCTTCCTCTTCTTCTTCTTCTTCCTCTTCTTCCTCTTCCTCTTCCTCTTCTTCCTCTTTCTTCTTCTTCTTCTTCTTCTTCTTCTTCTTCTTCTTCTTCTTCTTCTTCTTCTTCTTCTTCTTCTTCTTCTTCTTCTTCTTCTTCTTCTTCTTCTTCTTCTTCTTCTTCTTCTCCTTCTCCTTCTCCTTCTCCTTCTCCTCCTTCTCCTTCTCCTTCTCCTTCTCCTTCTCCTTCTCCTTCTCCTTCTCCTTCTCCTTCTCCTTCTCCTTCTCCTTCTCCTTCTTCTTCTTCTTCTTCTTCTTCTTCTTCTTCTTCTTCTTCTTCTTCTTCTTCTTCTTCTTCTTCTTCTTCTTCTTCTTCTTCTTCTTCTTCTTCTTCTTCTTCTTCTTCTTCTTCTTCTTCTTCTTCTTCTTCTTCTTCTTCTTCTTCTTCTTCTTCTTCTTCTTCTTCTTCTTCTTCTTCTTCTTCTTCTTCTTCTTCTTCTTCTTCTTCTTCTTCTTCTTCTTCTTCTTCTTCTTCTTCTTCTTCTTCTTCTTCTTCCTCTTTCTTCTATTTTCTTTCTTTCTCTTATATACTATCTTATTTTGTGATCTTGTTGGCTACCATTGATTTAATGATCATGTCAAAGCAGATGATTCCTGTACCTATATATGTATCTCTAACCTCTCTCTTGAGCCCCAGTCTCACATTACCAACTACCTCTTGAACACCTGGAACCAAATATCTTATACATATCTTACTCTTAAAACATCCAAAACTGAATATATTATCTTTCCCCTCAAACTTTCTTTATTCCAACTTCCTGGTTACTATCCAGGGTAACACTATTTCCCCAGACACCCATATCTGCAACCTGGGAATCATCCTTGACTGCTTCCTTAGTCACTCTTCTATCCAGGCTGTTGTTTTATCATCATAGCATCTCTCCTACACATCCTTTTCTTTCTACTTATTTAGCTCCCCTGTGCCTCAAGTCTCCAAAATTGGATCACTTTAATAGCCTGTTGGTTTATTTCTCTGCCTCATATCTATGCAAGTTACAACCCACCTTACATCCAGCTGCCAAAATGATCTTACTGATATGCAAGTCTGACCTGGCCTGACCTCCCCTGAATACTCAATAAACTTCAATGGCTCCTTATTAACTCGAGTATCAAAATCCTCTTGATTTCAGAGTCCTTCACATCCTAGACCCTTATGACTTTTCTAGTCTTTCTAGAAGTTATTACCATTTAGGTACAGACTCATCCACATTGGCCTTCTTGCTTTTCTTCACACATGAGACTCCATGTCTTGATTCTATTTTTGTGCTGGTTATCCTCTGTGTCTCCAATTTTCTCCTCACCTGTTTTCAGGCTTCCACAACTTCCTTCAAGACACACCTCAAATCCTACCTTCTGCAGAAAGCTTTCCCCACCCCTCCCTTCCAACTACTAGTACCATCCCATGACTCTGAGCTTGGCTTCCTCTTACATCATATAGATCTTGTACGTACGGGTTTCTACATGTTGTCTCCCTCATTAGAATGAATTTTCTGAAATCAGATACCGTGATTTTTTCCCTTTTTATAAATCTCTAGGACTTAGCACAGAACATGGTAAACATTTAATAAATGTTTGTCACTTACTGGTTGTAGCATTATCCTTTCTTGGCAATGGGTAATCCATCTTGCTACATTATCTTGAAGCTAAGAGCAACTTTGGGGTCAATAACTTCATGTGGAAGTGCCAAGGCATTGGGCTAGACCAGGGACACCTTTCAATTTTCTCATTCCTTACTGACAGCCAGGTCAGCCTTCTGGCCTCAGTCAGTTTCACCTCAGCAACCGGGTCCATATTCCTGGTTCCAACATCATTCTCACCGTGGGACAGCTCCCCATTTTAGAAACCAATAAATGATGCCAGGAAAGAAACAGCTTCAAAGCCTTCCCTGGCTCCTCCTCTTCACCATCATCCATCCCCATTGCCACCCCTAGGGTCCAGTCAGAAATGGATGTGCTTTTTTAAATATAGCATCTAAAGCTCTGTAATTATTCAGGGCACATGATAAATGCTTTAATCCAACCACTGCTTGGCAGGGTGGCCTATGCAATAACACTGCACAATTTATCCAAGGAACATTTATTTAGGACTTAGCTTGTCATTTACTGGACTTGGGAGGGGGAAAGTCTTTTTCATTTCAACACAGTACCTCACAAGGAGGGCCAAGTTAGTGCCAACTTCAGTGATTTAGACAACTCTCCTCTTTTCCTTCAAAGATCAGTTGAGCCCAGATTCATCAGGCACAAGCCTTCCCTTTCTGGACACAAATGAAAACTTGGTGCAGAGAAGCTTTCATGACAAATATTCAGCTGATTGAGCACTCTAGGCTGCCCCTGCACCATCTTCTCTTCTTCTATTCTTTTTTGCAGGCAAAAGTGGCAAATGGCAAGCAAATAAATTGAAATGTGGATTTTAGGATGAAAAAGTCTCTTTTAGGCTGTGAACTGGAGTCAGAATCAGACAGCCTCAAAGCTGGGAAAGACCTTTTGGGTTACCAAATTCCAGTTCTAATGACCATAAGAACATCTATAAAATCCCCATCAATATTTACATTCTGGTTAAAGATCTCCACTGATAATGGGCTCTGAGCTTCAGAGGGTAGGCTATTCCATTTTGGGGAAAGATTTCATCATAAGGAAATTTTAGATTCTAATTTAGAGACAAAATCTGCCTCTATTTATTGCTTTCCAAATTATCCTTCTGGGCTCAAATGGAAGAAGTCTCATTTTCTTCCATATGTTTGTCCTTCACATCCTTGAAGAGAGTCATTCTCTCTTCACCAGATTTTGTTATTATGATTGGGTTATTTTTTAGTCATGTTCAACTCTTCAGGACCCCATTTGGGGTTTTCTTGGCAAAGGTACTGGAATGGTTTGCAATTTCCTTCTCCAGAACATTTTGTTGTTGAGGAAATTGAGGCAGAGTTAAGTGACCTGTCTAGGGTATCACAGTTAATAAGCTATCTGAGGCCCTATTCAAACCCAGAAAGATGACTCTTTGACTCCAAGTCAGGCACTCAATCCACTATGCCACCAAGTTGCTCACCACCAGATTGAACATCTCCATTTCTTTTGACCAATTTTTGTACTTGATGCCCTTCTTCAGTACTCTCATCATCCACATATCTCTCCTGGGATAGGATCTAGCCTAGCAATTATCTTTACAAGTTGTGATGTCCAAGTCCAGTCTTCTATCCCTGCTATATCCATACAGACAATTCCATAAAACCATCATGGAAGGAGGCAGCTGGGTGGCTCAGTGGATTGAGAGCCAGTACTAGAGACAGGAGGTCCTAGGTTTAAATCTGACCTCAGACACTTCCTAGCTGTGTGACCCTGGGCAAGTCACTTGACCCCCATTGCCTAGCCCTTACCACTCTTCTGCCTTGGAGACAATACACAGTATTGACTCCAAGAAGGAAGGTAAGGGTTTAAAAAATTTATAAAATAATCATGGATTTTCAGAATGACCATCTTAAGACCCTGAAAAATTTGGGTGCCAGGGAAAAGTCAAGCTCACTTCCACAAAATTCAAAAATCATAAATAGAGGTTAGAAGAGACCTGAGAGGTCATTGAGTCTGACCCCCTTCATTTTATAGATGAGGAAACTGAGGAAAGTTCAGGGATTTACTCAAGGTTACCCACACAGAGTCAACATCAAGACAAGGGCTTGAATTCAATTGCAATATTAATATTTTCCTTTGTAATATGATGTAATCTCATGTGTTTGATTTTATATATTTAAAAAACATTCTTCAAAGGCTATACGGGACTGCCACAGGGGCTCATGGCACAACAAAGGTTAGGACTCTTTGATTTGATCTATTTTTTTTCATTTTACTGAAGGGGAAACTGAGGTTCTGAGGGGGGATGTGATTTGCCCCAGATCACACAACTAGAGAGTGTGGTCCAAGAGAGATTCAAAGCCACATCCTCTGGCTTCAAGTCCACTTATTTTTTCGATCACCCTATTCTGACTCTGCAGCTTCTCTTTTAAACAGAGCTGTATGTTCTAAACACCTGCGCTTGTCACTATTTATGTGTTTTCCTGACAATTAAAACCCAGGTCAGATACAGAGAGAGGAAAGGAGAAGCACGTATGTGTTTGAAAATATTATCATCTTGGCATTAATTAATACCTGTATGTTTTTCCCATGTTACACAATGGGGTCATGCCACGATGTTTTCTCAGCCTGAATGCCAAGTGCAGTGTAGACACTACCCCCACGCGGAGCGTCCCAACTGGTGTCCGCCTTTTGACCATTCTGAGTGATTGTGTATACACTGTGGCATCCAACGCGGGTCCCACGACTCGCTTCAGTAGCATGCCACAGCTTTGGGAAACTTTTAAAGTTCATAATTATTTATAAAGTTAATACTTATAATGAAAAGGTTGTGTTTGATGTGTGGATGTTTGCGGAGCCTCGGTGACCTATATTCTGTGTACGAGGTGAGGCAGGGATCGGCTGGGGAATTACCCGTGTTTAATGAACACTAAAATTAGAATTTGACTGAAATCCACAGAAATGGCTCGACAGCAAGTTAGAGGTGCCCCTGGGGAGCTGTGGGCAGCTCAAATTTACCCACAGGCGTTTTTGAAAATGTTTTTTTTTTTTTGAATCAGCATAGTTTGCTCTTTTGAGCAGGGGATGTTACTTGTGCTTAAAGGCCCCTGATCCCCCTCCCCCTCTTACTGGTCCTCCAATAGTGCCCCTCCTTCTCTGGGTTGTGTTGGATGGCTGGACACTCAGGACCGCCTGGCCTGAGAGTAAGAGGAGCTCTACCGGATAGTGATGTTCATCAAGGAGAAGCAGATGATTTCAGGGCAGAAACCTTGGAAACTGGCACTAGAAAACCATGAGAGATTATTTAGCCCAGCCCCATCATTTTACAAAGGAAGAAACTGAGGGAGAAGAGGGGCTAGCTCAAGATAATTCATCAACGCTTTCCACAGAGGGGAGACTTGAACTGCAAACTCTTTCTTTCAAGTAAAGTTTCTTTCTACTCTAATGCCCCAGAAAGAACAACTCGTATTTTGATAAACACAAGATATCTATTTTAATAAAAAATACTTAATTAATTAATTTAGAAGATTTTTCCCTGGTTACATGATTCATGTTCTTTCCCTCCCCTCCCCCCTGCCACAGCCGGTCCACAATTCCACTGGCTTTAAATGTGTCATTGATCAAGACTTATTTCCCTATTATTGATAATTGCAACAGGGCGATTGTTTAGAGTCTCCATCCCCTATCATATCCCCATCTAAACGTAAGATATTTAAAGGCAGTTTGGCATCCTGGAAGCCAGGAAGATCTGGATTCAAGTCCAGTCTTCAGCTCAGACTTATTGCAGTGACCCTGGGCAAGATGTTCTAGGTAGTACTCTAAATCTGGGGTTAGAGAGAAGGTGCCAATCTGCGTTTGTAAATGGATTTTCCTCAACTGTTAGGTCTCTCTACTAATAAAATAATAACCCTAGGACGCCTTCCGATCACCTTGACCAACGCCATCACTTCTTCACACTGATCCTAAGAAAGAGACAGTATAATTATGAATATATATCCCTATTTTATATATTAGAGAAACTGAGGCTCAAGAAGGAAAAATGACTTAAGTGACTTGCTCAGAATCACAGAGTTGGTTTGCAAAAGAGTGAGAATTCTAAATAGATTGTAAATAAAATTTCTAGACAAATTTACTATTACATTGGACTTCTTTTCACTATGTTCTTTATTTTGTGTGTTAGGAAACACTGATCCACAAATTCATTCTCAAATCTCCTTATTGCTAGTACCTCCCCCTTGTTGATTATCTCCATTCTGTCATAGCTATATTTTGTTTGTACATAATTGCAGGTTGTCTCTCCCATTAGACTATGAGGTCCTAAGAGAGGGGGACATGTCTTTGTATCTACCGCTCTTAGCACACTGCCTAGCACATAGTAGGTTTTTTAATATATATATTGCTGATGGACAGTATGATGGTATTTTTAAAAAATCCTTATCTTCTAATCTACAGTGAAAGACAATAATTCTGATGTAATGATCCATCAGAACTGCAAAGGTCTTATGATGTAAAATGCTGAATTTATCCAATAGAAAACTGATGAATTCAGAATGCTAATGGAAGACCTTTTAAAATTGTCTTTCTTTTTTTTTTAGAACATGGCTAATGCAGAAACATTTTTTATGTAACATATGTATAATGATTATTGTATTTCTTGCCTTTTCAATAAGTTGTGAAGGGACTGGAAGGAAGGAAAGAATTTGAAAATAAAAATAAAAACAATAAAATATTTTTTAAAATTCCTTATCTTCTGCCTTAGAATCAATACTATGTATTAGTTCCAAGGCAGAAGAGTGGTAAGAGTTAGGCAGTGAAGGTTAAGTGACTTGCCCAGGGTCACACAGCTAGGAAAAATTTGAAAAATGAAATATTTTAAAAAATCCCTTATTTTCTGGCTTAGAATCAATACTATGTATTAGTTCCAAGGCAGAAGAGTGATAAGAGCTAGGCAATGGAAGTTAAGTGACTTGCCTAAGGACACACTGTTAGAAAGTATCTCAGGCCAGATTTGAACCCAGGATCTCCCATATCTAGGCCTGGCTCTTAATCCACTGAACTACCCAGCTGCCCCCGATATGATGGTATTTTCCCAATTATATAAATTATATTATATATTTCCAATTATATTTCCCAATTTATAAAGCTCCCTTGTCAGAGTAAAATGATGTGCTTCCTCTTTAGGTGTCCCACTATGTTGTGTTTGACATCTATGTCATAATCATGCTTTACATGTTGATACCACTCATATCTGATTCAAATGTAACACTAGTACGACCACTGACCCTCCAAAGGCAAGGAGCCCTATTGCCCTTTGGATGAATGAGCTTCACTAGGAATTTTCCAAATGACCTATTATCTTGTATTTGGAATAGGTATAAGGGCCAGAGGTATTAAGTCAACAACGATTTCTTAATAATCTCCCATGGACCAGGCATATACCAACTTAGAGGGGGTGCCGAGAATATAGGAAAGACAGTGTCTGTTCTGGGGGAGCTCACATTCTAATGGCGGTAACCACATGCCAACATCAGGGAACAAACAAGATATAGAGAAAATAGGTTGGATGGAATCAACAAAGGGAAGGGACTAATATTAAGGATGAGGGGGGACAATGTCTTCTAGAATGTGGAATTTGATCTGGAACTTGAAGAAAGTTGGGGAGACTTCAAGGTTCTACATTTACACAAGACCTTGTGAAAGTTGGGGCTTTCTTCACTCCTTACACATGCAAATACACAACATGGTCTCACACACACAATTGCTAGTAAAATAAAACATAATTCTTTCAAATTGCTGGGTGGTGCAGTGAATAGGGTACTAGATTTGGAACTAGACACACAGTAAATAATAAATGTCTGTTGGCTTGATTTAAATGGACATATACCACTTACAAGGACTGAAAGACCATGCACACCACCCACCTTCAGAAGGCCATAGTTGTGATCCAAATGTCTCTGTCTTCTCATTCCTCTTGTCCTTCTCTCTGCTCTCCCAGGGTTCTGAACTTCTCCTTTCTTTTTCCCTTCTCTTCCCCTTTATTTTCAGACAGCTCTCCTGGGAGGAGGAATAAAGTTGAATTCTGCCTCTAAAGAAATTTTTTGATTACAGCAAAGTATTCTTTTACATTTATATAGCAGATCATGCTTTTCTGGAGTTAACAAGCAGAGTTTCCACTTTGGGATTTGGATATCTCTACTGGTTAATAGGTTAGCTGGCTGGCACAGTGGATAGAGCACTGGGCTTAGAATCAGATGGACTCACCAAATCTGGCTCAGATGCAACGAGCTATGTGACCCTGGGCAAGTTACTAAACTCTGTTTGCCTCAGTTTCCTTATCTTTCAAATTAACTGGAGAAGGAAATGGCAAACCACTCCAATATCTTTGCCAACAAAACTCCATATGGGATCACAGAGAGTCAGACACAACTGAAAAATTACTTAATAACAGTAACTATTTAGAAAGGATGTCTATATGGATGCCTGCCTGAATGCTTATCCCTAACTAATATGATGCTCGAGGTATCCACACAAGAAGCTATGTTTATTCTTAATGTCATAAAAGAAAAATAAAAAGATCCATACTGGTTATTTGAAGCACAGTGTGGCAAAACAATCAGTTCATCAATTTTGCTCATCATTTTCCTGTTGCAATATGGTATAGACCAATGGTAGTGAAGCTTTTAGAGGGGTGGGTGATGCGAGAAATGTTCTTGGGTGATGGGAAGGGGAATAGCCAGGCCTGCATCTCTCTGGTTCACTAGTAACAAACTCTGACAAACTCTGTGCTGGGTCCACTGCTTGTATCCACAGAGAGGGCTCTAAGTGCCTTATCTGGCATGTGTGCCATAGGTTAGCCATCATGGGTATAGACTAATCTGTTGGGGTATGTTATAGGTCAAACCTTTCAAAGTAGACAACAAAAATAAAAGGTGTCCCTTTTTTGGGAGGATTCATTTGCACTCTACCTAGCATAGTTTCACATGTGCAAAGGACACTCCACAGTGGTAGTGACAAGAATGATGATTATTATAATAATGATTATGAAGATGACAATGATGATGATGGGGCTTCAACAGTAATTAGCACTTTGTAGTCATTCATTTATTTCCTGGCTGGATGAGAGAGCCTTCTCTCCATGAATACTTTTTGATAGATAAGACAGAGGAAGCACCCATTAAGCCCTTTCTATGTTCTGGGTCCCATGTTAAGAACTGGGGATACAAAGATAAGGAGGCATCCTATCCCTTGTCCTCAGGGAACTTATATTCCATGGGGACAGACAACAATAAGGAGAGCTAGATAGTGGAGGGTAGGTGTTTGTAGAGTATTATTTAGAAGCTGTCTCCTGAAGTGATGTAGAGTACTGAATCCCTGGGCCAGATAAGGCCACAACTCACCAATCAGACAACAAACTAATTCCAGGATCAGAGCCTGAGGTTCTGGAGGGGGAAGGAGAGGACAGTGGCTGAAGCATGGGAACATAATCTGGAAATAGTTGCTGAAACTTGACTGACAGTCAATTCTATGTGGCTCTTTTTCCAAAGCATCTGAAAGTGAAGGCTTGTCTTTTGGAGGAAACCGATTGTCCCTTGTCTCTTTCTCAGTCCCTGGAGGCCTGGGTCAACCTATTCCCTTCTCCTCTGTTTTACTCTGACTTCTGTCCTCTAGTCTGGTCTCCTATCCTTGACCTTGCATTTTCCTTCTCTCCCCCTTCATCTGCCTCTCCAGCAATTTCAGGGTTTGCCTCTGGGGCTCTCTCCTTCCATTTTATTTTCAAAAAATCCTTCTGGGGCTTCTATTTTTATCTCTGTGTTTGAGGTGTCGAAGCTGGTTAAGCTGAGGCCACTCTAACAGCCATGGCTCTTCCCCAGAGAGAGTGCACAGGCTGAGGACAGGGGAGGGCACAGAGGCTTTGCTTTGGCCACCGCACTAGTCACCTCATAAGCTTCAGAGTGTGATGGGGTTAATGTGGTTCATTCTGCTCCTTTTTCCTGATGCCTTCAGCACTCACATAAGCCTGGGAATACACAGGCTTTCACATAAGTATCTCGCACAAATTGATTGATGGATGAGCACACAAAATCTGCATACCTAAATACATAGATATTCATGTAATTCACATTGTATACATGTACACATGCACATACATACCACACATACAGAATGTGGAAAATAAAAGTGATCAATGTTATGACTTTGAAAACAAGAATAGGCTTTTCATAGTGGGATGATTTGATCTTGTCTCCTTGCCTCTGAACTGTAGCAGTGCTTCATGCTGACACAATTCACTGGCCTCAGGAAAGACCACCTCTGATCATGTGCTAGATTTGCTTTGCCTCTGATACTTACTAGTTGTAGAACCCTGGGCAAGCCACTAATCCTCTCAGACTCAGTTTCCTCATATGTAAAATGAGAATAATATCATTTACCTCACAGCTTTTGTGAGCATCAAATGAGATAACTCATATAAAGGTTTTTTTTTTTCCCCAGTTCTTTCTTTATATATTTTTTGAGGTCAACAGAGTCAAGTGAATTGCCCAGGGTCACACAACTAGTAAGTGTCTAAGGCCAGATTTTAACTCAGGAAGCTGAATCTGTCTGATTCTAAGCTCAATACTCTATCCACTATGCCACCTTGGTGTCCCAAGGAGGCATTGCATTCTTTAAATTCTGGCTAGCTGGTGTAAGGGGTAAATTTAGGGATTATTGACTGAATATATTATTCTACTTTATTATACTAGTGGTCGCCAGGGATTAATTCAATCCCAATAAAAGTATTCATCAGTCTTGGAATTTTATGCTGCTTTAATTAAAATAGAAGGAAGGAATTAAGAAGAGAGAGAGAAAAGGGCATTAGATTTCTCTGGCCTAGCCTAAGCCAAGGAAAGTTCAGAGAACTCGGTCACGAGGCCTCCTCAGAAGATTAAAACTAGCTTGGTTTTGAGCCACGAGGTCTACTCCAAGATAAAGGGCCTCCTAAAAGGATAGTGCTTTTAGGAGGTAAATGAAAAAGGAATCAGCCTAAATCAATCACCCAGGTTGCTCAGGGAAGACACCTCATGCTACCGAGCTTCTCCAGTCCCTTAACAGCAAGCCACAAATACCAACCAGCAAGATGCCAAATACCACCCAGCACTCCCCAAGCTGCCAACAGAGACCAACGTCTCCACAAGCGAGAGTGAAAACAAGAGCCATGTCTCCTCAAGAGAGCCAGAAGAGAGGAAGCGATGCAAAATATATAGGCAGTTCTTTACATCACTTCCTACATCTTACATGTACCAATGGTAACTTAAGCTTGACTTAGGACAGCCCAGGGGGTCTGTCAGTTGTTTCTTATTTGTCATTTGCTAGCACATCATTGTCATAGCCAATCCTCCTCAACACTTAATCCTTAAGTAGGGGTGTATACATTCCTGGTTGCTAGAAAATCTAAAATTCACGCTAGCAAGCTAGATAGTTGAAGTAGTAGTAGTAGTAGTAGCAGCAATAGTAGTAGTGGTAGTAGTAGTAGTACTAGTAGAACAATAAGGGAACCAATAATAATAACTCTCTAAAATGAACAGTCTGTAAAGGAAGCAAAAGTGACATCTTTTATATTCTTCTATCTTGTATTAGGGACATAGGAGGTATCGAATGATTTTATTTGACATTTTTCCCTATGTTGGGGATAAGAAGGGACTTTACCAGGAAGATATGGTTCACTGAAGAGTCTTGATTTGGAAGCAGATGACCCATGTGTGTGAATTTAATATAAATTCTATACCCTTATTCCATCTGAAAGTCCATTTTTGGTTGATATCAGTCCTACCCTTTGACTGGCCATATACATGTACTATGGAAAGACACCAGAGCTCTGTAAAGCTACCTGGTGTCCTAATGTGGCATCCTGGCATACAGAATGGACTCACAGAAGTTCCCTTACAATAGGTGATATGTCTAGAAATCAAGACTCAGATCTGGATTTAGTTGAGCCCATCTAGAGAATCCCAGGAGTGCTTCCTCTTCCTTCTCTGAGCATTTAACTCTTGGCACTCACTGGCTTGAGCTGATGCAGTCACACTGCTTGGAGTTTGAGACTGGGAAGTGTGGAAACAGTTTTAAGTTAGGCACAGTCAGGTGATCCTGTAATCTCTCCCCCTCTCCCTCTCCCTATCCTCCTCTCTCTCTATCTCTCTCACACACACCCCTTTCCTAATAATAATTACAAATTTACATATCATCTCCAGAGAATTTTTTAAACCCTTACCTTCCATCATAGAATCATTACTGTGTATTGGCTCCAAGGCAGAAGAGTGGTAAGGGCTAGGCAATGGGGGTTAAGTGACTTTCCCAGGGTCACACAGCTAGGGAGTGTCTGAGGTCAGAGTTGAACCCAGGACGTCCCATCTCTGGGGCTGGCTCTCAATCCATTGAGTCACCCAGCTATCCCTGAGAATTTTTATTATAACATGTTTTTGTTATATTTGACATATGTGACTTTTGTCAAGTAATTTCCTCTTTATGTAATATGAGAGGTTTGAACTAGATTATCCAAAAGGATTCTTTTAGAGCTAGTTTTCTATCATTTTATAGCATATAAAAATTGTAAAGAACAATTTTAAAAAGAAAGAAGACTATCCAATATAAAATATTAATAAGAGATTTTACTTTCTCCAGGAGAAGAAAAAATCAAGACAACAGGGCAGGCCATGGTAGCACTGCTCAAAGTTTTGGAGAGCTGCCTTGTAGAAGAGGGATAACACTTGTTCTACTTGGCCCCAAAAGACAGAACTGATAGCATCTGTCAGAAGTTGCAAAGAGGTCAATTTAGGCTTGATCTCAGGAATTCCTTCATAACCATTGAAGCTACTTAAAAGTGGAAATGGGCTGCCTTGAGAGGTACTGATTTCTTTCACCTCCACCAGAGTTGGATGAGATGATTTTTTCAGATATGAGTTTAATTAGATGAACTCTGAAGATCCTTTCAATTTAGAGATTTTAAAAATAGGGCCCTAGAATCTCATAATCCAGCATCTTTAGGTTGGGAGGAAGACATCCTGCCCAAAGAAATCTCAATAAACTTTATGGAGCCCAAAATATTCTGGCACTACACACACACACACACACACACACACACACACACACACACACACACATTGTTGAGCATTGAGAGCTTGTCTTATAGTATACCTTACATAACTGGTTAAGTCATGAGAACTCAGCTAGAAAGAAGTTAACATTTGCTTAGGGGTTAGTCTATATGGAATGGAAAATGGGACCCACAACACCTAGTACAATTAGCATCCAGAATCATTCATAGGAGGATGGATGGGGTTTTCTAGACTCCACCCCCAATAACTTGTCAAAGTTATAAATTGTAAGGACATTTCCTTGTAAGTGTTATATTGTAACCAAGTAAATAAACTAAAACGTGTCTAGCAGTGTTAAAGATCTGAGAGTACAGCCCTATGTATACCTGACTGTACATAGTAGAGGACCTCAGGAAATAGATTTTTACTGAGAGCAGTTGGTGCCATCATGGATGGAAGGAAGGCTATACTTGGAGAAAACAAGAATTAGGTCCAAAGGCTTGCATCTGGCTTTTAATTTTTTTTTTCATTGTGTGATCATAGTAAAGACACTTTTATCTCTTTGCCTCAGTTTTATCAGCTGTAAAATGGGGATAATTATACTTGTAGCACTCACCTCACAGAGTCTTCCAGTGGCCCAAATAAGATAAAGTATGTAAAGAATTTTACAAACTCTACAACACCGATGTGAATTGTTGTAGGTGTCTTTAAAGCAGGTGTCTTTAACTTGTTTGGGTTCATGGATTCATTTGGGAGTCTAGTGATTCAGGAAACTTTTTAAATGCATAAAATAAAATACATAGTATTACATAGGAAATCTCTCTCTCTCTCTCTCTCTATATATATATATATATATATATATATATAAAACATCATATATAATTCATGGGTGTATAGATAAATATTTTTTCCATCAACTGACCCCAGGCAAAGAACCCCTGACCTATGTAAAATGGCCCCAAGACAAGGACCCCAGCATAGTTTGGAAATCTGAAGTATCCAATATTGTCACGGTAGCTCTAGCTCCCCTCCCATGGATAGGACATCCCTCTTGGAACTGATTCCCAAGACAAGACAGGCCTTGCTTTACCATTGAGGAATTCGACCTTAATTGTGTCCCTTCAGTCTTGTTTCTAGTCTTCTGTGCTGGGGAGGGAGTGGGAGAGAAGGCAGCTGGGAGCCCTGTGAGCAAGCAGACAAGTCCTTTTATTCCCTTTGACTGGTTCTGAGAAACTTGATGGCAAATTTCCATAATCAATGAAGTAGTCCTGTCACCCCAAACATGGAGTTTTCAAAGAGAATAGGTTTATGCAAATGAGATATTGATGGTGTAATGATTAATTGGCCCCAAGCCTTTGTTAATATGCAATTGTAGTCAGAGAGGTACATTTGTTTATAATTATTTTGGTTCAGTTGCTCAAACAAGTGGAAGGTCTTTAATTGCAGGGAGTAATAGAGGAGATTTGATATTAGAATTTTTTTTCACTAAAGAAAAATGAGGGTTATTTAACCAGTTGGATGCCTGGCCCTGTTTGACCTTCTATTTGGGGCAAGTGTAGAAGATCAGCAGATATTTGAACTATAAGGCTGGAGAACTGATGTCTATTTCAAATTCTGATACTGACCCAGACCATGTGACCATAAGGTCATTGTGGTTCACAGACTATGCACTGGGCCTCCTTAAATAAAGGAAGTGGGGGGGAGGGAGAGAGAGAGAGAGAAAAAAAGAGAGAGAGAGAGAGAGAGAGAGAGAGAGAGAGAGAGAGAGAGAGAGAGAGAGAGAGAGAGAGAGAGAGAGAGAGAGAGAGAGAGAGAGAAATAGGGGGAGGGAAGGAGAAAGGGAATGGAGAGGGAGAGACAGAAATAGGGACAGAGACTAATGACTGGCCTTGAATTTTGACTAAAATTGTTGCGTGTTTTGTTTTTCTTTTTCAAATTGAGATTGAAGTCACAGTCCAGAGACAATTGTTGGCCACTAAATGAGCACCAAGTTTCCTTCTAACTCTGAGATTCCTGCATCCTGTGATGCTGATTCTTTTCTGTATGTTTCTGTCATTGATTTGGTGCTGAGAATGCCTACCTTAGGAGTTGTCTTTGTTAAAATGTCCAAAACAATGCCCATTACTTTGGACTTGGGGGTCAAGAGTTGACCCACACTCTAAGGGAATTGTATTGAGAATTGCTTCCCTACATATGTAACATTCTACAATTTGTTAAAAATCTTCAAATCACCTTCCTCATTTGATCTTGACAGTAGCCAGGGATTCTTATCCTTGTATAATTGAAAATGTTACCCTAAAAAAAGAACTACATTTCCTGGGAAATGTAGTTCTTTTTTAAGCCACCATTGGTACATGTAAGTCACATGAAGTGACCCAAAGAATTGCTTTGAAATTTCCTGGTCACATCCTGTGAGGGGGGCTTTTGCCTTTGAACTTGACCATATAAGGAACTCCAGCTTGAGATCTCAGACTGTCCCCTAATTGACTTTTCGTGAGCCTAGCAATCATTGGTTTTGTTCTTTTCCCCTTGTATCCCCAAATTATTGTAATTTCAAATTTGGTTATATTTACAAGATCCACTGGAGAGACTAGTCTTTCATGGATCTCATGGATTTATTTTTTAATTCCTCTTGGTATTTTGGTCATCCTATTCTGTGTATGTGATGCACACATATATTATCTTTGTTTATATATATATGTATAGTATATATATATATATATATTTATATATATATACTGAATATGTTATACATAAATACACATATATACATACATTGTACTTCTACATAGAGACAATGCATATATATGCATATACCTAACATATATCTTATATCTACATAGATACAATTCATACACATATATAATGAATGTTTACATAGATGTATTATATACACATATACATTTTATGTCTGCATCGATATAATATGCACAAATATTTTTCAATCTACATTGGTATGTTGTATATGTACAGTTTATATATCCACAATATAATAGAGCATATAATGAACATTTGTGTATATATAGAAAATAATTATAAATATATATACATACATATATGTCTAAGTATGTGAATATATATATATATATATATATATGTTTATAAATGGGAGTCAATCTCAGTGTGAAGGAACTCAAGACAGGCAGGGGAGAGGGACTTGGAACGGCCTCCAGCTGAAAGTAATATGTGAGTCTTAAAGAAAACCTGAGGATGCAAAAGTGAGAGGTGAACAAAAGGGCCAGCCAGTAAAGAATCTTGAACTTAGGAAAGGGCATGTCTTATATAGGGAACAGAAAGTAGACCAATGCTGTTAGATCACAGAGCACTGAAGGAGAAAATAACCTATGGAGAGATCCATCTCCCAGCACTGGTTTTCCCAGTAATGATCTCATGGGATGCCAAAGTCGCTAGTTTCCCCACAAGAGGGTTGTTTTGGGGTCTTCCTCTCTGTATCAAGACATGTCTTGTAGTACTTCTATATGGCATCAGAATGACTAGTTACAGATCTCTTGATTTATGCCCATTTTTATCCTGCAGTAGATAATCAACTCCTTGAGGGTAGCTTCTTGCCATTTTAGAATGTTGTGGCCCTAGTGCCAAACATAAGATCTTGTAGATAGTTGGTGCTGTATAAATGCTGATTCAATTAAATAGAATTATTGAAAGACTCTTTTTATGGGCCATCTAGAGCTGGAGTTTTCAATCAGTTCCTAGCTGACAATTTGCAGCAAAGTGGAGTCATGTTTCTGGTAATTGCTGTGTGGGGCATGTCTCTTCCTTCTCCCCACTCAGAGAAGATGCTTTCATGTCCCTGCTGGAGGTGTGTGATACTGCTTGTGCCAGACATCCAGAGGGAGAGGGAATGTCCACAGTCAAGCTTAATGACCACTTGTCTCTTAAGGAGACAGTTTGAAGTGGCTGGTGTGAGGTCCACGATTCTGTGAGGTGAAATTGAAGGCAGCAGTAAGTGTATTAGTGCTGCTGAGTTGGGTCATTATCTCTCTGGACCAG